>NC_092872.1:5972500-6288125 GCF_028372415.1 Notamacropus eugenii | reverse complement strand
GGAATTTGGCCACAGTGTTCCTAGGAGTTTCTCTTTTTGGATCTCTTTTAGGAGGGGATTGGTGGATTCTTTCAATACTTATTTTGCTCTCTAGTTCTAGAATATCATGGTAGTTTTCCTTGATAATTTCATGAAAGATGATGTCTAGGCTCTTTTTTTGATCATGGCTTTCAGGTAGTCCCATAATTTTTAAATTGTCTCTCCTGGATCTCTTTTCCAGGTCACTTGTTTTTCCAATGAGATATTTCACATTATCTTCCATTTTTTCATTCTTTTGGTTTTGTTTTGTGATTTCTTGGTTTCTCATAAAGTCATTAGCCTCCATCTGTTCCATTCTAATTTTGAAAGAACTATTTTCTTCAGTGAGCTTTTGAACCTCCTTTTCCATTTGGTTAATTCTGCTTTTTAAAGCATTCTTCTCCTCATTGGCTTTTTGAACCTCTTTTGCCAATTGAGTTAGCCTATTTTTCAAGGTGTTATTTTCTTCAGCATTTTTTTGGGTCTCCTTTAGCAAGGTGTTGACCTGCTTTTCATGTTTTTCTTGCATCTCTCTCATTTCTCTTCCCAGTTTTTCCTCCACCTCTCTTACTTGATTTTCAAAATCCTTTTTGAGCTCTTCCATGGCCTGAACCCATGGTATATTTATTTTGGATGTGTGGGATACAGAAGCCTTGACTTCTGTGTCTTTCCCTGATGGTAAGCATTGTTCTTCCTCATCAGAAAGGAAGGGAGGAATTATCTGTTCACCAAGAAAGTAACCTTCTATAGTTCTTATTTTTTTTCCCTTTTCTGGGCATTTTCCCAGCCAGTGACTTGACTTCTGAATTTTCTTTCCACACCCACCACGCCTCCAGATCCACCCAGCCAGTGCTTGGGGTCTGAGATTCAGATGCTATTTCCCAGCCTCAGGGCTTTGGGCAGGGGCGGGGCTGCTATTCAGTGTGAGATTAAGTTCAGGTGCTTGGGTGGGGGCAGGGCCGCCTCACGGGCTCAGTTCCCTCAGGGGGTTTATGTGGAGACTTTCAACAATGGATGATCCAGGCTCCTGCCTCCTTGGGGAGCCTCTGTCTGCTGCTGCCTCCCGAGGGGGCCTGAGTTATGGGGACACCTCACTCCCCTCTCGACCAGCCAAAGAGACCGTCTCACCAACCCTTGTCACCTGTGGGTGGAGGGACCTGCGTGGCTGCTGGAGATTCTGTCCCTGAAGCCTGCTTGGATCTGCTCCTCTCGGTGCTGGGCAGCCAAGGCAGGGCTGGGCTCTGCTCTGGGTCTGGTGTGCGACGGACCTTTCGCGTCAGGTTTTCAGGTCTCTCTGGAACAGGTTAGTTCTGTGGCTTCTGCTGCTCCAGAATTGGTTGGGAGTTCTTCTTTACAGATATTTTATGGGCTGTGGGTTTGGAGCTAGCATATGTGCGTCTTTCTACTCCACCATCTTGGCTCTTCCCCCCAAAAGTCTAAGATCTTGTAGATAACAGAAGAGTAAGGAATGGGTGTTCTTTGCTAGGGACAAACCGTATTTGGAAGCAGCTCCTTCCCTGAAGAGAGAAAGATGGGCAAACAGGGGCTCTCTGCTTGAAACAAGCCGGGCCTGATCCTAACGCCTGGCTAAGGCCCTGCTGGGCTCTGCCTAAGCCTCATTGCAGACTGCAGTCGAGGAATTAAGAGCAGGCCGTAGAGAGATTGGCTAAAGGAATAGAAACTGTTTATTCTGCAGGAAACAAGATTGGGAGTGAGTGGGCAGTGCTCAGGGTGAGCTCTGTTGGGATCATGGCTGTGTCTGAGTGTTGAAGGGCTGCCATTTGGAAGAGAAGTTAGGGTTGTTGTGCACAGCCTCCGAGGGCAGAACTGGAGCAGCAAGGAGCAGAGGCAACTCTTGGTTTGATGGAAGGGAAAACTCCCAGCAGTCACAGCAGTTCCAAAGGAGGATGGGCCACTCCAGGAGGTAATGAAGTACCCCCACTGGTGGGAAGAAAATAGCCATTGATTGTGCTAAAGAAATAATAATAATGGCTAGCATTTATGTAGTACCTACTGTGTGCCAGGATTAGTATCTCACTTGATCCTCACAGCAACCCTGGGAAGCCAGTGCTTTTATTATCCCCATTTTACAGAAGGAGAAACTGAGGCAGAGAGAAATTAATTAATTTTATCTTCTATTTGGTCCTTCTTTTGCAGAAAAATGAGTGGCTGTGTCTGAACTGCCAAACACAGAGGCTGCTGGAGGGAAGCCTTGGTGACCCAGTCCCCACACCCTTGCCTACCCCAAAGCAGACACCAACAAGTTCTCCCCGACACCAACCCGGCCCGTCCCCTCAGAAACAGAAGGGGCCACCTGCACCGGGGCCAGGACAACCCGCAGGACCACCCCACACCTCTCCCAGCCTACAGACCAAGCACCTCAGGGCATCTGAACCCAGCAAGCCCCCAAGCGGCCCCCAGGAGAAGAAACCCAGCGGCCCAGCTGAAGCCAAACAAGTGCCGAAGCCATCCCCTCTGCCAACCACGCTCACAGAGGCGCCAAAAACAAAGGATGGGCCCAAAAGGGCTGAACCGCCTCTAGCTGACAGCAAGGGCGTCTCCATTGCTGAGGCGCCAAGAGGGAGTGAGCAGGAGGTCAGTTTCCTTTCTCTAGGCTCAAGATGGAGAGAGGTCCCAGAGTGTCTCTACATCAGCCTTTCTCCCTGCCCCCTCTCCTCTAAGCTGGTACATAGACAACACAGGGTTAGAGCTGGAGAAATCATAGGATTTCGAGCTGGAACGTGCCTTCCATCCCCCTCATTTTATATGGGGAAACTGAGGCCCAGGGAGGGAAAGGACTTGGCTAAAATCACACTGAATTTTAGTTGCAGAACCTATATTAGAATTCAGATCTCTCTACAAAAAGTGTGGGGACTCTTACCCCATAAAGTGCTCCCACCAAGGAGCAGCAAACTCCTTGCTTTTCCTTTATAATGACTTCTGTTTCCGTTGCAGGACCCAAGCAAGCCTTATTCCCAGGACCTATCCCGGAGTCCCCAGAGCCTCAGTGATACCGGCTACTCCTCCGATGGGATCTCCAGCTCCCAAAGTGAGATCACAGGGCTTGTTCAGCAGGAAGAGGAGCAGCTAAACACTGCCGGGGTGGTGAAGCCCAGCCCGCCAAGCCCTTCAGAACTCAACAAACTCGAAAGCACCATGCGGCCCCTCTTGGAGGCCCAGGGTGGTGCCCCTGCGGAGCAGGCCAAGGCCCGCCCCCAGCCACGGGAGGAACCAAAGCAGAGACAGAGGCCACGGTCTCTTTCCATCACACCTGAGGCTTTTGACTCCGATGAGGAACTGGAAGACATCTTGGAGGAGGACGAAGATTCTCTCGAGTGGGAGAACCAGAGAGATGCGCGGGATGCTGCTGAGTCGTCTGATGACTTTGGCAGCAAGCTGCGCCATGACTACGTAGAAGACAGCAGTGAGGGGGGGCTCTCTCCCCTCCCGACACGGCCAGCAGGCAGGGATGCTGAGGGTCCCGATGAAGACTTTATGAGGAGGCAGATTCTGGAGATGAGTGCCGAGGAGGATAACTTGGAGGACGATGACGCTGAGTATGACCGTGCTAAGTACAGCTTGAGGAAAGCTGCTTCCAAGCCAGGACCCGAACAGGGCCAGGAGCCTGCTCCACCCAAGAGGAGGCTGCCTCACAACGCCAGCACCTACGAGGAAGAGCTGAAGGACGTGGGCGCACCTGAGCCCGAAGACGTGGCAGCCCTCCAGGGGGGCCTGCGCCGCTTCAAGACCATTGAGCTAAACAGCACCAACAACTACGGCCGAGAGATGGAGATCAGCCAAGAGGCAGACATCAGTCTAGACAGGGAGCCTGAGCTAGAGATGGAGAGCTTGACCGGCTCCCCCGAAGACCGCTCCAGAGGAGAGTACTCTTCCACACTGCCCGCTACCACCCCCAGCTACACCTCAGGCACGTCCCCCACCTCCCTGTCCTCCCTCGAAGAAGACAGCGACAGCAGTCCCAGCCGCCGACAGAGACTGGAGGAGGTCAAGCAGCAGAGGAAGGCCCGGCACCGCTCCCACGGCCCCCTACTCCCTACCATCGAGGACTCCTCAGAGGAAGAGGAGCTCCGAGAGGAAGAGGAGCTGCTCCGGGAGCAGGAGAAGATGCGGGAGGTAGAGCAGCAGCGCATCCGCAGCACAGCCCGGAAAACTAAGCGGGATAAAGAGGAGCTCCGGGCCCAACGGAGGCGGGAGCGGTCCAAGACTCCCCCCAGCAACCTCTCCCCCATTGAGGACGCCTCACCCACCGAGGAGCTGCGCCAGGCGGCTGAGATGGAAGAACTCCACCGATCATCCTGCTCCGAGTACTCCCCGTCACCGTCTCTTGACTCTGAGGCTGAGGGCTTTGAGATTGGCCCTTCTAAGCTCTACAAATCTGGGAGCGAATACAACCTGCCCACCTTCATGTCGCTCTATTCCCCAACTGAGAAGACCTCCAGCAGCACCAGCTACTCTTCCAGCAAGCCCTTGAAAAGTGCAGAGGAAGCCTATGAAGAGATGATGAGAAAAGCTGAGCTGCTACAGAAGCAGCAAGGGCAGCAGGCCCAGTTGAGCAGCTCCTACGGTGGCTCCCGGGGCCCAGACCGAGGCCAGGGCAGTTTTGAATACCAGTACATTGAAGACTACGTGTCCAGTCAGTTGGGCTCCTCTCAGCCCCACTATGAGCCTGAGGCTGCTGATGCAGGAGCTGTGTACGAGGAGATCCTCCAGACATCCCAGAGCATAGCCAGGATGCACCAGGCCTCTTCCCGAGACCTGGCTTTCCAGGAGAAGAAGGACCGAGAAGATGCTTACCAGGAGAAGCAGTTTCTGAATGCAGAGAGTGCGTACAGTGAGCTGATGAGGCAGAACGGCGGTGCCCTCACCCCTGGCACCAGCCCCACCCAGCTGGCAGCCCCTGTGTCCTTCTCCTCAGACAGTGGTGGAAGCCGAGTTATTCCCGATGTGCGAGTCACCCAGCATTTTGCAAAAGAGACTCAGGATGCTCTCAAGCTTCTCAGCTCCCCTGCTTCTCCCAGCTCTGCTCTCAAGGGAGTGACGGCTGCTTTCACTTACAGCAAAGGGGCCCCTTTGGTCACAACTGTGGCTTCGAGTATAGCCAGCCGACCACGTGTTTACACAGCCGCAACGTCCCCTGGTGGCCCAGAGGCCCCACTCCCCACCACAGCAAGCTATGGCTCCCAGACTGAAGAGATGCCCCAGGCTCAGGTCCTCCCTGACACCGGGGGGTTACCTGGAAGAGAGAGGCTTCAAAGCATGAGCGACAGCAAGACTGGTGCTCCTTTGTCATCAAAAGGCTATCCTGGATTCAAGAGCGCAAGCCCACCCCTCTCCCCAACCTCTCCAATGGAGGGCCTTCCCCCTGCGATTGGCAGAATGGGACCCAAGTCTACTGCAGAGTTCTCAACCCAGACCCGCAGCCCACTTCTCCCCTCTGACATCCCCCGGAGTCCCATTTCCTCTACCCCGTCCTCCATGGTCGCTCAGGGCACACAGACACCACACCGTTCCAGCTCACCTCGCCTCACCAGGCAGCAGTCTTCTCAAGAATCTCCCTTTATGGTCATCACTTTAGCCTCAGATGCAGCCAGCCAAACCAAGCTGGTCAACGCAAGCTCTTCCACCTCACCAGCGTCCTCTCCGACCAGACACCAACCTACCATTCACAGCTACAGTCAGTCAGTACAGGTCAATGGAACACAGTTCCAACAGGAACAGCCACTGCACAGCTTCCCCAAGGGTGAGAGAACCCCCACTTCAAGTGCCATTGTCCCCATGAATGCTGCCAAGGGGCACATGGCCCCAGCCATGGATGGTACAGCTGCTCTGTATGGCTGGGGCTCCCTGCCTGCCGAGAACATCTCCCTGTGCAGGATCTCATCAGTCCCTGGAACGTCCCGGGTAGAACCAGGGCCCAAACCACCAACCAGTTCTGCAGTAGATCTACGGACCGCTATGAAATCCACCCCAATCATTATCACTGACCGAGGCATGGACCTGACTTCCCTGGCTGCTGAGGCCAGGAAATACTGTCTCACTTTGGACCAGTCTCCAGGACGGCAGTCCACCACGGTACAGCCTCTCATCATCAATCTCAATGCCCAGGAGCATACCCACACCTTCATTGGCACCTCTACCACTGTCAGCATCACTGTGGCTTCTTCCATGCTTGTGTCTCAGCCAAAGCAACCTGTGGTGTACGGGGACCCTTTCCAGAACCGGCTGGACTTTGGACAAGGGGCAGGAAGTCCCGTGTGTCTAGCCCCAGTCAAACATGTGGAGCAGGCTGTGCAGACTGGTCCTTACCAAGGAGGGCCCCGTGGAAAGCCCAAGGAAGCCAGCAGTCCCCAGCAAACCAAATTCGCCCGGTATAACTTGCCCAACCAGATGGCACCTCTGGTTAAAAAAGACATTCTTGTCACTCAGATGAGCGCCACGCAGAACATCAGCATCAAGCCATACCCTATGGAGCCAAGTTCTGATGCATACCGGGGCACACCTGCAGAGCTCAAAGCACACAGTGTGCCCACACACGTCAGTGGGAAGAAACCTCACATGATGATGGTGCAGATGGATGACATGACAGCTGGGGCAGTGACCAAGTTGGTGAAAGAAGAACCCACCAGTGCTTTAGACCTCACTGGGATCAAACCTGAGAGTCAAGTGGCCTGCTGTGATGTGGTCTACAAATTCCCCTTCAGCAGCAGCTGTACCGGGACTTTCCATCCCTCCCCTAAGATGCCTGAGAAAAATGTGGTGGACGCAGCCCAGCCAAGCCAGAGCAGCCTTCCGTTTTATGGGTCCCGGGAACAGGACCTTCCTGAGCCATCCCCATACAGGGAACAGGCTGCAGTGGGTCCCAGGCTCTATGAGGAGCAGAAATTGTATTCTCATGGCCTTATGGGAAGGCTTTACTCCTCAATGTCTGACACCAACCTGGCTGAGGCTGGACTGAGTTATTATCCACACAAAAGTGACCAATTCTTCCAACCCCCTGGGGGAGACTCTGCTATGGACCTTACAACCATGAAGCACTCCTACAGCATCGGCTTCGATGGCCGCTATCTTCCCCAGGGAATGCAGTATGGCTCCTTCACAGACCTGAGACAAGCCCCAGACCTGATGGGCCACCCGCTCCCCATGAGAAGGTATAGCTCAGCATCCAACATCTACTCTGATTATCGATACTCGCCACGAGGGGACCTGTCGGGCTTCCAAGAATCCAACCTGGCTCAGTATAGTGCTACCACAGCCCGGGAGATCAGTCGCATGTGCGCTGCTCTCAACTCCATGGACCAGTATGGGGGACGGCACAGCAGCAGCCCAGAGCTCTTGCAGTATGGCCCCAGGCCTGGACCTGGACCTGGGCCCAGTGCCAGCGCACAGCAGGGCCTGGCAGCCATCAAACCCAACATGATGATGAACCCAAACTTCCCTGAAGGCCGGCAGAGCTTTGGGAAGCTGGCCCAGTACAGCCCTGCCATCGGGCAAGGAGCTGGGGCCATCGGGCAGGGAGCTGGGGCCATCCGGCAACTTTTCCCTTCAACGGCAACCGTGCGTGCGGCCGATGGAATGATTTATTCTACCATCAACACGCCAATAGCCTCCACTCTTCCCATCACCACCCAGCCAGCATCGGTGCTTCGGCCTATGGTTCGAGGCATCTACAGACCCTATGGCCCGGGTAGTATTACCCCTGTGCCTCTTGCCAGCCTGACCCGAGTCCCAGTGGTTGCTCCTCGGGTTCCACTCATGCCCCAGGGGCTGTATCGATACCCAGCCCCAAGCAGATTCCCAGCCATCACAACGGCACCTGGGATTGATGGCCCCTTGTATCTGGGGAAGGCAGGCCCAGCCACCACTGTGGCTGGGAGCAGTATGGCCCCTGGACCTGCTGGGAAGCCAGTGGTGGTGGCAGCAGCTGGAGGTCTGCAGAGAACAGAACAGCCCCTGGGAAGCACTCGGGAAGAGCCCCCCGCAGCAGCCTCTGTGGGGCCCAAAGAGGCTGTCCCAGCCCCGTCCCAGCTGCCTGGCCAGAAGCAGCCTGGAGAAGTGACCATCCTGAGCAAGGTGGGGGGCGCCGAGAAAGAAGAGAAGGAAGAGGAGAGGCAGAGGAAGCAGCAGGAGCACCTGCTGCAGATGGAGCGCGAGCGTGTGGAGCTTGAGAAGCTGCGGCAGCTGCGGCTCCACGAGGAGCTGGAGCGGGAGCGCGTGGAGCTGCAGCGGCACCGGGAGAAGGAGCAGATGCTAGTGCAGAGGGAGATCCAGGAGCTGCAGACCATCAAGCACCAGGTGCTGCAGCAGCAGCAGGAGGAGCGCCAGGCCCAATTCGCCTTGCAGAGGGAGCAGCTGGCCCAGCAGCGCCTGCAGCTGGAGCAGATCCAGCAGCTGCAGCAACAGCTGCAGCATCAGCTGGAGGAGCAGAAGAGGCAGAAGGCTCCCTTCCCCCCAGTGTGTGACCCCTCTGGGAGACTGCCTCCCCAAGCTGTCACCGAGATTGCCCTAGAAATGCAGCGCACCATGGCCCCAAATGGCCAGTACTGGCCTCCAATCAACCAGGCCTTCATGGCCACCGCAGCCATGGGGATGGAGGGGACAGGGCAGCCAAGAGATCCAGGGCCCCCAAGGCCCCTCCCCAGCTCAGCCTCGGACATGTCTCTGCAGACAGATGAACGCTGGGAGGCTGGCAGGGGCCTCCAGAAGAGACACTCGATGCCCCGCCTCCGGGATGCCTATGAGATGGAGGAGGCCCATGAGCCTTACGTGGTCAGGAAGATCACTGACAGCAGTGTGCAAACTGATGAGGAGGATGGGGAAGAGCGGTACTTTATGTCCCGGAGACGCCGGACTCGGCGGAGCACGGACTGCAGCGTCCAGACAGATGACGAGGACAATGCTGACTGGGAGCAGCCTGTCCGTCGGCGCCGCACCCGCTTTTCACGCCACTCAGACTCTGTTTCCGACAGCAAGCATGACTCCTCTTCCTCCTCACCCAGGAGCAAGTCGAGTGTTGGCATCCAAACCATCAGCGACTGCTCAGTGCAGACAGAGCCCGATCAGCTGCTGAGGGTCTCGCCTTCCATTCACATCACCACCCCGGACCCCAAAGTGGAGATTATCAAATACATTTCAGCCCCGGAGAAGACTCAGAAGGGAGAGAGCCTGGCGTGCCAGACAGAGCCAGAAGCACAGGTCCAGGGCATTGTGGTGCCTCAACTTCCAGGGCCGGCAGCCATCTCTCCCTACACCCCCAGCATTCAGATTGTCACCACTGGACCCTTGGAACCCAGGCAGCAAGGACTTGGGAAGTTTGAAAAGAAGAAACCCGACCCCTTAGAGATTGGTTACCAGTCTCATTTGCCTACTGAGTCCCTTTCCCAGCTAGTAACCCGTCAGCCCCCCAAATCTCCTCAGGTTCTCTACTCACCTGTCTCTCCCTTGTCGCCACACCGGCTCCTGGAATCCTCCTTTGCTTCCAGTGAGAGACTGAACAAGGCCCACGTAACCCCACAGAAGCATTTCACTGCCGACAGCGCCCAGCGCCAACAGACTGTGCCTCGCCCCATGAAAACCATGCAGAGGTCCCTGTCGGACCCCAAGCCCATTAGCCCCACTGCCGAAGAGTCAGCCAAAGAGAGGTTCTCCCTCTATCAACAACAGGTCCTCCAGGGCAGTCAGGTAAGGAAGACACATTGGGGAGGGAAGGAGAGAGGAAATCCTATCCACCCAAAGAATGCTTTGGGACCAAAAGAAATGGGCAGGGGTGGGGTGGAGTTGAGGGGAAGGCCTGCTAACACTCTGGAGAACAGCACCTTGTTCTGGCCCTTGAAAGAAAATAGGAGGAGCCAGTGATGTTTCCTTAGCTAAGGGAAAAGTTGGCATAGGAGGAGGAGCTCAGGAGAGGTGTGGAGTCCTGGCTCTCACAACCCACCACCCTTCCTTTGCCTTACCTGAAGATGTGAGGTCTCACATGAAGACAGGCTTGTTTATAGCAATAAACTTCCAAATGGAGAGGTACAAAATGGTTCCTAATCTGTGCTCCTAGAGGATGGTAGCCTACATGGGAATGCAAATCCACACATACTTGCAGATGAATAAATAAATCTGGCGCCATTTTGGCAGCCAGAAATGGTACTGCTCTGTATGGTTTAGTGGAAAAACTAGACTTAAAGCTAACAGGCTTGGCTTCTGTTTCCATCTCTGACACTCCCCAACTGAATGACTCCAGGGCCATTTTCCTTCTATGAGTCTCACTTTTCTCATCTCTACAATGAGGATGATAATATATGTACCACTTGCCTCATAGGATTGTTATGGGGAAAGTACTTTAGAAAGCTTCAAGATACATACTATATACATGTAAATACACACACGTATGTACACGTGTGTGTATATATGTCAGTTACTATCATTAAAAGTGACTATAGTTATTGTTGTTTGTAAGACATTGTCACTGCCTTGCTTAAAGTTCTTCAATTGTTCCCTGTTGCCCACTGAATAAAGTCCAGTCCCTTAAACATTAACACTCAAGGTCATCTATGGTCTGGTGCCAACCTGATCGCTTACTGTTCCCCCCGTGAACTCTGGACTGTAGACTACATACTCATAGGGTGAAAGGATCCCATATTTAGAACTAGAAGGGACCTTAGAGGTAATCTCTACCAGGAAACTGAAGGCAGGATGAATTGTGACTCATCCAAGGTCACCTAAGTAGTATGTTGTAAAGCCAGAATTCAGATCTCGGTCCTCTAATGCCAAATCTGCCCTTGTTTAAGGACACCGTATTACCTCTCTTGCTGACCTAGCTTAATCATTGTTTCCCAAACCCTACCCTATGCTTTCTTGCCTCTCTACCTTTACTCAGTCAGTTGAAATCCTACCCATCCTTGAAGACCAAGACCAAATGCCACTTCCATCTTGATTCTCCTAATTCAGTTCATTAAATATTTCTTGGAGTGGCTGCCATTTGCATGATCCTGTGGTTGGCATTGAGAGTACAGAGATTAAAAAACAATAGTCCTCATCCTCAAGATACATACGGTATAAAGGGGGAGGAAGGAAAACTGAGACGTGTATAAACATTAGGCACAATGTTATATGGAATGGGCAAATGAGATAAGAGAGCAGCATGCTCAAAGACAGAGGACGGGATCAGTGCGGCAGAAGGGATTAGGAGGGGCTTCATGGAAGACGTGATGACCTCTTTTCTGAGGAAGAGAAAGATCTCAGCAGAAATGGAGAAGCATTTTCCAAGCATGGAAGATAAATGACCTACACAAATGTATAGAGGCAGAAGGTAGAAGGATGTCATGATTCAGCTAGTGCCCCTGTCTGTCTAAAATATTGAGCATGTGAAGAGGCTGGAAAGGTAGGCCAGAGCTTGAGAGTAAAGGGCCCAAAATGCCAAGAAGTTGGTATCTTGCCACATCAAAAGCCACTGTAGGCTTTTATCTGGGGAATAACTTGGCCAGATCCTACAAAAGAAAGATTGGAGACAAGAGAGACTCAAGGAGGGGAGCTCTGTTAAGAGACTATTCTAATAGTCCAGGTAAGAGGCAATGAGAGCCTGAACAGAGGTGACGATAGCACGGATGGAGAAGGGAGAAAAGAAAGAGATAGCAAAGGCAGAATTCACAGGGCTTAGCAACTGTTTGAATGCAGGAAGATACAGAAAAGTCCAAGATAACACCAAGGTTTCAAGCCTGAGGAGGTAGAAGGTTAATTAATTTTGGCATCAACACAAAGAGGGAAGTCTGGAGGAAAGCCAGGCAAAGATGACTAGCTCTGCTTGGGACATGTTGAGTTGGAGTTGTTGGTAGAACAGGAGGTAGAGATGTCCAGCAGGCAGCTGAAAATGGCTTCAGGATTAGAATGACTAATTTTGGTCCTAAAGAAGAGAGAGGAGAAGCCATCTCGCCCACTGCCAGGCCTTTGCAGAAGTGAGGGACTGTGGGTATGGGGTATACTGCATATCCTAGCAGACTTTTATGGCATATAGTTTAATCTTGTGGAACTTTTCTTCTTCTTCCTTCCTTCCTCCTTCCTCCCTTCATGAGAAATGGTTCTCTGGGATGACAAGAGAAGCAAATATAGGCGATGTAAGACCCAAAGATCCCAATACAGTTTTATGTTTAAAATAAGTGTAGCTGAGGTGCCCCAAAGTCTGACCTGTAAATAAAGATTTGGAGTCATGTGCATAGAGGTGATAATCTCTATCTGTGAGTGTTGTTTAATTCATCAAGGGAGATGGTAGAGAGAGGTGTGCCAAAGATAGTCACACCAAGGGGAAAGATGGAAGAAGATCAACCAAGCCAAGGAAAGAAACTAAGGAGGGGAGGGAATCAAGAGAGAACAGTGTCACCGAAGCCCAGGGAGGAGAGGACAGCAAGAAGAGATTGGGCTGTTGTTCAAGTGCTACAAAAAGGTCAAAGTGAACAGGGCCTGAAAAAAAAGTCCATTGGATTGGGGGTTCTTTTTTTAATTTATCTCCTTTTCATTTCTCACTATTTCTTTTCTTCCTCTTCTATGCCGTAAATCATCCCTGGTAACAAAGATTAAAAAAAAGAGGAGAAAAAAGGCAAAACCAGTCACCATGTCAATAGTACATGGACAATCTAGGCTAGTATTTACACAGGCTTTAAGGTTTACAAAGCATTTTACAAACATTATCTCCAACACCACCACCACCAACTCTGGAAAGTAGGTGCTGTTTTTGCTCCTGTTTTACAAGGAGAGGTAAAGTGACTAGCCTACCGCTAGGAAATATCTCAGGCAGAATTTGAACTCAGGTCTAGTCCTGACTCTAGGCCCAGTGCTATGTCCACTGCACCAGCCAGTACCTCGGATGTTTCATGGCCACAGACTCCCAGGCTCTGCAGTGAAGTGCGGAAGATACATTTCCTCCCCTCTCTTCTGCCCATTATATCATTATAATTCCACAGCATGGACATTCTTTTGTCCCTGTCTCAATCCGTACCTTCTGACTGATTAGATTTGGAAATTCAGAAGTCTTTTGTTGCCTTCGAAAGAGAAGCTTCCACAGAGCAGTAAGGGAGCCAGATTACAAGAGGCTGAGCAGGGGCTAGAGAGGCAGAGGGAGGAGGCGTTGCTGATTCTTTCTTGAAGTCCACAGGGAGAGAGATAGAGGATGATCGTCTGATAGACTTGGCAGAGCCAAGGGAAGGGGTTTTGGTCATTGTCACTGTTGTTTAAATCCAGAGGACCTAAGCAGATGTTTAGGCAGGAGGGAAGAATTTAGTAGAAAGGAATAAGAGAGGGAATGTCCTAACGAGCAAAGTCCCAGAAGAGACAGAAAACTTTAGAACTAGGACTTGATCCCAGGTCTAACAATGCTAATGCTAATAATTAGTATTGTGATTTTGACTTGAACCTGTGATTTAATTTCTGCAAAGAACTCCCGGTACAGAAATTCCTTTCCTTTGACCATTCCTTTAGTAAAAAAGGATCTCTGATTTTTGTCAGCATGGGCAATTCCTGGTGTGGAAACAACCCTCTACTGACCCAAATCATACTGTTCTCAGACTTAATAGAGAAATCCTAAGGAGTTACCTGGGGCACACAGCCAGTAAGCATCAGAGACACAGTACAAACCCAGGTCTTCTTAGTTCCACCCTAGCACTGTACCCACTACAATGAAGGTTTTTAACCTGGGGTCCACAGACCCCCGGATTTATTGCAGGGAGTCTCTGAGTTTAGATGGAAAAAATAATCACATACTTACTTTCACTAATCTCTGTCTGGAACTTAGCATTTCCTTGAATTATTTAAAAACATGATTCTGAAAAAGGGTCTGTGGCACAAAATAAGCTAAGAACCCCTATGCCATTCTGCCTCAAATAATATATTTCCTTTAAAAACAGATTTTAAAACTAAGCCAGGAGTTAAAGTTAAGCTCATTGATAGATGCTACCCTTTTCCCTTTATGCAAAATTGGGTATTTCCCCTTCTCCAAATCAAATGAGATAATATTGTTAAAAGGACTTGGCGCCATGCTTGACACATAGTAGGTGCTATATAAATGCTTATTCCCTTTCTTCCCTTCTCTTCTCCAATTCTAGGGTGTTTGTCTCATCCTCCATGATCTTCCAAAGACCTCAGCTCACCCATCACATCTGCCACTTCTTTCAGTACCCTGAGCCTAGGGAACTTGAATTTATTAGTTATCTAGGTGCCCTATTACTGTCTCCTCGTTTCTCTTGGGTTTCAATTTCCCATTAACCATTTGTGTTTTATCCTTGTCAATCCAAAGATCATTCCCCTTGGGAGAAAAAACAGAAACAGTAAGAGTTCTGCCTTTTCACCATCACCTATTATCATCCCCCCACCTCTCCTAGCAGTGACCCTATCCTCTTTAACCCTTCTCCAATTCTGGAAGGAAGGAAGGAAGGAATGAAGAAAAGGAAGGAAGGAAGAAAAAGAGAAGGGAAGGAGGGAGGAAGGAATTCTTTTTTTTCCTTATGCTTAGTATTCTTTACTAGCCTCAACTCATCCTGAGCTTTGGTGCCCTAGTAGTGACACTGTTCCTCCTGGACTGTGCCATGCTTTTAGAATCATCCTTCAACCTCGACCCTTGCTAAATATGCCTTAAAATAGGAGTTGATTAGAGGAGCTCCTTGTGCATCCACATCCTTATCTTGAGGCAACTTCTTTTCTTTGTCATTGGAATGATTTTTCTTTCCATTTTCAGCATCTCATTTTCTCGGGCTTCCCATTTGAGGGAACTCTTATCCTTAGCTTAGATAGTCCATCCTCTTTTACTCATTTGTGAACCTTGATAAATAAATGTGAACCCTGGCTTGGGATACTAAGTTCCTGAACTTTTCTCTATTATACTTTATTCCAATCAGTCTTTCCCTTGGCTGCTGCCAGCATATCTCCGTGCCTAGTTCTGACATTCCCTCCCTCCTTTCTTCCTCCCCCTGTCTGCCACACGCTCTCGACCCACAAATGTGCATTTTCTAGGGGTTTTATTTACAAGGGGAAAAGAATATATAAATTCAGAAATGCCAAGATAAGAAAATTAGAAGTGTGTATAAAATATTCTACTCAGCCAAGACTGGAGAGGACCCAAGCTTGCGAAGCTATTCTGTAGTTCGTATTTCCCAAGCCTAGCTCAATCTCATGGTTCCCTAAGCTGGGAAAGCATGCCTCTACTCTGGCCCCAGAAGAGAGAGTCCAAAACACCCCTGCTCCTACGGTCTCTAATCTGGAGATTGGCCCACCTAGGCACTCTGCACCAAACTCACTCACCTCCTCCAATTCCAAGGTCACTCTCAATCAGGAAGCCTTTCTTATTGTCAAGATGCTTTTGGCATCCCACCTGGACATCCCTGCATGTCTAAACAGCTGCTTTCCCACGAGGGAAGAAGAAGACCTCATCCAAGATGAGTTACAATTGCATCCATAACCTAGGAAAAATTAATTCAGCCTCACACCCCCGCAGCTCATAATAACAACAGATCATCTTTCTGTGGAGCTTTACAGTTGACCAAGCACTTCTCTCACAACTCCATGATATCTCCATGTTACAGATGATTAAACTGAGGCATTGAAGTTAAGTCACTTGTCCAGAATCCTAGCTGGTGTGTATCAGAACCAAAATTTAAACACAGGTCTCTTGATTTTCACAGTTCAAGGCTTCTTCTACACCAACACTTCTCTTTCCCTTATATTATAGATTGGTGTTAACCTTTCCTAACAAGTTCTAATCCAAGTTTTTACTTAGGATAGGGGAGACTTGAGTTTGTCTGCAGGCAGTAGAGAGGGAGAAGATAGAGTATGTGATAGACAAAGCAAAGTCCCAGAGGTGATGGGGTGGGATCAAAGGCATGTATGTAGCCTTGGAAAAGTAAAGGGTTAGTAAGCTCTTCCTCTGAGGTGGCCAGGAAGAAAGACGTAATGGATGGAAAAGCAGTTAAAGGTAGAGACTCTTCTCCCCAAAGGAATACCCCAATACAATCAACCCAGAGCAAGACTCTGGCATATGGCATGTTCCACAGAGCCTCTCAGCTAGCCTACCTCAAAGAGGCTGGGAGCTCAGACAATATTTCCAAGGAAGGGAGTCCAAGAGAAATCTAGCCAGGAGCCCCTGCCAGCGACTGAAAGCAGCAAATCCTACTTTTCACCTTCTCACTTTGAAAATGGTACACATTTTAGCTCTGTAATCATGGTGCATTTTTTCCCAGTTCCATACGGTAAAAAAGCTTCAGCAGATGTCTCCTCCAGCTCCTTCCCACTCATACCTCCTTTCGAGAAAGTGGCAGCCTATCTAGGGCCCCCATGCTTAGCCTGACCACAGCCTCAACGGGACTTGACATTTGAGGTTTCAGATTGGTAAAAGGACCCTGTCTGGGACGAGAGCCATCAATAGGGTGTGGCAAATCAGGGTGCTCACCCTCGGGACTGTGCTCAGGGTTGGGGGAGGGTGGTACCTAGCTCTATAGTGACTCAGGGAGCAGGTGGGAGGAGTAGATGGTATTACCAGCTGGTGCAAAAAAAAGACCTGGCATTCATCATGTAGCCCCTTCCTTCTCTTACCTCCCCCAACCCCCTACTGTCACCAAGGCAACAAGGGGGAACAGAGCTTAGGGCCACCTAACTGGCAGCACCCTCCCATCCCCCTTGTTCAGTTTGCCCCCTTCCTACCCTCTCCTGTCTGCTTCCTTGTCCAGGGAATATTCATTGGCTGTTCATTGTAATCTGAGGTCACCTGAATACCAGCCTTGGGGGGAATCTTACCCCAATGACCAGGGCCACTGATCTGAGCTAGCCACTGTTGAAGGTTTGGTTCAGGGAAAGTGTGGAATGGAGTGGTCCTCAGTGGACCTCACTGTGGCATAGGCGAGGGAGGTGAGCTTCTGGACTCAGCAGAGACATCTTGATTTAGGTCTCCCCACTGCTGTCACCACTTCTGCTGCCACTGCCAACATCCTATAGGCATCACATGCTGTGGCCCAGTTCTCTGTTCCTCATTCTTGGAGTCAGGAGCTTTGAGTCAGGAGCTGTGAAATCCTGCAGTTAGAGCTTTCTCACGCAGCAGCTGACTCCAAGTGATTCGGCCTGGGCCTGTTACCTCACTGCTCACCCTGTGCAGGTGGCAGCAGGAAGCACCCAGTGTTCACTTGTCTGCACTTTCATGCCTCAGATCACCCCTTCCCTGGTCACCCCTACTGATGGCTACCAGAAGTTCTCCCAGGAGCACTATGAGCTGGCCAGCCTGTCGACCCCATGCCTCTCATTCCTTTTTCTGACCCACTTTGCCCTAGGTCTCCTCCCTCTAGCCCAGGTGCCACATGTGGCCTGGGAATCCTGGAGCCAGCTCAGAAAGGACAGTTCCCTGGCATTTAGTGACTAACATAGCTCAGCTGTTATAGACTTGTAGAGAGGCAGTGTAGTTTAATGGTCTTAGAGTCAGAAGACTGGATTCTACATTGCATTGCTGCCACTTATGAGTTAAATGACAAGTACTTCACCCTTCTCTAGGCCTCAGTTTGCCTGTCAGTCAAGTGGGAGTGATAAAGCTTGCATCCTGTAGGTATGACATGAAAATTATATTTTTCTAGTCTTAAGAGATACAAATTGGGTACATCTTTAGTACAACTTCATTTTATAGATGGGAAAGCTAACACCCTGAAATAGGGACATGACTTGCCTAAGGTCAGTGACCAAGCCAAGAATAGGTCTGTCAGTCAGACCAGTGTTGTTCCCATGGCCCCTTCCTTCTTCTCATGGTTGGGGAAGGCATTTTTTTAGTCCTGAGGTGTTTATTATTAGCATGATAATAACTGAAGATCCTTCAAGTATTTTTATCTCTGGTGCATAAATCCTCTCAGTTATTATATCCAGGCCTCTCTCCTTTGCTCCTTAGATGTCAGCATTTCAGGCTAACACCCTCATTCGAAAGGTGAAACGGACACTGCCCAGTCCCCCTCCAGAGGAGGCCCATATGCCCCTCCCAAGCCAAGCACATTCCCAGATGTACATGGCCAGCCTCCTTCAGAAGGGCCTGGCAGGGCCACCCGTCCAGGTAACCAAAGCCAGCCTCCTCAAGGAGCTGGACCGTGACCTCAAGCTGGTGGAGCATGAGTCCACGAAACTGAGAAAGAAGCAGGCCGAGCTGGACGAGGAAGAGAAGGAAATTGATGCCAAGCTGAAGTACCTGGAGTTAGGAATCACTCAGAGGAAGGGGTCCCTGATGAAGGACCGCGCTGGCAGAGATTACCCCTATCTTCGGTGCCTTGGGGAAAATCGTGACTACATGTCGGATAGCGAGCTCAACAATTTGCGCCTCGCTGGATATGAGAGTGGGGCTGTCCATGTGAGGCCTAGCACAGCTCCAGCCAACCAGTATTCTGACTTTGCAGCCACTCAATACACATCGGCCTCCTCTTACCCTCCCTATCAGTACCCTCCAGGGCAGGGTCCTCCCCCAGCCCCCACAGCCTTCCAGCACACCCGCTTCCAGCCTCCCCAGTACCCAGTGGGCAGTGCTGGCCCCACTCAAAATGGCTTCCAGGCCAACCAGGTAGCTGCCTACCCGGCTCAGAGCACATACCCAGCACCTACTTTCCCTCCAAGCGCAGGCTACCCCCCTGAACATGGTCTCCAGGGCCAGCAGAACTTCCGTCCCACTCCCCACTACCAGCCCCAGACAACTTACCCGGGCCAAATGCCCCACCCACCCCCTCAAAATGCCCTCTTCCCAGAACCATCTGACAGTCATGCCTCCCATCAGAAGCCAAGGCAGACCTCACTAGCTGACTTGGAACAAAAGGTCCCTACAAACTACGAAGTGATCACAGCACCCCCAACTGTAATGTCTTCGGCCCCTTCAGAGCCCACGTACAGCGCACCAGCAGTGACCACCAGCTATGACCAGTACAAGGCTCCAGAACCCCCCAGGCCCAGTGACCGGAGCAGCGTGAGCCCGAGCCCTGCTCCCGCTTACTCTTCTGAATCATTGTACACTAACCTGGAGCAGAACATTCCAAGGAACTACGTGATGATTGACGACATCAGCGAGCTGACCAAGGAGAGCACGCCCTCAGCAGTGGAAAGCCAGAAGCCAGAGCCCCGGCCCCAAGTTAGTGAAGGGCGTCACACGAAGGACAAAAGTGACCTGACTGAGCCTGGAGGCCCCAGCGTTCCCTGCTGCTACTCAAAAGGGGAGGAATCTGAGGAGGATGTATATGATCCCCACAGTGCTGACCACCGAGGGAAGGGCAGCTATCACCGGAGCTCAGAGAGTAATGGGAGGATGCCAGGCAGCGGAGGGGGCTCCTCCTACTATTACGGGGACAGTGACTACAGACACTCATCTCGGCCAGAGAAGCACGGCTCCAGTACGGGAGGGCCGAAGCATTCCTCTAAGAACCTGGCCCCTGCTGTCATCTCATCAAAGCGCAGCAAGCATCGGAAACAAGGCATAGAACAAAAGATCTCCAAATTCTCACCTATAGAAGAGGCCAGAGACGTGGAGTCTGATCTGGCCTCCTGCCCCACGACGCCCTCAGTCAGCGGCAGCATGTCCTCCAGAGGCAAGACGTTTCAAGATGAGATCACCTATGGCCTTAAGAAGAATGTGTATGAGCAGCAGAAGTACTATGGAGTGTCCAGCAGGGACCTGATAGAGGAAGACGATCGAGCATACAGCAGCAGGTCCAGATCGTCCGTGAGTTATGGCAGTGAGAGGTCCAGCCACGACATGAGCAGCCGAGGCAAGTCCTACGAGCGTGAGCGAGAGAGCATGGAGAGGTTACAGAAAGCCAGCTCGAAGCCATCGTCTCTGAGCATGTCCCAGAGCCGAGGCCGGCCCCCCATGCGTAGCCAGGCTTCTGAAGAAGAAAGCCCCATCAGTCCTTTAGGAAGGTCTATGGGAGGGCCCCGCTCTTCGGGAGGGCCTCTCCCTCCCGGGGCTGGAGACAGCTGCTCTCCATTCTGCTCCAGTCACTCCTTGCCTGATGTCCAGGAACACATCAAAGATGTGCCGAGGACCCACTCGTACAAGCATGAGGAAGGTTACAACTTGGATGATTCCCACTGTGTAGTTTCAGACAGCGAAGGTAACAGATCTCTTTGGTGATTTCTGACAGAGCATGTTCAAGGCTGAGCTTGTGCAAAACCAGTAGAGGGCCCCCGCTGTTTGCCTGCCAGTGCCATGCTCTCATCCCACTGCGGGCTTCCATTGGCCCAGTGTGGGCATGGCCCAGTTCCGTGTCCGCCCAGTTCCGTGTCCACCCTGCCCATGTCCTGCCTGTGTGTGTCCCATGTGGTGATGTTCTCTCTGGGTCTCCGGAGGGTGGGTCCGAGGCTTGGAAGGGCTCTGTCTTTTCTTTTTTGCATGTGGTGAGGTGCTTGCATTCTCTCATTTTATTGCATGGCTTCAGCCTGGCCTCCATTCCCGATGCCCGAGCGAGAGATTGACTGTGATCTGTTTTTGGTTTCTGAAGCTTATCACTTGGGTCAGGAGGAGACGGACTGGTTTGATAAGCCCCGAGAATCCCGTTCAGAAAGGCTGAGACATCATGGTGGTCACTCCTCATCCTCCTCCTCCTCCCAGAAAAGACCCTCTGTCAAACATACTTATCATGACTATGATGAGCCCCCTGAGGAGGACCTGTGGCTACACGATGATGGACCACAGGGCCGCCATTCTTCCAAAGAGCATCGGCACCATGGGGACTATGGCCGGCACTCCTCGGGGTCTTCTTCCCGCCACCAGGGTGAGGAGCCTTCTCGAAGGGTCTCGAAGCCACACCCCCGAGACTCTGGCCGCCATGAAGGCAGACCTCACTCGCAGCCTTCTTCTCAGAAGAAGGCTCAGCAGGCCGACCCAAGGAGCCAGCCATCCTATCCCAGCTCTCAGTCGGAATACTCACAGCCATCCCGCCAGTCAGCGGCCTACCACCATCCCCCAGAGCCCAAAAAAGCTCAGCGGCCCATGCAGTCTGGCCCCTCTGCTCAGCCACCTAAGTCTGAGCCGCAGCAGACCAGGCAACCTCCGTCAGGACCTTCCCAGCAGCCGCTGCCACCACAATCCTCCAGGCAGCAGCAGTCACGCCAACCCCCACCACAGCAGCAGCAGATGAGCCATGGGACACAACCAACTCAGTCTCAAACACAGCAGATGCCATCACAAGCTCGGCTGCAGCAGCAGCAGCAGCAGGGGATCCCAGGGCAGCCTTCCCGGGGCCAACAGCCCCCAGCTGGTCAGCAGGCTGGCAAGTCAGTGCCAGGCCATACCCCATCAGCAGGAGCCCAGCCTGCAGGCCCAGTGAGTATGACTCAGTGTTTGGGGGTCCTCTGCTGGGGCCTCATCTTCCCATTCTCTCCCCTCCCACCAACCTGGCTGCCACATATATGGCAGAGCCGCTGGGAGTCCCAGGAAGTTGAGGTTGATAGTAGGTAGCATCTAGTGGGAGGCTGGATGAAAGAGACAGTTCAGCATAGTCAGTGCTTTTATTAACCTAACAGTCAAGATTACTTGGATCCTGTGTAAGACCCCTTTCCCAGGGGGCAGCTTCAGAAGTCCCAAGGAAGCCTGGATCTTAGATACGGGCTACAAAGACAAACCATCTGGCTAAAAGAAAGTGATCTTGGGGGTGGGCAAGAGCAAAATTAGCTGGAGGAAGCCCAGTGTTATCTGGACACAAAACTTCTGCTTGCCATGGAAGTCGTGTGCTGTGAGCCATGTTCAAAGGCCCCAGTCTGGCCCTTGTCTTAAGTTCCCTTCCATGTGTTTCCTAGATCAAAACAGAGATGCCCATCGACCAGTAGAACTGGAAGAAACCTCAGAGGTCACAGCCTCTTTCTCTCCTTTTACAGTTAAAGAAATAGTCTCAGAGAGATTATTACATGGCTTTCAAGTCACACATGTTCATAAGATTTGGAGCTGTAAAGGCCCTTAAAAGTTACATAGTCCAACCCCATTATTTCATAAATGGGGAAACTGAGACCCAGAGAGAAACCAGCTTTTTAACCAGTCCTCTCTGTAGATTCATACCAGAGCTACCTTTCACCCTTATTAACCTCTGTATTGAAAGCTAAGGCCTCATCAGGTGTATGGCTCAGCTTGTGTGGTTCTGACAGATTTCCTCAGCAGAATCTTCCATAAAGATAAAGCCTGGGCTTCCTTAACTCCCTGTCCTGGGGGGAATGGACTCACTCCGCTAACACTTAGGCCTTGAAGAGCCTTCACCTGGAATCCATGCCAACCTCAGCCATTCTAGGCCCTCCACTTTGCAGGGCACATGGCTTCTCCTTATTCCAGGAATTGTCCCACACTGTCCTCCTAAGTCCAGACCCAGATGTAGTTGCCTCTTGGCCTGGTCAACTTCTCTCTACTCTTTTGTCCTGCCCTCAGCCTCCATCCTTCCCTTAAGAACCTTGGGAACTGCTGAACTGGGATTAAGTGGGTGGTACCCACTTGCCCCATTCCTCTTTACAGATGTCCTGATCACCTGTGGCCCAGGCACCACACTCTTGTGGTGAAGGTCTGTTCCTGGACTCTGGGCTTATTCTGGGCCCAAATGGTCAAGGAATGGGAGGAGGGGCAGGTAGGAAGTGGATGTGCCCAGAAGTCCTGGTCCTAACTAAGGATACTTTAATATTGCAGCTGAAAGCTGATCAACTGGACAGCTCCAAACCCACAGCCAAAGTGCAGCAGCAGCAGCAGCAGCAGGGAAGGGTCCCGCATGCCCAGCCACAGGGGGCCACCACTGCAGGTGAGACTTCAGCCCTAGCTGCAGCACAGGATGCCGCCTGCCTCCACTCTGACTAGAATCAGCCCCAACTTCTGTTGATTCATGACTGAGAGACGTTTGGCCAAGGGCCTAATTCTCCTGTCCTTGGAGGTACATTTGCTGCCAATGGAGGATTTGCTACAGACAAATGAATCAGAAAAGGGGAGCTCAGGGTCAGAGGGGACCACAAGCAGACCAGGTGTTATCGAGGTAACCCTGGTACACAGTGCAGGAGCCCTAAATAGAAGTGTTATCTTCTAACTTTAGCTTTGCCCTTGTGGGATTCTGGAGCACATTCCTTCCCAGTCTCCTTCCTCCTATTCTCACCTCCCAGTTTTCCCCTCACATTTGGGGAATTTTTTTTCATTGTTCTCTCCCTTATCTCCTCCTTTCCCCTTCCTCCTCCTCCATCCTCTTCTTCCTCCTCCTGTTCTCCTGGCACCACATTTCATATCCTTATTCCATCTGGTCAGATTCAGAAACATACAGCTTTGTGACTGTCCCCAATCTTTGAGGATTCTCCATCCCAGAGAAGAAAAAGGGAAAGCTAAGACCACATGACCTGTTTGGGGTATCCAGTGGTATTGGTGGTGTGGCCCTCCAGTAGGGACCAATGGATGGTTTGGAATCACCCAGGGTTTTGAATTTCTTCCTCAGGTACAAAAATGGGAGCAAAGACTGGGGGAGTCCCACCAGCATCGGGAGCCCCTACGGGCCAGCCTGGGGCCGATGGAGATAGTGTGTTCTCCAAAATCCTTCCTGGAGGGGCAGCAGAACAAGCAGGCAAACTGACTGAAGGTATAGCTGGACTCTAAACATTTCCTAAAAGTCCAACCCCAACGTCCCAGGACCCAAACCTGACCCTTCATTTCAGTGAAGCCCATAGAGAGGAAGTGACTTACACAAAATGACACAGTTGGTCAATAGCACAGCCACAGTCTGAACCCAGGATCATAAGTAGAGAGCTAGGAAAAAATCTCCAAAATCTTTGAATTCAATCCCATCATTTTACAGATGAGGAAACTGAGGCCCAGGTACTCTGATAAGACATCCAGCTGCTCTTTCCACCTTACCATCCCACCTCTAACTTTCCTTCTCTCTAACAGAGATGCCAGTGGGGCAGCTGTACCAGAAGCCATTAGCAGAAGAGATTATGAAAAGCTGCCTCCAGTCTTCCCCAGTCACTCTGGTTCAGTTTTTCTAGAGTTGGCCCTGGGACTTAGGAAGGCTTCTGTCACCACCAGAATCTAGGGACTCTGACAGTGGCCTGGGATTCTCCAACTGTACCATGTTCCATTGGACTCAGGATGTCAGGGCCCAGAAAAGCTAGCTTAAATCTGCTAGAACTGGAGTCTTGAATAGGTTCTCTCATCCTCCCCCCACTGCCTCTCACCTGGCTCTGGCCTCAGCAGTAAGAACAGGAGGAGATGAGGGCCTGTTGTCTAAGAAAGTTAGAACAATGCTCCCCTTCTAGGTACAATCCACATCTTGGGCGGGGAGTTAGGGAGAGAGACAGAGACAGAGACACAGAGAGACAGAAAGAGACACAGAGAGAGAGTGTGTGTGTGTGTGTGTGTGTGTGCACACGCGTTTGTGCATGCAAGTGTGTAAAAGGCTGAGCCTGTAAGAACAGGAGAATGTTGAATAAATGTTGGGTGGATTACATGAGCCCAGGCTGAGAAAGAGGTAATGGGGAGAGAGCCTGTTCAGGAGTTCAGGCTGAGCATTGTGCAGGGAGAAGGAAGGTTGAGTTAGACAGGTGGGAAGGCCAGGGATGCTCCTCCTTTCTAAGAAAGGCAGCCTTCCCTAACTTCAGTATCCCCAGAAACTCCCCAGGGAGTCAGACTCACATCCCAAAGCTCCTTGTTTCTTTGTATTTTACAGCTGTGTCTGCTTTTGGAAAGAAATTTTCTTCATTCTGGTGATCCTGTGCTGTCAGGTGAGTGGATACCACTTGAGAATCACTGGAATCCTCCTCAAAGCAGAAAGAGCCTGATTTGAGCTTCTCCCACCTCCACTTCCCACTAGGCTTTTGAACAAACTAGGTCTCAATGATTGGGGGAGATTTGAGTTCCTAGGCCAGAACAGACCTCTTCTGCTCTGGGTTCCTATACAGCCACCCTCACCTGTCCAGTAGGACATGCCTGTCTGCCTGAACAGCAGAGAGGGACCCCATTTCCTGTCTAAAGAAGAGGGGAAGAGGCCAGAGGAAGCCATTCAGGTCCCTGCACTGGTCCCATATAGGCATGTCTTACACATCAGACCATCTCAAGCCTCTTTGGTAGGGGCCACTGCACCACATCATGGTCATCCCAGCTGAACTGGACTTTCCAGGCCCCCAGCTCTAGCCCTAAAAAAAAGGGTCTAGCAGAAAAGAAAGATCTCCACTCTGAAAGTCTGTGAGACCAGCTGTAAACCCTCGGTTGTTGAACCGGCAGACATCCATCCCCTTTCCTCAGGCTCTGTACCAACATGGTACCCAGAAGCTCCAATGATTCTGACTGCTTCTTCTCTCCTCCTTTGTCTTCCTCTTCTCTACCTCTGACCTCCCTGTGTCTCTTCTTCCCCATCTCCCTGGCCTGCCCATGCTTTCTTCCTCCCCATTGGGTGATCTCCGACCTGGTTCGTCCTCTGATTCTGGGTCCTTCTTGGTCCCCATAGATGCTTTGGAAGATGAATGGAAATAAAGTCGTTCCTGTGGAAAAACCTATGAAGAAACTGACAGATCTCACCGCAGCCGAGGACTCTGCGTATAACAGTGAGTGTGTGGCCGTGGCGTTGGGGGCGGGGACCCATGGCTTGGGAGGGAAGTTAGATGTTGTCTAGTCCAACCCTTTCCTGTTACAAATGAGGAAGCTCTGAAGCCACACGTAGTAGTTGGCTGAACCATGTCCAGACCAAGTTTCTCTGCCTGCAGACCCAGCGCCTTTCTGTTCTTTCCCTGAATAAGGACCATGGATGGAGCTGGGTTGGTTTTTTTTGTTTGTTTTTTGAATTGGAGCTGTTTTTCTCCCTGAGCATGTTCTCATTCCCATGGGGGTCTGCGGTCATGGAATTCCTTCATCAATAAACATATATTAAGTACCTTCTAGGAGCAAAGCCCAGAATTCTGCACTCGGGATGTAAAAGTAGACAATGGTACAGATCCTGCCCTCGAACAGTATGCTTGTGAAGGAAGTAACAACAGCTCACGGGGCTTCTAACACATTTTCCTCACTGCAAACCTGTGACATAGAAAGTGCAGGTATTTTTTTAACCCCATTTTACAGATGAGGAAACTGAGCTTCAGATAGGGCAAAATGACTTGCCCAGGGCTACATGGCTACTGTTGAAGCCATGTATGATATCCAGTTCCTTTTTCATTATATCATGCTGTTTCTGATGAGCCAGGACTATGAAGACATTGAACTAGGTTGTCAACAAATATGAGCCTAATATATGCCAAGTGCTCTCAGGAAACTTATGATCTGATAGGAGGAAAGTAAATAACTACGGTGGGAAGGCAAATGATGTAAAAGCAGAAGAGGTCAGAGAGAGAGCTCACCTTCATCTAGGGAATAGTAAAGAGGTGATCAGGAAGAGATAGCAGCTGAGTTGGGCCTTCAGATATTAGAAAGGGACTCCTACAGCTGGAGATGGATGGGGAGACCATTGTAGACCTGGGGGGGGGGGGTCAATGTGAACAAAGGCATGATGATGGAAGAAGGCCCAGCAAGAGAGGAGGACAGGAAGCCATCCATTTTGGTCCATTTTGGTCCAGCCTGACCTGACAAGGACAAAGAAAAATTGAGGTGGATCCACCAAGCTAGCACTGCTCAGTTAGGATGAGTAAGAGGGACTTTTACTGGTGCCTTGAACATAGTAGGTGCTTAATAAATGTGCTTTGAATCAAATAGAATAGAAAGAGCTGAGACTCAGGTGCTGAGTTCCCTGGAGGTTGAGTGTAGAGAAGCCTTCAAGTTTCTCCTCCTATCTGGGAGCCCCACTGCTCAGGCTTGAGGCCCGACCCCTTCAGGGGGTCTGTGGAGCGAGAGGCTGGGGAACACACACCCAGAGCTCAAGGGAACAGTGGTTCTTCCTGGAGAATTCCTCGCCAAACCTAGGGTGTCAAACAGGCAGGGGGAGAAACTTTACTAGCAAGTTTGCTACGTGACAGAAACAATGGTGTAAGGGGAGACAGCTCCTGATAATGAAGCCCCATGTCTCAGGGCTAAATCTTCCCTGATAAGGCTGAGTGGGATGTCCCTCATCTACTGGCCCTTATTTTTTGGACAAAGGGTTTTATGTGCCTTCTTCTACCTCTCTCCCTTCATTCTTTTAGCCTGCTATTTCTTTCTCTTCATGTTGTCCTCCCTGCCCTACACCTGAAGAAGTATTCATAGGGAATTCACAGGAGAGGGCAAAAATAATGCTGGGCTGTGAGGCCTTGGGTCATAGGAAGTCAGACATTGAAATGAAAATTGTCTAAGTTAGTTACTCTGAATCCATAGATGGGGTAAGGTGGGACAATGGAGAAGAAAGTATTCCTTGCTCCACCCAATCTGTAGGGTAGAGGGAGGGATGGGGGCTAACTTTTAGGTAACTATTTCATTCCCTCAAACAGCCCATTTTTTAGAAACATAGAATGGCCAAACTAGAGGGAACCTCAGGGGTCATCTTGTCCACCCCCCTCATTTAATAAGAGAAGGAAACTAAGGCACAGATAGGTTATGACTTGTGCTTTTCCCTTGATGCTGGACATATGGCTAGTCAGGGCTATAGCCAAAACCCTAAGCTTCTGACCCATGCCCATCGTTTTCTGATATTTCCTTAGAGTGAGAAGTTGGCTTGCTAACCTATCAGTGCCAACTTTCTCCCTGCTCCCTCTGAATCACTTATCACTCCATTGAACGCAGTACCTTTGTCCTACGTGGCTGGTTAGTCCCTGAGACCTGGAGCAGGGGAAGGAACATGGTAACTTTGAGGGCTTTTATGAGGAATGACCCCTGTGTGCTAGCCTTTGTAGATGCTCACTGGCTCCCAAGCACTAGAAGAACATGCCTTTACATCTTGGCAGTCTGCTTGTTCTGTAGGATCTAGGTTTGCTAGGGAGAAGTAAAATGCGATATCTTCCAATGTAATGGGCGACTGGCCCATGAAGGCCCACTCCTAGGAGTGTGTGAATGCTTAGTGAGCCTGCTTCAGAACAGGGCTTTCACTACCATCCATAATGCCCTCTGAACATGTGCCCAGCACCAAGCACTCATTGGCCAGTCCTCCAAAATGCTTCATTTTACCCGCAGTGCCTGACCCATTACTGATAGCCCCCCAGAGCAGATGATGCAATCGTCTTAGTCATGGGCTGGATGAATTCTTAGGGGATTATCTAGATTCTAGTCAAAACTCTTCATTTGGCAGTTGGGGAAACTGAGGCCAATATCCTTTTTTTCTGGATGGTGGACACCAGCACCTTGCCTGGGCAGTGTGAAGTTTCTCCACCTTATAAATGAGAGTTTGTTCCTTTATTAATTAGTCTTTTCTGTGCTCTCTGACTCCCTCTTCCTCTCTTCCTCCTTCTCCCCCTGCTCTCTTTTCCTCTCTTCTTTTTTCTCTTTCTTTCTTCCTTCTCTTTCCTTTCCTTTCTTCACTACCTGTTCCTTTGTGCTGAGCTGAACTTGGATACATTATTTTCCTCTTGCAGTGAAGGTTGGTGGAACTCTGGGGAGGATGGGATCTTCAGCCTTTGTGGCAGAGCCTGCCATGTCAGCTCAGGCGTTTCTCCAGCACAGAGTACACGGAGAAGAGAGTAGCCATTGGAGCCTGGCACTTGGCAGCTGTCATGGACCACTCCCCCTTGACACACAGTGGAGCCTCTGTATGACCCAGCAGGAAGGATAGTGCCCCTCAAAGTTGCACCTGCTTTGTTAAGCATGCAGTATGGGCCGCTGGCCTCTGGCTTCAGCACAGTGTTGAAAATTCCCCTCTCTTCCTGGGCTCCACCTACTAGGGCATCTCTGTCCTCACAGAGGGCCTTGTTAGACTTGGGCCACACCGTTTCCCAGGGTTGAGGAGCAGGAGGAGTGTGGTGGCATCCAAAGGCCTTCATTACTCAGATCTCCCAAAGGAGATCCCCTCTCCCATTCTGGCTGATGCCACCTTTCCAATTCGTCTCTGGCGCATGGGGCCATAATTCAGCCAACAGCATGAATGTCAGCAGACATTGGAGCAGGAATGGTCCTAGGAGATAGGTAGATATTCTGGATAATCCTCACCTTAAACCAGGACCTGTCCATATAAAGATGCAACTTTGGCCAGAGAGCCATGATGGTGAGTTCACTGGGCAGCCTTGAGTCTGGGAAGAGACCTAGAGAATGGGTCTTCTTCCCAAGGAGAGGAAAGGTTTTAATGAAGTTCCCAAAGATGGGGTTCTTAGGTTCATAGCATTTAGAGTTGGAAAGAATCTGAGGGATCATTTTGTCCAGCATTTACAGTAGGGGAAATTCAGGCCGAAATTCGGGACTTGCTCAAGGTCACCTAGGCAGTCAGAAGCAGTGCTGCGATTTGAACCCAGTTACCCTGACTCCAAATCTAGTGCTCTCTCCGCTCCATCGCAGGAATGTCTGGCGCCCAGAACTGGCAGGCCTGCCTGGCACACCGGAAATGCCTGATCCGCCACTGAATTAGCCAAGTTTAAAGAAAAGAACAGTCATGTTTCACGTGTTGAATTTGTTGTTGTATATGATGGGACCTCAAGGGGAATGTGGTGGAGGAGGGGAGTAACAAATGAAACGCGGACTAGCAGAGACAAATCAGTTAGAAAAGGCAGGGAAGCCCATGGTTGGATCCCCCTGGCATGCCAAACCTTGGCGCAGCAGCACCTGTCCCTCTCCATTCTAGTTTGGACCTGTCCATCTCTCCCAGAGAGCCACTGTGGTGGGGCTAGAGTTGGGGGGGATTAACTCAATTCCCCAAGAAAAGCATCCCCACTGCTAAAAGCAAAAGCTCCCCTCCTTCCACCTACCTTCCAAGAACTGGTTGTTAAACATTTTACTAGCATACTCCTACATACATATAGTTGTATGGCCAGTGCTATATGTCAGGTAGCTCTTAGACACAGTCTTGAGCCATATCAAAGGCACTTTTTCATCAGCCCATTCCCCAAAATGGTTCAAGTCCATGGTATCTCAGTGGAGTCTAAGAATTCTGGTAGGTTTTCCGACAATGAAGGCAGCTGGAGAGAGCACTAGACTATGAACCTATGGGGCTGGAAGGGAACAGAGAGGACAAACTGGCCTGAAACAAGATCTGCCTCACTGGCCTTTCCACCTTACGGAATTCCTAGTCTCCAGTGAGAGAGGGCTCAGACCTGTGTCTGTGAGCTGCCTGATGTGTGTGTGTTGGTCCTTTGTTGCCAAAGAAGATCTTGCCATCAGAGAAATAATGACATGACTTGCACTTGACTTTGTTTTGAGTGAGGGAGGGCTGTGCAGGTCACCAGCCTCACTTCTCCAGAGCCATCTGAATTCAGTGACCAGATATTTATCAGGATGACTGGAGATGACCCAGGATGAGGCAATTGGGGTTAGGTGACTTGTCCAAGGTCATACAGCTAGTGAGTGTCAAGTGTCTGAGGTGAGATTTGAACTCAGGTCCTCCTGACTCCTGCACTGGTACTCTATCCTCTGCACCACCTAGCACTGACCAGAGAACCCTATTTATGCAGGGGTGCTGGTAAAATGTTTCATAACCAGTTCTCTGAATTTTTTTCAAATATGCCCACTACACACTTTCAAGTTTAATTTGGATTTTGTTCATCACTTTCTTGTCTAGACAATCAATGATACAATAAATTGAACCCTAATTTGTAACATTTGCCAGTTTCCAAAGTGTAAATGCTCACACTGAACATTTAATCGTGGGTGTATGGCACAAGTCTAAAAATCACTGGATATTTTTCAGAGGGCACTTTGCCCAGCACAGAGTTAGCCTCTGCACCAGCTTCCTCAGAAGGGTCCCGGGGGGCCATGCTTCGAAGTTCCTGGCTCCTCTGTAGGGTCTAAGGAAATTTTGCTGTGTCCATAGCATGAAGAGGCTCTTAACGTCCTGATCTCTTTCTTTCCTTTCTCCCCTTTGTGGATTGCCCATTTGTGACACAGAGGATGAAAGGAGAGGTAGCAATGTTAGAAAGAGGATGGAGGGTAGGGATGGGGGAGGGTGTCACATCCCCCCCCTCTTTAACGTGTTTGGAGGTAAGGAGGCTGACTTTGAACATCTAACTGGATAGGACACTGCCTTTCTGCTCTCAAACATCTCCAACCGTAGCCATTCAGTGAGACCAAGAGCCATGGAACCTAGACTGCCTCATTTCTCCAACCCTGCTGTCACCTGGGGAATACCAGGGCCCTGGAGCAGCTTGGCAGCCTCCAGCAGCAAACTGTCCACTCTAAGCACTGTCTTTTCTGAACCAGGAGAGAAATCTAGTTATATCTGCCTAATCAGAGCTAAGCCAGAGGAGGTCCAGTCCTCCTCAGACTGAATGACCTCTTTGGGTCCCTTCCTTCTCAGACACTGTGCCAAGTGATGCTTGTTACCAGGGAGGGTTTGGAGGGAAGTAGCTTCATGGAAGAGTGGCTGGCCCACAGGTGCCCACACTAACCACACAGCTCCTCCGCAATTTCTGCCTCTTCTAGAAGTGAAATAATTCTTCTCTTTTCCTTTCCATTTCTGTTGTGAATTTGGGGGTGTTAGGCATTGCCATGCTTGGTGGCAACAGAGTCATGCAGGAGGGGGACTCGTTATAGAAGGGAGCGAAGAGAATGGGCATGAGAGAAAAGTAGCCATCCATGGATCTTGCCAAAATAACCAACTTTTCTTCCTTCCTTCCTTCCTTCCTTCCTTCCTTCCTTCCTTCCTTCCTTCCTTCCTTCCTTCATTTCCCTTTTTCTCTTCCAAGCATCTGAACTCATGGCAAACCCTAGGCTCAGTGACACAAACAGGACAGCGGATGCTTTTCCAGCTGGAGTCACCAGAGTGAGGCATCTGCCTGGAAGCCCCCCCAAGGAGTGTCTCCCTCAGAACTGCTCTCCAAAGACAGTGTCCGTAGTGACTCATCCTCCTCTCTGGTGAGCAGAGGTTAGAACGAGCCACAATCATTCTTGGGGAGACGTTTCTTGAGGAAAACTTGCCAAAGGTCCTGCTTGGGACTGTCCAGAAGCTTGGGGTTCCTATTTTGCCCTTGGAGAAGACTTGAACCTCCAAAGGCAGCGCCCCTGCCCAGCACTCCCCCTTGCCAAGTGGAGGCTGGAGCAGGGCCCAGGGGCCTTTCCTTCAGGGTTATACACAGAGTTCCAGCTCATGCCAACTGGGACTTCTTCACTCCGGGGCCTTCAAAGGTTTTTCCACAGCCTTGGAGATAGGCTTTGAGTTGAGGGCTGGGAGCCAAGGGCTCCATTTCCTTCACATTCCAGTTGGCCCCACAGTTCCCTCTGCAGGCACCCTGTCCTTGGTGATGGAATGTGTGCAGCGAGGGACTTGTGGGATTTAGAGAACTTTAAAAAAAAAAACAAAAAAAAAACACTAGGACCTAACACTGTTTCATTATTGAAATACGAGGCCATAGGACTCTGCGAGGCAGCATGTGCACTGGCTGACTTTTCCCCAGACAGATGGTGGCAGGCCAAGCGTGTCTGCCAGCCACCTTGAAGCCATCGCTGAGCATTGTAAAACATCCGAGTGGCAATGCTTTCATAACAACCATCTCCTTATTTTTACCTATGCCTGAAGATTTCTTTTTATTTCAAAAGCAGCCTTAACCATTCCAGTTTTATTTACTTGTATACCTCATATGTATTTTTCTTTCATTTTTCTTTTCTCCTCCTCCTCCCTCTCCCTTTCCCACCCCACCCCCAACACACTTTTTTTTAAACTCCTTCTTCCTTTACTCTATACCTGGTTATCACGGGGTGTCCTCTGTAGAAGCAATAGAGTGCAGTAGGCTACAAGAACCCCACAAGGAGGTGGGATGTCATCAGGAGAGGTTGCCTCTGCCATTCTCCTTCTCTTACTGTGCAATTCAAGTCCTTCTTAAGCCATTACTGGTGGGCGTGCTCAGAAATTTAAAAACAAAAACCAACGAAGCCCATGTGGTTTGAGTTGCCACTCTGAAGTTCCTAGAACCTCTGGCATGGGAAGCGAGAGGGAGCCGTGGTCAGCAGCTGGTGAACCCAGGGTAGGGGTGTCCTGGTTGGCGCCAGGATGACTGCGTTACACCAGCCACTCTCGCCTCAACAGTGTTTCAGACAACCAACCTGATGGTCCCATACATTGGAGCTTCCCTTTGACCTGAGCAACAGCAACAAGTCTCATTTCTAACGTTCTATGCAATGAAATACAAAAAACAAAAAAAAACACAAAAAAAAATTTAAAAAAACCAACACACTACACCTGTTAATATTTAATAAACTAAATGTTGCATAATAAGAATTTAATTGCAAATGTGCTATGGAGATACTGAATGGATATGTTTCTAGCTAACACCTGTGTGCGTGTGAAGTTTTCAATTTGTGGCATGTTTGACCCATTCGAAGAACGCGTTGTTGCCAAAGGGTGACCATGCTGCTGTGACTGTCTCCTGTCCTAGAGTAGAGCATGGCTTGCTACCTCTTTGCACGAATTCATCTACTTTAAAATGCTTGCCGTACTTTGCTCGGGGTTCTTTTTGCCTCAGTCCCTCGCCTATACTCAAATGCTTCTTGTCAACATATGCACTTGTTATTAAAGCATTGTCTGTGCTAATGGGAGAGGTGCCTCTAGTCCAGAGAGGGGTCCTGGGCTCTCCCACCCGTGCTGACTTACTGATGACTTTTCCCCTCACTGTCTCCTTTCCACAGATCTTGAACCCTGTTAACACGTCCCAACATGGAAATGAGTCCACCCAGTCTTGAGCCCCCGTAACCCAATATGCTCCTCTTCAGTAGATCATAGGAGTTAGAATGGGAAAAAGTCTTTGAGAAAATCCAATTCAACTCCCCCTGCCCCCATTTTATAGATGCGTCCGCTGAGGGCCAGAGAAAGAAGAGGCAGTAACTTTTGGCTAAGGTCACACAAGAAGTAAATAGTAAAGGTGGGTTATGAGTCTGAGTCACCTGACTCCACATTCAGTGCCCTTCTCATTACACCAGTCTTCTCAAAGAACCGCTGCTATCACCACCCCCACACCCAGACCATATACCCCAATGCCTGTAGCAGAGACAATCCCATGAGCCTTGAAATGGAGAAGATTAAAAAGCAGTTCAGAGGAGAGTTTGAGCAGTCCCAGATATCTACTATAGAATTTCTATCCTTAAATGAGCTTATCTTACCTCTGTTGGCCCCAGTCGTGAGGATTCCCCAAGGTCTGTGCTCAGGGCTTAGAAAACTGTCTATTCAGTAGTAAACTGGAGCCTTCAACCTCTGTGAAACTCAAAACTCAAGGTTTGGGGCCCAGGGCTTTGTGGGGGGTTCCTAGAAATCCCCCAAAATAGATTTGGTACCAATAGGTTCTGAGTTAGGACTTGAAAGGTTGTTTGTTGGTTGTCCGGTTGTGGAGAGGTTTGTTATACCTTGGTGTTATCAGTGCTGCTGAATCCTGAGTAAAGCAGGCCATTCCTGCAAGGGGATGGAGCTGCTAAGGAGCTAAAGTGAGTCCAAAATCTAACAGATTGCTGTACTTCCCCCTGCAGGAAGGGCTAGGACTCAGGATTTGGAGGCCTCCTTTCTTAGCTTTGATCAAAGAGAGACTTTCTAGGAACCTCAGTCCATATCTAAAGCTTTAAAAACACACATACACACACACACACACACACACACACACACACACACACACACACACAAAACTTTCAAAGGCTATGGAAAGAAAAGGGCCCAGAATGAGGAGGAAGCAAAAGGAATAATTCTTGGCATTAATGAAGACCAGTGTTGGAGCTGCTGACTTTTGGAAATGAAACAAAGACAAATCGGCAAAGGACTCTGTCTGGGACCCTTGAGGGTTTCTGAACTGACGAAGTGCCAAGCTTTTCTTTCCCTAGACCCCCATTTCTAAGGTAGCACTGACTTCCATCATGCCTTGGGAAGTTCCCAAGGGGCCCAGGCACATCAAAGGCATTGAGCCCACAGCCTAGTCTTTTTCTAGAGTATTGGGGTTGTATCATGCATTTCTTGGGAGTTCCTATTTCTTACACTTTTTTCTTGGCAGCTCTTGGACTCAGGAGGGGAGACTTCTCTCTCTGTTGCTTGTCTCCATCAGAGACTCTAGACCTTGAAGCCTCCTTGTCTAGAGCCTCATTTTGGTCTGGTTTTCCCCAAGGATATATCCTGGTCCCTCTATCTGAGTCCAGAAAAGCCTTGATAGGCTATCCCAAGAACCTCCAAAGGGTTTCACTCATCTCAAAGAGCTGTGCTTCTTATCTGCCGTTTGAGTGGAGGGGAACTTCCTTGCCCCCAAGTCATCAGAGACCAGTGGCTGAGAAAAGATTACTTAATGGGAATGAATGAGACATTATTAGACCAGAGACTATGTGTAAGAAGACAGTGGAGAAAGGGATGTGATTTCACTGGATCGTCTTTCTGCCCAGAGATAGACAAGAAGGGCCTTGAAGCCCTTAGCTCTAAGGGTGAGTGTTAGGTGACTCACAGTGAGCAGTTCCCAGGCTGGGTATTGACCAGCATTTGTATTAAGGATGACCTGAATTTCCTTCTGCACTGCTGTTGGGGACTAGTATTCTGAATGGCACCTACCTTTTGTTGGATTCTCCTCATGGAAGTATGGATGGAATGGAATAGAATAAGCATTTATTAAGCGCCTCCCATGTGCCCAGGCACTGTTCTAAGCGCTTACAAATATCACATTTGTAACAGTACCTCTCACTGACATGGCCTCTTCAAAGGAGCTCAGCTCACCTTGCATGGAGGAGCTTTTCTAATTATCTACTAGATGTGTGTAAAGTAGGGAAGGGGAAATATTACTCTCCCTGTTCCTGATGAGGAAACTGAGGCAGACAATTTCAATTATGTGACCAAGACCAAACTACAAGGTGTAAGCAGGAGGGTTCCCTCCATCTTACCTTTCTTCATTTAGCCTGGACTGTGTGCAAAGTGAGTCTCTACCCCCAATCCATCTCTCCTCTGAGCTCCCAGATGGCACCTAAGAGGAGACTCTTGGCAGGAGAACCATCTGGTACCTGATTTAGAACACATTCTATGGATATAACTAAGGGACATCCACCTGGAGGTCAAGAACACTTTGGGCAGTTCAGATGTGGGTGCTTGGCACTAAGTCCTGCTAAGGCATGGCTCAAGTGACATGAGAATATTACCTACCACATGGAGCCAAGAGTACTAGGGACATCACTGGAGTAGGACTTGGGGAGAGGATAGAGCAGGCAGGGTTCTGGATCTCTTCTGCTGCATGGGGGGTAGGTGTTGGATGCTTTCACACATACTTTATTTGTACTGAGGACTCTGTCCACCAATGGAAAGTTAGCATACTCTCCATACTTCACCTTTGACAGTCCTGGAGGCTACCTCTACCAGGCAGCTTCCTCTTTGTAAAGCACATGCACTCACTACAGCCCTGTTATCAATAGTTCTTGACCCCTTTGACCCCTCCCCAATCCCAGAGAACTTTAGATCTGGAAGGGGCTCTAAAGAAAGATCCTATAATACATCTCCCTCATTTTGCAGATTGGGAAACTGAGGCTGAGAGGGCTGACATGAGTGACCCTAGAACATGAAATCAGTTGGTGATAGACTTGGGTACCCAAGTACCCAGCAACCCTGACCTCCAGTCTATTAGTATGTATACCACCCTGCCTCATAGAGGGGAGACAATGTGAGTTTCTCGATCAGTTCCTGCCCTGGGATGTGATCATTTAATAACATTTAGAACCAAGCAAAAGCTGAAGATTTGAGGATGTCCAGAGAAGTTCTTCATTCCGTAAGTATCACTAGATACATCCATGTTGTTGGTTCTCCAAAAGCAGTGACCTCCCCTTCAGGTACCCCCAGAATGGTCAAGATTTCCCAGAGAGCCACTGGCATGACAAGTGCATACAGTCCGACGTCCTCCCGGGCCCTGTTCCCCCATGGGTCATCTCTCTTGGGGCCACTATGACCTGCACTCTCCATTCCTGGCATGTAAATACATTGTACAGCGTGTAAATCTCATGTGGCAAGGAGAACAAAACTCAAACCGCAACTCGTGTTGGGGGGGGGTTCGCTTCCCAACACCAGCACACCTTTTGCTTTGATGTACAAAAAGAGAAAGCCAATACTTTAATGGGTGTGCGTGTGTGCGCGTGTGCGTGTGTGTGTGCGCGCACGCGAGAGAGAGAGAGAGAGAGAGAGAGAGAGAGAGAGAGAGAGAGAGAGAGAGAGAGTAAGGAGAGTGTATTTGGGGGAGAGAGACTGCCTCATTTAGTCCTTCAGATTGAAGCCCACAACTCTTCTGCCTTTCCCTAACTTTCCTTCTCTTCTCCCTCCTCTTTCTTACCCTCTCCTTTCCCAAGTTAGAGGAGTCATCTGTAGAGATCTTACGGTTTTGCCAGCCCCTTCCACCTGGTGGCTTCCATGCCTTTCTCGGGCTATTCCATTTTGGGGGTGGGGTCTTTTGTTGTTGATGGGGCAGGGGTGGGGGTGGGGGGGTTGTACAAAGTCAAACCAACAAGTTTACAGTTGTAAGTGCAATGACCTAAGTCCTCTATCTGAACATTGTAAATTGTGTGTCTGTCCTGCTGCTGCGCCCTGTGAGAACTCTGTAGTATTTCAATGTACCACCTTCTGTATTGTGACTCAGTATGAGATATTGCCCCTACAAGGTATTTCTGTGATAACAGAATAAAAGAACTTGATATAAAGCATGTACCGGCTCCCGCATTGTTTCTGTTTTACTGGGGGATGGGGGCAAGAAGTCATTTGCAAAAGCAATTAAAAGCATCAAATGCAAGCGTCCACAAGAGACATTGTTCTGCCAATCCATGGAGGCTGCTTTGGCTTAAAGCGCCCATGGGACCGTTCATGCTAGATGTCCTGAAGGCCATGGCCAAAACAGAGCTCAGCGCCTTTCCTCCCCTGCCCCTCTTCCAAACTGGCCTATTTCTCTTGAGGATGCCACCATCCTTCCAGTAACCCATTCTCCCCACTCCTTCCTTTCCCTCACCCCACATAGTCAATCAAGTTGCCAAATCTTATCATTTCCAACCTCCTTGTATCCATTCCCTTCTCTCCAATCACACAACCACTCACCTACTTCAGGTCTTCATCACCTCTCACCTGGACTATTAAAATAGCCTCCTAAGTAACCTCCCCATCCCAAGTCTCTTCCTATTTCAGTCCATCATCCACACAGCTGCCAACATGATTTTCCTAAAGCTCAGGGGTGATCGTGTCATTCCCCTACTCAATAAACTCTAATGTCTCCCTGTTACCTATAGGATCAAATCAAAACTCTTCTGTTTGGCATTTAAACCCTTTCACCACCTGGATTCATCCTCTCTCTTTAGTTTTATCACTCCCCTTCACACTTACTACCCTCCGGCTAAACTGTTCATCTTACAGTTACTCAGATGTGCCAGCTAACTCCATGTCTTTGAACTGGCTGTCCCTCATATCTGAAATGTAATCCCTGCCCAGCTAGGTGGGGCAGTGGATAGTGCACTGGACTTGGTGGAGTCAGGAAGTCCAGAGTTCAAATGTAGCCTCAGACACTTAACAGCTGTGGGAACTTGAGCAAGTTACTTAAAACTCTCTGCCTTAGTTTCCTCCAATGTAAAATGAGTTTAGTAGCAACCACCTCCCAGGGTTGTTGTGAGGATCAAATGAGATAGTGCCTGGTCCACAGTAGATGCTGTTTAAATGTTAGCTATTTATTATTATTACCTTTGATCCTTAGAATCCCTTGTTTCTTCCAGGCTCAGCTCGAGCCACCTTCTCCTGAAGGCTCCAAACGAAGCCTTTCCTGATCCCCCTGGTTACTAATGCCTTCCTCCCAATATTTTCTTGTATCTATCATGCTTCTGTTTTGCATATTCCTATCTATATGTATGTTTGTATCCATTCACTAGATTGTAAGCTCCTCAAGGACTGATTCACTCTTACCTTTATATTCCCAGCACCTACCATAGTATTCATGGTGCAACCAAGGTTGCAAACATAAGCAATCATGTTATGGCTTGGTCTGTTTATTGATCCCTCAGGCACTGGAAAGCTCTGGGTCACTGAGACCTCAACAGATACCTTAGAAAACTGGCTGAATGGGTTCAGTAATTTGCCTTGGTAAACTTGTGATGTCTTATCTAGAAGACCCAGGAGGTCTGATCTGTATCTGCCTAAGATGTAGCTCCATGTAGCCCCTACCCCCACCTGATCTTTGACTAATGAACTGATTAATCATTAATCCCCCTGGAAGGGGGGGGGGGAGGGCTTTGTCCTTGGCCCTACCATTCCACACTTTTATCAACTACTTAGATAATGGCATATCTGGCATTCTTATGAAATCATGGAAGAAATGAAGCTGAGTAGACTAACTCTATATATTAGACAACAGTTTCAAAATCTATTACGTGTTTCTGAATTTAAGGAAGAGAAACACAGCTCATAGTCCCAGGGAATTTACCTTTTTTAAGTTATTAAAAGAAGATCTCTTAACAGTTTGAGATGCAGCCACCTTAGACCCTTTCTTTATAATCCCTAACATATCAGAGCAAGGATAAGCTTTCCTAGGCCTAGCAGTGCCTTGCCCATAGAAGACACTTAACAAACGTTCCTTGAATTCATTAACTTGAATCGCTGAACTGACCCGAGTGGCTCCTAAATATTGGGGCATATGCTATTTTATGCTCAGGAGCAAACAAAAGGAGCTGGTCTCCTTTACACTGCACCAGCACAGGGTAAACAGGCTCAGGAACATTGGGAATGCCCATCAGGAGTAAGGGACTGGGGGAATTCTTTTGGGGCTTAGTGGTTGCACCTATCCATTCCTGGGATATCCCCTGGGAGAAGAGGTCTAGACTACTTTAGTAAATGAAAAAATCTCAGTAGGCTGGAGCAGTGAGCAAATCCAAAAGAGACAGAACATTTCATAGGAATTAATGTAAAGTTCTATATTTAGGTTCAAAAAAATCAACTATACAGGTCCAGAATGGGGAAGAAATGTCTAGACTGTTACACATGAAAAGACCCTAGAATTTTTCAAGAACTCTAAGGACCATGTGAATCAATAGCTAGAAAAAGAGTTAATAGTTACATATTTCATAGATTATAGAGCCATAAATCTGGAAATGGAAGGGACTTTGGAGGCCAACCCCATCAATTACAGATGATGAAACCAAGACCCCGGGGAGGTTCACCTACTCACCCAAAGTCACACAAGTGCAATGTCAGATGCTGGGAATACAAAGAAAGGCAAAACCAGTTCCTTCAGGCCATACAAAGGAAGGAGGCAGTGTGTCCAATTCCAAAATGGGCCAGTATGGCTAGATTGTAGACCTCGAGGAAGTAAGTCAATACTGAAAAGCTAGAAGGGGGCAAGGTTATGAAGAGTTTCAGGGGTCCAACAAAAGACATCTGATCCTGAGGTTAATAAGGAGCTAGTGAAATTTATTTAATAGGGAGGTGACACAGGAAGAACTCCATTTTGGAAAATCATTTTAACAGCTGAGTGGAGGATGGATCAGTCTGGGGAAAGACTTGAGGAAGGAAAATCCATTAAAAGGCTATTTCAGTAATCCAGAAAAGAGGTGATGAGAGTCAGAAGTAGGGTAGTAGCTGTAGGAATGCAGAGACAAGTGTGTTGTAAAGGTAGAAATGACAAGATTTGCCCACTGAATGGATAGGGGAGATGGGTATGAGCAGGGAGGCCAGGTTGATGTCAAAGTTGCAAACATGGGTGACCAGGAAGATGGTGATACCCTTGACAATAACAGGGCATATTTAAGGGCATTTGTAATGAGTTCTGTTTGGGAAATATTGAGTTTGAGATGTGTATTAGACATCCAATTTGAAATGTCCAGTAGACGGTTGGTGATGTGTTTTGGAGCTCAGCAGATAAATGAGGGTTGATATATAGATCCAGGAATCATCTGCATACAGATGATAATTGAACTTTGGGGAGCTAATGAGATAGTAGAAAGACAAAGAAGAAGAACAGAGCCTATGACAGCATTTAGCACAGGGCCCCAGTGCTTGGCACAATGGCTCATTTTGGGTCTCAGGAAATCTTTATATTCCCTTATTGGGAACTGCAAAGAGCTTTTGTTTATGTGGGTTACATCTACCAATATTTACTGTATTAGGAATTAAAACTAATCATTTAAAACATTTTCTTATTAATTCATTTAAAATAACAATAATGAACCCACCATATGTTAACAAAAATAACATTTTTTATGAAAAATAACCATAATTTCCAAAACAAAAACAAATTTAGTGAGAAGAGTAGTATTATTTTACTCATTTGTAAATCTCTTTAACTTCTAGCTTAATAGAAGACAAATGGATTCTCAAATCTGCTTTTGCATTCCATCTGTTATGATATATTGTTTTAAAGTATATGAAGAAAATCCAGCTTTACAAAAATGTGAAGTTGGATAAGAGGAGTATTTTAATAGCCTTTCCACATCGTTGTGGATATCTTCTCTGATGCTATGCCAAAACTCAACAGGTGCTAGTTTCTTAAAGGTTAGTTGCAAAGGAAACTGTATCAGTGAACTTTTCATGCTCTGTTACATTAAAACCCAATGTATCTTGCACTTCAAATGGATATTTTACTCGCGTGATTTTATAGCGTGGAAATTTGGAAATTATTGCTCCATTAAATCATGCAGAGCTTCCAAACGTTGACACATTTCATTACATAATATCTCCCCAAAACCACATTTGTTAATATCATTACGCCCCTCGTCTGAAAAGCCACAAAATCCCTAAGTCATCACTAAGAACGGTTATCTAAGTTATCTAAGGCCTGAGTCCTCCTCTGTAGGACCAGGACAGAGTCCACTCCAAGGTTAAGATCTTATGTCCTGGGAAGGGCCTGGAGCTCACCCAAAGATAAAAGCATGGAACTTTCCAAGTACGGAAGGAGTTTGCCACCTCGCTCTGAGATGATTATTTCCTAATATAATGATATGAAAATAAGGAGATGAAGTCCTTTCTCCGCCTCCTAGCTGCCCTGGCTTCCTTCTCCTCTCAGGCGAAGCTGCCCCTTTTGCAGACAGCCTTTCCCGGTTCTGTTCGATGAGGTGCTGGCCCATTTTATCCTGTCTCCGTCTCATTGTACGTAGCTGCCCGTGCCTTGCCTCTGCCGCTAGACTGATCCTCAGGAGAGCCGGGTTTCGCCTTCATTGGCGTCTCCTGTGCCTAGCTCGGAGCGCTCAGACCAGTACTGGCGGGCCGGAGGGGCTGAGGCTGCTGAGAAGACGCGTCATCCCCAGTTCTGGGAGAGGACGGGACCCTCAGGGGGGGCTGTCTGGGTTTGGACTGAACTGGATTGGAGGGAGCTAGGGCTGTACACAGTCACCAGCCTCACTCTTCCTCCGGAGCCACCTGGGTCCGGTGGCAGGATACAGAACAGGACGACTGGATCTTTACACACCGACAGGCCACGCCAGCCCCCTGAACGTCCAGGGCCCGGACAAACCGAAGGGGCGGGCCTGGCTGGAGGAAAGGTGCCCACCAACCAGAAGAGCCTTGTCCCTGAAGCCCCGCCCCTCAGGAGAGGGCCAGAGAGCAGTGGGCGTGTCTTTTGGTGGGGCGGGGCCTGGCCGTACGGAGAGCGGCGGAGATTGGTGAGAAAGCAGTCCGACTCCGCCTTCCCTGAGCCGCACCCACTCCGGGCCCACCTCCCCCTCCTATTGGGGCGCCCCGCGGAGGGGGCGGGTCCTAGCCGAGCCCTTTGCCCTAGGGCGCTGCGGAAATGCGCGCCCCAGCTCCCCGGGCACTTCCGGGCCGCGCAGCGTCCCCGCCCCCGGACGCTCGGGAGACGCCTCCATGGAGCGACAGGTACGGGCTCGGCGCCCTTCAGCTCCGGTTCGGCTGCCTCCCGCTCTGCTGCCGCGGCCTGACCCGTGTGTTCCCCCCGCGCAGGTGCTGACGAGCGAGCCGGACGAGGCCGCGGCGCTGTACCGCGCGCTGAGCCGCCACCCCGCGCTGGTCTCCGCCGGCCTGGGTGCCGAGATCACCAGCCAGTACGGTGGCAAGTACCGCACGGTGCACACAGGTGCCGCACGGGGAGGGGCAGGGAGGCCCCGAGGGGCCTGCGGGCACGTGGACGGCGCGCGATCCGGGGATCCAGGGACCCAAGGGTGCGGGGCGGGCGTGACGGCCGCGGAGAGGAAGGCGGCTGGGGGGTGTGGCCCCGGGGGACGCGGAAAACCGAGGCCGGAGATGGGGCTGGGGGTCACGGCCGTGGCGGGGCCCGGAGATCGGGCTGGGGGTCACGGCCGTGGCGGGGCCGGAGGCCGTGGGCGGGGCCGGGAGATCGGGCTGGGGGTCACGGCCGTGGCGGGGCCCGGAGATGGGGCTGGGGGTCACGGCCGTGGCGGGGCCCGGAGATCGGGCTGGGGGTCACGGCCGTGGCGGGGCCGGAGGCCGTGGGCGGGGCCGGGAGATCGGGCTGGGGGTCACGGCCGTGGCGGGGCCCGGAGATGGGGCTGGGGGTCACGGCCGTGGCGGGGCCCGGAGATCGGGCTGGGGGTCACGGCCGTGGCGGGCCCGGAGATGGGGCTGGGGGTCACGGCCGTGGCGGGGCCGGAGGCCGTGGGCGGGGCCGGGAGATCGGGCTGGGGGTCACGGCCGAGGTGGGGCCCGGAGATCGGGCTGGGGGTCACGGCCGTGGCGGGGCCCGGAGATCGGGCTGGGGGGGCTGGGGGTCACGGCTGAGGTGGGGCCCGGAGAGCGGGCTGGGGGTCACGGCCGTGGCGGGCCCGGAGATCGGGCTGGGGGTCACGGCCGAGGTGGGGCCCGGAGATCGGGCTGGGGGTCACGGCCGTGGCGGGGCCCGGAGATCGGGCTGGGGGTCACGGCCGTGGCGGGGCCCGGAGATCGGGCTGGGGGTCACGGCCGTGGCGGGCCCGGAGATCGGGCTGGGGGTCACGGCCGAGGTGGGGCCCGGAGATCGGGCTGGGGGTCACGGCCGTGGGCGGTGCCCGGGATGACCTCGTGAGCTAGGAGGACTTCCAGCCAGTTCTCCCACGTTTGGACTTGTCCGTAAAGTGGCGGCGTTGTACTGGCTGAACCTCCACGTTCTCCTTCAGCTTTAACGCTCGCGTTCAATGGCCTGGTGGCCTCTTCGGCAGGATGACGCTGCGGGGACTGGGGGGGAAAGGGCTTGGGCTGGGAGGCGGGGATGAAAAACCAGGCCGAACTGGGGCTGCAGAGTCCGGGCTTCCCCTTACAGAATGGACCCAGCGAGACCTGGATCGGATGGAGAGTATCCGGTTCTGCCGCCAGTATCTCGTGTTCCACGATGGTGGCTCTGTGGTGTTTTCTGGACCTGCGGGCAACAGCATTGAAACCAAGGGGGAGTAAGTGTTAGGGGAATAGCCCCGGTACCTCCAGCTGCAGGGATGCTTGTTCAGAGGCTCCTAATCCTACTTCTCCCAAGCCTTCGTTTCTGGGCTGCATCCATGGGATATGTCACAGTAGCCACTGGATAAGCTGGCTGATTCTACTTTCAGTATTTCCTATGGTAGGACCTGATGCATCTCAGTTTTATTGACTAAATATGTCCAACTACTTGCAGGTCTTTCTATGGGAGGTAAGGCTCCCCTCCCAGAGTTTACAGTTTATAAACTGCCACCAGGTCTAGAGAGACTCTGTGTGTCTCTCTAAAGAGAGACAGAATTTCAAAAGATAAAAGAATTAAAGAAAAATTAATGCTAAACTGTTCAGCACTGACTTTTTCCTGTTCTTTACATTTTTCCAGACCTCTCCTCATCTCCAAGAGTCTCGAAGTCATTCAAAACTGCCATTCACAAACTTTTCTGTCTCCAAGGCGCTTCCCTTCCGTCCTTGCCTTCCCTTTCTAAAACTCCTTCACACTGACTGAACTGGTTTTTGCCTTCATGGGGACCTCTAGGCCTCAACTCCTCCCTGACCTCCCATCTTGAATCCTAGGATCAAAAATATCATTGCCTTTTTTATTAGCACCCAAAACTTCATGATTCTCTTGCCTTCTTACTAATCAGTTAAGTGGTATATAAATTATAAATGTGCTAACAGTTCAGAGAAGGGAGGTAGCCTTTGATACCCAAGTAGTTGAAGGAGTTGGGATTTGAACCAAGTCTTGAAGGTTGGGTTGGATTTCAATTTTTGTTTGAGTTTATGGCTCATCGTGTTTTATCTGTGAGAAGTCCCAGCCCAACAAGAAGTTACTTTTTTAAAATCAAATGTTATTATTTTAATGAACAGAAATCTATTTTATCTCCCTCTCACTTTTCACCCCACTGAAAAAGAAAAAAAGAAAAAACAAATTCCTTGCAGCAAATAAGTATAGTCAAACAAAATTCAGGAAGAATTATTTTTTGATAAGAATTAATCCTGTGAGCTGGCAACCGCCCAACAGACAGAACTAGCTTTGGGCAGGGTCAGGAATCATCTGGTGGTGATGTTCCCACAGGCTGCTGAGCAGGGATTCCCCCTCAGGAGCACTGAAGGCTGTGCTGCGAAAGACTGGGAGTTCAAAGACTGGGGAAGAGAAACAGTTCCTGGAGGCAAGTCTTGTCATAGGAGCTTGGTTACACTGGGTGTGGTTCTGTAGGGCCTGTTGGCAGGACGTGGCTTTATCTTTGACAAGGTGGAGGGTTCTCTTTGAGGGCCAGAGTGAGGGAAAATCTAATAGATAAGACATGTAAGGGCAGGAGGTGGTCCTGGGGATCTTCCCTTTTTCATAGAAAATGACTAAGCCAGGCAAAAAAACCAAACCAAACAACCGTAAAACCAGAGAGTGATTTTGCTGCTTTTGGAGAGGAAATGGACTGATAGATGTAGTAGATGGAGGAGAGCTAGCTGAGACTTTCACACTGTCTTCACCTCAGGTTTGGGCAAAGAACTGTAAGCTGAAGAATATCAACTTAACAGCGCTGGAGAAGCATGGGATTGTGTATGAGGATGGTGAGATTCCGTAAGAGTGATAATGCTAACAATGACTCACACTAATGTACTACTTGATTGCTATAAATTGGAAGTCAGCCTTATCCAGAGCCTGGAGAAAGGGCTGGAAAGCAGCCACCCATAAGGGGAGAGAGGGATGGGGAATCACTGTAACACCCAGGCAAGATTCAGGCACTTTTGTTCTCCTCCTTCCTAGATTGTTTCGGGTGCCTGTCCTGGTCACACTCAGAGAGCCACCTTCTCTATGTGGCTGAGAAGAAACGTCCCAAGACAGAATCTTTCTTCCAGACCAAAGCCTTGGAGTTCAGTGATGAAGAGACAGCCAAGCCAAAGAAACAGGACCAAGCAGTCAAGGTACAGACTGGTTTTTGCCCTAATCCTTTGTAATTACATTTCCTTGGCTTAAAGGGAAGCCATCTTAGTCCATCTTTGCTGTAGCCATAATCAGTGTGTAGTATGATAACTTTAAGACAGTGGTTAGGAAGGGATTGATGCAGTTTGAGAGGTTCAGGGACCCATCAAGGACTGAAGTACAGGAGAGGGTTGTTTGGAATGAATTCACGTACTCAAGCATTCTTTTAGTCAAGTTGGCAAAGATTTATTTTAACACCAATATGGCTGGCAGACCTCTTTAGGGAACTTGCAACCTAACAGGAATGATGCTGAAGCTTATATAGGAAAAGTACTAGATTATCTGGCAAATATGTTAACATACAACCTTAGTTACAGGTGTCATTCACTACTGCAAACCAGGAGTAGGGTTCCTAAGGGGTGTATTTTTGGTCTGTTATGTCTGTAGCAAGATAGCTTTGAGAGTTGATATCTGTAGCTTGACCTCTGGATTGTATATGATCACTGGGAATCAATACATGATAATTCTATGATTATAAAATTGTCCTGTTTTTATAAGAGAGTTTCTTCAGAGGTCAGCTTGTTCTTGCGAGGGGGAAAGATAGTTTGTTTTCATTGGGCCCACTCATGAGTAATTGCTAGGTATAGTGCCCTTGGGCTGGGAAGAAAACTATCAGAGATAGTGTTTTGAGGCTAGGGAAAAATGTGATCTTGAAATTGGGGTCCAAGCACAAGCCCCCAAGCACCTCATCAGGATCACTTGGAAAACCTGAGTGGGGTTGAGGGTATAGAATATCTGATCAAAACTAGTTTGAGAGATCTTTTTTGTGGTTTCTGGGTTTTGTGAGTGTTTGGTGTTTTGGTTTTTTTTTTTCAGGGGGATCAGTATATATTTCATGAAGACTGGGGAGAAAATTTGGTTTCCAAAAGCATCCCTGTCCTGTGTGTTCTGGATATTGAAAGTGGGAACATCTCAGTGTTAGAGGGAGTCCCAGAGAATGTCTCCCCTGGACAGGTCAGCATAGCTTTCTCTTATTTCTGACCAAGACAAAGGAACAGTTCTTCTGAGGATGGTCATCTGAGTGTTTAGAAACAAGACCCATTCAGCGATAAAATCTTGGAGTTTTTCAATGAATCCTGAATAGGACATTCTCTCTAATGTGACCCCTGAAGCAGGCACTGACCCCGTACTTTGACCCCTAAGTGTTGATGAGATGTAAAATCCCGTGTGTGCGTGCGTGCATGCATGTGCATGTGTGTGTGTGTGTGTGTGTGTGTGTGTGTGTGTGTGTGAGTGACAAACCTCAGTGAATCTTGGCTTCTTGAGGACTCTTCTAGTTCTGACCACGCTTCCCCTGGCCAGTTACTGGGTGCTCTGAGTTTGGTTTTATGTGTCACATAGGCATTCTGGTCTCCTGGTGACACTGGTGTGGTGTTTGTGGGCTGGTGGCATGAGCCTTTCCGACTAGGAGTGCGTTTTTGTACCAACCGCAGGTGAGAAGAATGGGAACAGATTGATTGGGCAAGACTGGTCTAACTTCTCCTTGTGCTTCCTGTATTTGACTTGGCTACTTGCTCTGAACTGGAAGGGTCCTGGGTCTTTCTGTACTCTTGTGGTTGCCTGTCAGCTTTCTTCCAATGTATTTTTAAGGGGGTGAAGGAATAATGGGGATAGGAAGGCTCTAGTCTGGGGCACTGAGACTTTCTCTGGTGGTTCCAGGTCGGCACTATTCTATGTAGACCTCACCGGTGGCAGATGTGGTAAGTGACCCATTTCTTGTGTCCTACTTGTGCCCTAACTTTCTTAGGTCCTACCAGCACAGATTCCTTTCTTTTTTAAAATCTGAACCCCTAAACAGAATGGGAAATGAGGATTTTACTATTAGAGACCTTTCACACAATTCTTAAAAGCATTGTTAGTAATGTGATTCAAAGGCTAAACCATACGCACAAAACATGCTGCTCATTTTGGTAGCAACAGATCAATATAAAAACCAAACATGTCACAATTACCCAACCATCTCCATCTTTTAAATTTTGTTCTAGTGGTTGAAGGTTTGGAGTCCAATGTTCTTTCCATTCTTTCCTTCTTTCCATGGTCTGGGATGTGCCCTTTCTCACACCTCATTTCTTGTTACAGAGCTCCTCTCGGAAGACTCCATGGCTGTGTGTTCTCCCCGGCTGAGTCCAGACCAGTGTCGTATCATCTATTTGCGGTATACAAACCTCAGTCCCCATCAACAGTGCAGCCAATTGTGCTTGGTGAGTCTAGAGCAAGCCTGCCATCGAGTATTCTAGGATTGAGCTGAAGGAGTCGGCTAATGGACTTGACAGGCTTGCCTCTCCTCTTTAGAGACTATGTGAGCATCTCTTGTGTCTGCTTATCCCTGCTGGTGAACAAGCAGCTAGAGGTAGTGGTGGGTTATTGAGTTCTGCAAAATCCAGGCTCAGTCTTAGCAGCTGAGCACAGTTGGCATTATTCTACTATATTAATATATGTCCTTGTTGTTTTTCCTCTTAGAATGTAAACTCCTTGTGACTAGGAATTGTTTCATTTATTATATTTGTATCTGTAGCGCCTAGGACATTGCCTGTGCTTAATCAGTGTCAGTGGATTGATTTGGCATGTGTTTCTCTTTGAATTGGAGGTACACCCCTCAGTAATGGAGGCAAACTAGTGCAGAGCAAAGATTCTTATCTGCTGGGTTAGGGAGCTCTCACTAAATCACACTCAGCAGTTTGGGGTTCTGTCTTTATTTGGGTGCTTAGAAAGTGATCTCATAACATAGGTCTGCTTCCCTGGAAAGCATCTATAAGCCTGTGTTAACATCTTATCTGGGTTGTTGTGGTGTTTGTCCTTCATTCTCAAAGAGGACCATAACATCAAGAGGATGACAGGACTTGCAGTTGACTTTGATTTGAGTGAGGGAGGGCTGTGCAAGGTCACCAGCCTCACTTTCTTCTCCTGAGCCATCTGGGTCCAATGGCCTGATATTCATCAGGAGGACTGGAGATGACCCAGGATGCATCTGGGTACAGTAGGAAAGCTCTGTCTAGATTGTAGGCAGGCAACTGCTGTTAGAGACAGTCAGGATTCCTTCCCTGTCACTGACAAAGACCTGAGGCCTTTCTGAGTCAGGTTAAGAGTTGGACTCTGATCTCTCATGGGACAGACTCTCTGAGGCCCAGGGGGAATTGGGCTGGTAGCCCATTTGTGTTGATATGTGAAATTTCGTCAGCTGAGATGTGACCATTTTCACACTTTCTTTCAGTATGACTGGTACACGAAGGTCACCTCAGTCGTGGTGGACGTTGTGCCCCGACAGTTGGAAGGTGAGATGCTGATGACTTGTAATTACTTGTTTGAGGGTTGTAATTTATGGGGTACAACTATCTGGCCAGCCCCTCTGCTGTAGTTTTGATGACAGGGCATGTTTGATGATCTTGGGTTAGCTACTAGTCATAATTTCTCTGTCAGTCTTTGACAAATCTCTGTCATTCTTTTACCTCCACTGACCTATTTTTTGTCAGGAATTGGACAGGATTGAGGCTTTCCTACTCCCCTCTCACGATCCCTTGAGGGAGAAGAAACAAAGGCCCCAACAGCTGTGTTATCACAGCTGCTCTCAGCAAAAGCACAGTTAACAGAGATGCAACTTTCCAGCTTGTTCCTGCAACACAAATTGGTGGCACTAAGACTTTATAATTAGATTCTTACAGATTAGGAACATTCCTAGGGACAGGAACGGATTTGCCCAAGGTCACACAAGTAGTAAGGACCACAGCCCACATGCAGACCTCAGATCTCTTGGTTTTACAGCCAATATCATTTCCATTATACCGTGCTGCCTTTCAGGACCTGAGTTCCTTTCAGCACAAACGCTATGCTAGGTTCTGAGGCTCCAAAGACAAACTAAATGGCCCTGCCCCAGCAAGCTTACATTCTCTGGAAAGAGTGCCCAAGGTAAATATCAAACAAGGTAACTTGAAAAGGCCAAGATCACTAATATCTTTAAGGGTTCGAGGAAGTCTTTTTTAAGGGCTGACACTGGCTGACAAAAGAGAAGTTTCCAAAAAACTTTGCATTCCAGGAAGAAAGAAGAACCTGTGGGAAAGGCCAATCAGGAAATGGCACATTCAGTGTGTGGAATGGCAGCAGTTCATTTTAGTTGGAACCGAGAATGCCTGCAGGGGAGTAATGAGACATCAGGCTGGAAAAAGTGGGGTTGGAATCAGATTGGAGAGGCGCATTCAGACTTGGCTGCACTGAAATGAATGGTATTAGCATGGCAGCCCCCACCTGGAGATGCAGTGAGACTCACTGAGGCAGAGCCAGTAGGCAGCTCTAGGTTGTGGATGCCAAAGTCTCCCCCTTGTTAAGGACGGTCCTTGGAAACCTTTGTGTTTTGGGAACACTGCCAAGGTGCTTATTGTTACCAAGGGGGAGCTGGGTAGAGCAGTGTTATAGGTCATTTCCTGCCAGGTATGAACCCTGGAGGCTTGTTCTTTTCTGCAGCATTGCATACTGCTTGAGGAGGGATTAGCCTTTCAGCCATTGGCTTTGGTTGCCTTATCGGCTAGCTTTTTAAGGAAACATGTTCTAATTGGAATATCTAATAGGAAACTAGTCATTTTACAGGCCTTGAATGGTACACCTTCCATCTTCCTCCATCTCCCTTGGGAGAGAGGTTGGCATGGTCTTTACCTCGATATTCCAGTGACCATTGTAGCCACCTCAGGGGAGTGTTGTGTGTCACTGTCCTTGTCAGGAAGATCTCTTCACCAGTTTGTTGGGTAGGGCCCTATTTCTACCTGTCAGCTCTGACCTTATGCTAGAACTTACCTGCCAACCTGCATCAAATTTCTGTGGGGACTTGATGAGTTTTCAGAGCCCAGACGGACCTGGGTTGCATCCTGGACACTTCCTACTTCTGTGCTTAACCTTTAAGTCTCAGTTTCCCCATTTGTAAAGTGAAAGATTGGTATTGGCTCCTCCCTCGAAAGGTTATCGTGAGGAAAGTAACCAGCAAACATCAAAGCTCTGCAGAAACATAGATTGCTGTTGTCTCCTAACTGCAAGGGAGCTCACAAATAGCTGCCGCTGTACGGCCATCTGATCGAGGGTGGGGAATGTACAGAGAATGCTCACCCTTCACAACAGGACTACATGGAGGACACTAACTAGCCTTTCCTGTTAAGGCTCTCACCTTCTGGTTTGGGGGTGTAGTTTAGCTCTAAATTGAAAGATTGCCTTTTCAGCTGGAAAGAAGACCCTTTTCTGGCTTTATCATTTCACGCTATGTTGAGTTGTCCTCTCCTAGAAAAGTGATTTGGAAGTCTGTAACCGAGTAATGACCTCGATACCTAGAGTTAGCAGTAGGGTTAATCAGGCCTAGACCCAGCTGGGCCTGAGCAGCCTTTACTGTTGTTGGGACTAGAAATAGCCCTGCTTCTAGGGGAAGAAGCATACATTAGGATGAAGCTTTGCAGGGCTTGGGGCCTTGATACCCTTTGGATGAAAGACCTGCCTTGAGAGTCTTGTTGGGTTGGTAAATCCTCCTTTTTGAGACTGAGAACGACTGTGAGTCTGTAATATGAGGCTTCTCTAGCAGCCTGAAACTCCTCCTCTACAGAAAAGGATCCCCCACCCCTCCCCCCAGCTGGATTGGTGCCTTTCCCTCCATCTTGCAACACTAGCACCAGGTAGTCCTGATCAGCCACTTGTTTCCTCTGCCCAAAGATCAGCAGGCAGTGGGCAGTGGGCAGCATTCAGCTTTCTTGGCATGATGTCAGAATTACTTAGGAGATTTGGGTCTTAGGTCAACACCTTAAGTATCTTCTGTATGTAGATAAAGCCATTGGCACTAGACCTAAATATATGTACCCCACACACAGAGGGATAGATCCTGTACCTATGATTTCACAGGTGAGGAAGGAATAAGCATTTATTAAGCACCTACTGTGTGCCACGCACTGTGTTAAGTACTTCATCAATAGTATCTCCTTTGATCCTCACAACAACCTTGTGAAGGAATGCTATCATTATCCCTATTCGGTAATCGAAGAAACTGAGGCAGGCAGGGTTAGGTGATTTGCCAGGTTAAACAGCGAGTCTGTATCAGAGGCCAGATATGAAACAGCCCAGTATTCTCTACCCACTGCGCCACCTAGCTGCTTCTCTTACACACACGTATTGTATGTACGCTAAATACCATCTTACATATAGACTCAAGCCCTATCTTGCTTATGGCCCATATGTTAGGATATCCTAAATCACTTTAAGAAGGCTTTTAGGATTACTGTGCATCTTAGGCATTGAGAATTAAGCGGTTCCTGTGTGCCAGGTGCCTTTTGTAACCTAGCTGAACAGCACAGATGTAGTGGAGTCCGTGATAATAGCACTCACTCATCGAATGCTTTAAGACTTGCCAAAGGCTTTCTGCAGAAATATTAATATCCCCACTTTACAGATGAGGAAATATGTGCCCTCAGTTACACTGTTAGGAAGTATGTAAATTCCAAATATAGAAACATTGGCAAATAATTATGATTTAAGTTTTATGTTATAGGATGCCCCGCAGACTTTTATATATATATATATATTAGGCTCTATTTCATGCCCAGATTTCTGTGCAGTTATTTTAATAGGATTATTTCTTAACTATCCTGGAATCCAGGTATGTCTTAGTGCCAGTTTTACAGATGAGAAAACTGAAACCCCAAGCTTTTAAAGGGGTAAACCTATCAGAATTCAGGCCAACAGGAAGCTTCTTTCTCTAAGCAAACTCCAAAGCTGCCCACACTTCTTTTATGTGCTAATCAATGAATATATTCCACTTAGATTTTGATAGTTTTCAGCCAGATTTCTAAATGTTTGAAGACCTTTTTCCTGGGCCACAGTGAGCCCTCCTTCCCCTCACCCAGGGATTAATTCCAGCCCCAAATGGTCTTTCTCATTTTCATCTGGCAGGACCACCTGTTTTCCACATTCACCTCCTCAGTCAGACTTGATTCCAAAGATACATAGTAGAAACAGAACTCACTTCCTTGTCCTCGTGTCTTTTTCATTCTTTTCTGTCTCTAAGTGACCCTTGTTCTCCATTTCTGAGTCTCAAGCTTCCTTCTCAGAGGCCAAAATTTTTATTCTTTGGGTGGTGAAAAAGTTGTTAAGTCTTGTGTTTTCTAAGATTCTACTAAAGATCTGATTCTGTTCCTTAGATCACTTTTCTGGAATATATTGTAGCCTGTTGCCTTTGGGATGTTGGTCAGCTGATAGTCAGAGAGTTGTCTTTGATTCTGGCCTGCGGAGCCGACAGGTGAGGAGAATGGGCACCTCTTGCCACAAGAATACATTTAGTACTGGGCAACATTCTGTACTTGGAAATGGCATGTCTTGTCCTTCCTGGGCCCCTTGAAATTCTGGTTTACCTCCCTGGACAGTTTACACAAGACTTGAGGCTCCTCCCCAGGAAATGAAGCCAGGCCAAACATGTCCTCTTACCTTCTTCACAGAAGGAGATGCCCCTCCCTGAGTTGGGCATTTTATGGCATGCATGCCAAAGGTGGCATATTTAGTGATTTTGAGTGGCAGAGCTAGGACAAAATTGTCTCTGCTCTCCTTGCAAAATTTCTTTTTCCCTTTTAGTTGACTCTCAACTAATCCTTGCCCAGGTCTTGAATGACAATTGAGTCATTCTCAGCTAACACTTTTTAAGTTGTGATCTGTCTCAGAGGGTTTGGGATTTTTAGAGGGAAAGAGAAAGGAGTCCGTCTTTCGCCCTCCCCTTCTGTCCCTGAATTCCCAGTGTTAGGGCTTAGGAGGATGTTTCCCTAGGATGTCCCACATAGCTGACTTCTGGGTAGACAGAAGGAGGGTGTAAACAGTGAGACAGCAGTCAGCTTCCTACCTCTCTCAAACTATCTTTTCTAAAAAGCTGCCAACGCTTCCCATAGCACATATCTCATTCCTCTCTGGGTTTTCTGCCCCTAGGCAATGATGATAATGGTAGGATTCAAGAGGAGAACTTGTGTTCTCCCAAGACAGTCAGAAGGAGGCAGAGGATCTAGGGCTACTTAACACTCACATTTTTAGATGGTAAGAGGCCCAAAGAAGTGAAACAGCTTGCCCATGTTACACAGGTAGGAGGTACCAGAGCTGACATGTAAACCAAGGCCTCCCAAATCCAAATCCAGGATTCTCTTCACAAGCACTGAGCTTTGTCTCTTAGATTTCAGCATCTAGGTACAAAAAGGCAACTGCCCATTTGGAGACAATGAAAGCTATTGAAGTGAACCATGGAGGTTGTATCCTTTTAGACCACTGGGAACAAGAGAAATGCAAAACCTCATTGGAAAAAGTACTCACTTGGAGTGGAGCTAATGCTCTAACCTGGGACTATCCTTTTTTCCCCTTTCTCCTACAGGATCTGTTTGCAGTGAATACCCAAACAGGCAGTGTGACCTCCCTAACATTTGGTATGTCGTGGCAAAAGAATGTGTTAGCTCAGTGCCCTTCAAAAACTTGAGAGCTCAGAATCACCATGATCCCTTGGCAGCATATTCTGATATCCCATGGGGCAAGGGATGAGAGCTGCTCCAGCAGGTGCCGGGCTTTCTTCATATGCCCTGCAACAGCTCTGCAAGCCTATTTTTGGGGGGGGCAAATCAGCCTTCATGTGTAATAGTCAGCATTTTCTAGAATTAGTATTTTTATTTCTCAGTTTACAAAAATCTCTATTCTCTCCTTTCCATCTACCTCCCATTGAAGAAAGAAAAGGAAGTAGTATAGCCAAGCAAAACAAATTTCCCAAATGGCCGTGTCCAAAAATAGCTCTCATTGAACACCTGTGTATCCCCAACCCTGTGCTAGCAAATTGAATTGTTGAATGCAAGTGTGAGATCTGGTCTCTGACTTAATGCATTCACAGTCTGTTTGGAAAAACCAGTGAACACAAGAAAAACAGCTAACAATATCTGACAAAATGATTAAGTATTAAGTTATTTAATACAGACTCTATGCTTGGGGTTGGAGACACTGGCATGGTGCTGAGGGCAGGGAGAGTATCAGTGTGCGTAGAACTCAGCACATTTGAAGGGTCTGTTTAGTAGGACCTAACTTTGTTCAGTGAATAGGGGAGTGGTGAGGCATTTGTATCTAAAAGAGATCCTCAGCACCCTATCTGCTGCATTCTAGGGTTGCCTTTGGGAAGCTGGAGGCTGCTCACAATTGACCAAGACCTCATGCTAGTTCAGTTTTCCACTCCCAACCAACCACCAAGCTTGGTAAGTACTTTAAATGCCTTTGAAATGGAAAAAAACAGGGTCACATCTCTCTCTCTCAATTTTCACCTCTTTTTGATTTCTCCATTAAGAGTGGCAAGAAATGCTTGGATAGGCCCAGTAGGTTTTAATAATACCCATCCAGGACTGTGAGTTGAGAGAGCCATATAATCCTATTTTCAGACCAAAAAGAGATAGGAACAGTTTTTCTTGATCAAAGAAAACTCACCCCTGACACAGGAATGAGAGAAGGTATGGGCCTGGCAGAAGAGGATGGCATGGACCTCCTTCCTTTCAGAACAAAAGCCGGAGGTTGCAGATGTGGTCAGTTTCACTTAACTGAACGATGATGGTTGTTTCAGATGCATTGAGTCCGAGATGCCTCCAGCTTGAAATGCCTAAAAGGTGGTTGGGAATATGGGATGAAGTGCAGGAGGAAGACTGGGGCTGGGTGGATAGAGACCCCTGAGTTGGATTGTCAGGTCCCAGGTCTGTTCTCTAGTATATGTTGAAGTTGTTAGTCACACTCTGTATTTTGACCTTGCGGCTCAAACCAAGGCTTAGTTGAAGAGAAAGGCATGCCTCAGCAAGGCCCTTTGACCTGGTTATGAAACGTCTGTTCCATGCTCACCGCCCATCCCCCACCAATTCATTTCTAACTTGACAAGTCAAAGATGAGTCATCAGTTTGGCTTTGGTGATCTGACTGAGTAGTGCATTGTAAAGTTGAAGTTCTACATTTTACTCAGCATTGTGTCCTTACGCTGAGTCACCATAGAACAAACACATTTTCCTTCCTCTGATCCAATGGTAAATTTTAAGAGACTTCAAAATGCATTTTTTTAAAAGAAAGAAAATGGTGTGAAGAAGCCAGTTAAAACCAGCAGGTTCTTCTATAATAGGTTTCTCTCCTTGGTAGAAAGTGGGGTTCCTGCCTCCCTCAGGGAAGGAACAAGAGGTCCTCTGGGTAACCCTGGAAGAGGCAGAGACCATCCCAGAAATCACTTGGTCCATCCGTGTCCTGACACCTCCTCCTGAGCAAGAGAACCCAAAGTACCGTGAGTGTGAACAGGAGTCATCCAGAGATGGGAGTCAGGGGACCCTAGTACTGGGGATGGCCCCAGGGATGGGGCAGCATTCCAGTGGAGGGATCGATCCCCTGAGAAGGGGAAAAGTTCATTCCTCCAAATTCCATGAAACGACAGGCCCTTCCACACACACAATGACCCTCCTTTGGGTAGATTCTACCTTGCTGTTCTCATATGCCACAGACAAAATCCCTGGGAATGTTTGGAGTTTGCAGTTTCAGCGCAGTGTAACATTAGTAACTATCTTCAGATTTTGCCTCATAACTTCGTTACTTTTGTATGGCCATTATTGTAATAGTGTTGGAATTTCAGTCAGTTGTAACTTTACAAGGTTACCATTTGACTTGATATGAGCTGGTATCAGTAGTGCTTTCGACTCACAGACCGTGGGCCATTGTAGAACACGGAATGTTAAGAGATCTTTTAGTCCAACCCCCTCACTTTTCCAGGTGGGAGAACTGAAGGCCAGAGTGAGGAGTAACTCAGATTTTCTTCTGTCCAAGGTCTCACAAGGGCTGCTCAGTTCTAACTATCATGGGCCCAAGTGTCAGGAAACTGCAGGCCAGATAGGTGAGGCACTCAGCATGGCAGAGGTCAAGGAGTGAAGGACAGGGAAAGCAGCAAGGTGAAATTGTTCACGACATCCCCTGTGGCAGTCGGCCTCTGCATGCAGGCCGGTGGTGACTGCAGCTGCTCCCGAGCTCGAACTCTTGGGCTGGGGAGGGACAGGAAGGGCCTGGCCCTTGATAGCATCACACCCACGTACTCAGGCTCCAGAAAATATTGGCTCCAAGTCGGGACTAGAGCCATGGGCTCTGAAAAGAAGATGGTGGGGAAGGCCCCTACCTCACATTTACCTTCTTCCCTGTCTCTCTGGGAGAGCAGGCCCAGCTTCCAGCCCACCCCGTGGACATGTTGGCAGCCCTTGTCAGGCTCCTGTTCCCTGGGGTTCTCCCCAGCAGTCAGCAAGACTGTGTGGGCCCTCTTCTCCGAGTCCTTCTCCAAGAATCCATGGTGTTCCCTTTAGTGGAAGCCTTTCTCTTGGCCAGGCAAATTCATGATTTCTAAGAAAATCCTTTGAAATACTGAGACCTCTCCAGCTGACTGTCCTGGTTTTTTCCCTTGTAGCTGGCCTTGACTTTGAAGTGATCCTGCTTCAGCCCCACAGCACAGCTGAGAAGTCCAAGATCCCACTTGTGGTCATGCCCCACGGTAGGCTTTCCACTCTCCCAGTCTGCCACTCCCCAACCTATCCTTCCCTTTGGAGCTCCTCCCAACCTAATTTCACCTTGCCTTGTAGGGGGACCCCATTCGTCCTTTGTAGCAAGCTGGATGCTCTTTCCCGCTGTTCTCTGTAAGATGGGCTTTGCTGTCCTGCTTGGTGAGTGAGGGCCTGGGGGAAGCATTACCTGAGGGCACCTGCCAGGATTTGGGGGGGGGGGGGCCACTCTGGCAAGGTGATAGTGAGCATCTCTGGCTGGAACATCACTGACTTCTAGCAGAAATGGAGCTTATCCAAACTGCCCTGGAAACAGCAGAGTTAACCCATGTCCTCTGGCTCCAAACCTGGTACTTTTTTTACACTACATGGTGTTACATTTGTCTGATTGTAAATTCTAAGCTGCTAACGCTTATGAAAAAAATCAGATTTATTTGCATAAGCAGCATAAGGAACTTGAGGGGAAAAATAATCCCCCCCAGATGTGCAGACCCCTTCTGTGCAGTGTAGACAGGGGTATTGCCCTGGTCACTTTCCACTCTCTCTTTCCATTTGCAGTGAACTATCGAGGTTCCATAGGCTTTGGGCAAGATAACGTCTATTCCCTCCCTGGAAATGTGGGAGACCAAGATGTGAAAGATGTTCAGGTACAGGATGAGCAGAGAGGTCCCTTTGTACAGTTCCCACTGTAGGGAATGAAAAACTGGTTCCTTACCCCTGAGATCATCACAGCTTGGGACTTGTGGTCTGCCCCAAGACCCAGCTACAGACTGTTTCTTTTTGCTGTGGCCATGCCACTCATGGGCAGAAAACAAGGACCCACCTGACATTTCAGTGCCTGTGAACCCACATAGTCCCAGTCACCCTAACCAGGCAGTCAGAGGCCCGCTCCTTGGACGCTTGTTTCACAGGCCCCCAGCAGTGCCCAAGGCCTGCAGTCTGCCAGGTATCTCTCAGAGCCCTCTGCTGCATCATCCAGGTTCCCAGTGTAGCCACTGGACTGTTGACCAACAGCCTATTCCTGCTGCAGTGATTTGTTCGCTTTTCCTCTGTCCACAGGGAATGGCAGGTTGTGTCCTTTGGTCACAGGCTTGCCAGGGCCTAGCAGAAATGCCCTTGCCTTGATCCTTTCCCTCTGGGCTGTAACCCTTCTCATGGAAGAGGAGAAAGCCCAGAGAAGACTTGCCAAAGCTCCTCCTTCTCTGCTCTTGCAGTTTGCAGTGGAACAGGTCCTGCAGGAGGAGGAGTTTGACAGGGGGCGAGTGGCACTCATGGGTGGATCCCATGGGGGCTTCCTATCTTGCCACCTGATTGGGCAGTATCCAGATACCTACAGTGCCTGTATAGCTAGGAATCCTGTCATCAATGTGGCATCCTTGTTCTGCTCCAGTGACATTCCTGACTGGTGAGTGTGTCTTGTACTGGAGGTGGGTAGGGGAGAGCAGGGAGCTAACCCTAACCCCGTGCCCTCCCCTGACCTTTTCTGTTTACCCCCTTCTCACGGTGCATCTGACAGGCCAGGGTAAACATGCCTGAGAGGGAGCTCCCCTGGGCCTCAGACCCATCCCAATGGCATCTGCTAGAGGGTTTTCAGGCTCCATCTTACCCTAGGAGGAAAATTAACCAGGGAGTGATTTCTCTGGACCATCCCCATGAAGTTAGTATATGGTTGAAGGAAAAGACCAGCTGGCATCATTCCATCTTTCTCTCCCTCTGCTCTGTGAGTGGGGCAAGTGCAGTCCTCAGTCTGGCCTCTCCACAGGTGCATGGTAGAAGCAGGCTTTCTCTATACTACTGAATGCCTCCCTGACCCCACCACCTGGGCAGAGATGCTGAACAAATCGCCAATCAAGTATGCTTCTCAGGTGCAGTATCTCCTGCCTTCCCACAGCCCCTTCACCAGGAGAGGCTGAAGCACAAGCAAAAGCACTCTCCCTCTTCTCCTCTCCAGGTGAAGACACCCCTTCTCCTCATGCTTGGCCAAGAAGACAAACGGGTTCCTTACAAACAGGGCATGGAGTTTTATCGGGCTCTTGTAGCCAGGAAGGTCCCTGTGCGGTAAGTCATAGCACCTAGATTGCCTCCTCTCAGGGAACTAACTGCTGAAGAGAAAAGCAGTTGGCTCAGCAGGGCTTGCATATGGTGGGCTAGGGAAGGCTGCCAATCAGGTCAGGAACCTGGAGGGTATCAGGAGCCTCAGAGTCCCAAGTTAAGTTATAAGCAGCCTAGCCAAGGAGGAAGGAGGGATGGATCTGTGAGATATCCTTTGTTCTCCAGGTTCTTGCTGTATCCTAAGAGCAACCACTCACTCTCTGAGGTGGAAGTAGAGTCTGACAGCTTCATGAATACCGTCCTATGGCTGCAGACACACCTGGAATGCTGAGGAGTCAGGGCCCCTGCCTGTTTATCCCTGATCTTCCTCTCTTACCCCATGCTGTGATAACACAATCCTGACATTTCCGTTTGCCAAGCTGTCTTAACAAGGAATTCATAATGATCTAAAGAGGGGGGTCCTGAATATAGCCCCAGGCTTTGTACAGTGTGGCCCTTCAGGGTCTACACCCCTTCCGAGGCTAGAGGGAGATGGGAGAAGAACGCCCACATTCCCTAACCAGCCTTCTTAGAAGGAGAGCCACGGAGCAGGCCAAGTCCTTCAGGTGAGCAGTGAGGAGCCATCTGTGCCTCTCACCCATGATTCTGCAGTGTGGGCCAGTCCAGTCTGATTCCACCTTGGAGGGCAGTGGGGGTGCAAAGGGGTGCGTCTTGATGTCCAATGGCTAACCGGCAAAGTTGCTCTTTGAGGTTGAGTTTGGACATTTTCTGCAAGTCCCTTCAGTATTATCAAAACCTACTGTTCCCAGGGCTGGGCTCAGTGCAAAGCCCTTGTCTTGGTGCTTTTTAAGAGACAAGTAAGAAAAAAGAGCATTTGGCCCATTTCCTCATCTGCTAAATGAAAGGTTGAACAAAATGTTCTGGATGCCATCTAGCTAATTCCTGTGCCCCATGACTGACTCTCGCTGGCCCCCAAGACTCGGTACGAAGCCCATTGTGGGCCATAGATCCTGACAGTGCTCGGCAGAGGTCTGCACCAATAAACATGACCCTGGTGAGAAGATGGGTTTCTTGGCTTCTTTTCTTGTGAGAGCAGTAGGAGCCCTCTTCCTTCAGAGGACTTGGTGAAAGCTGAAGTTTGTCCCGCTTGGAAATAGGCGCCCACCCCACTGCCAGCACCAAGTTGGCTCAGTCTTCACCGCAGAACAGGGAGAGGCGGCTGCAGGGGGATTGGCTTGAGGCCCTGTGAAATAAAGGGACTAAACAAAACACTCCAGTGTCACCAACAGGAAGGTTTTGTGCCTGTATGACAATGACACTCTTTCTGATCTCCATCCCGCCCCTATGCCCCTGGGTCTTAACAATGATGACATTAGCAGGCTCTCAGCAAGCATTTATTAAGTATTTCCTCAAGATATAAAGTAAGAGCAAAAACTGTCCCTTGCCTCACAGAGCTTACGTTGGAATGGGGCAAACAGCATATGTAAATCAGAACATAAATACAGAGTTGGTGGAATATAACCTCAGAGGTGTGGCTTTACCAGCTGGAATCCCCAGGGAAGACTGCGAGAAGGTGGTGCCAGAGCTGCCTCTTACAAGAAGCCAGAAAACCTGGCTTGGGGAAGGATCAGTGAAAGCCCACGAAGGGGAGAGATGGGAGAAAGGCCAAGGTGGAGGTGGGAGGGACACTGAAGAAAGGAACTTTCCTCTTCACCTCTGTCAGCTCAGTTTTATGACTTTGTTTATCCAGTCAGCATACATAGAGACTCGCAAAAAGATAGCTGGCCATCCAGGGCGAGCACAGACACGATTTGGGATTATGATTCCCTCTAAGACCCAACAGTCATGAGTGTAGCAGGCCAGTGGGCCTCCATGGTCCCCCTGGAAGGAGAAGGAATGGTACAAGTGAAGCCTTGAGGTTTGGGAGAATCCTAGAAAGGGGAAAGTTGAGGCCTTCACTACACAGTGAACAGACTAGCACAACACCTTTTCTGAGACATTATGGTGTCTTCCTTGATGCCTTCCTCCTCTATAAAATGAGGGAGTTGGACAAGGTGGCTTTTTAAGGTATTCCACAGCTCCAAATCTATGATCCTTGGATCTCAATGTAGGGAGCTTGAGTAGGGTGGAACTAACCATCTGAGATTCATCCAGGTTCATCCTTAGGATACAAGGTGACTCTAGGGGCTCAAGCTAACTGTCCTTCCCTCTTTTTATGCCTCAGAAAAGGACTTGTGTGTTGGGATCCTTCTCGGATATAAACTCCACTGCTGGTGGGGCTTGACATTTGACTGTCAATCTAAAGTCCACGGAGTATGATATCTAAATAAAGGAGTTCTGCAGGGCCGCTCTCCTAGCTTTCCACCTCCTCCCTTCCGCCAGCCGCCAATTCTCCGTATCTCAGCATACCTCACAGGCCCCTACTGGAACCATCGGGCTCATGGTGCATAACTCGTTCTTCTTAACCTTGCCCCGATGCTTAATGTTGCACTCTTCATTGGCAATGACCCGAAGTTGGGCCACATTCAAGGTTGTGTCATTGCCAGTTCCTAGGGGAGATTATATGGTAACAGAATGGTCTGGTACCTTCTCAGCACCATGTAGCCAATGAAAACCCCTGCCCCTTTCCTCCCAGCTTCAGAGTGAGCAGAAATAGACAAGGAAAGGACCAGTTAGGCATTCTAAAAAAAGGGCCTGCAGCATCTATGCCCTATACTCCAAGGAGGTCAGTGAAAGAGGAAAAGGACCCATATATACAAAAATATTTACAGAAGCTCTTTGTGGTGGCAAAGCCCTGGAAACTAAAGACATGCCTATCAATTAGGGAATGACTGAATAATTTATGGTACATGAATGTAATAGAATACCCTCGTATATGATGAAAGGGATGGTTTCAGAGAAAATTGGGAAGACTTATATGAACTGTTGCAGATAGAAGTGAGCAGAACCAGAACAGTTTCTCCAATAACAATATTGCAAAGACAAGCAGCTTTGAAAAAATGAACTCTGATCAACCACAATCCTAGAGGACTGAGAACTCATTCTACCCACTTCTTGACAGAGCTGATAACTCACTTCTGAGTGAGAAATCTTTTGGACATGGCTAAGGTGGGAATTTGTTTTGCTTCAGTGTACATTTGTTAAATTTTCTCAATGATGCAGGAGAAGTAGAAGAGAGAGAAAAGTTTTTTGTTCGATGAAAACAAAATTTAAAAAGAAAATGACCTCCAGCTCAGGGATTCAAGGCCATGGACTTGGCCTGACTGGGTGACTTGAGACGACCCATTTGTCGATTCTGTTTTCTTTTAGGAGAGATCCAGAGGTGATCTTTCCACTGTACCATCCTGCTTCCCACATGTGGGAAGGAGGAGGAACAAGGCATGGGTAAGACTTAGATAAGCAGGGAAAGGGAGGGATTCAGTCTCCAGAGAACCCTGTTAAGCAAAGGTGTGGAGGGGAATAACGGAAGGCTAGTTTGGAGAGTGGCCAAATCCTGCAGGCCCTGAATGCTAAGCCAGGCCAAGGAATTGGAAATTTTACCTATTATGAAAGAGGAGGGAGAGGGGGTCAGCTGAAATTTTTGAGCAGAGGATGGTTGTACCCAAGGTAGTATTTCAAGGTTTAATCTGAGATGGAGGAGAGGACTGAAGCAGTTCCTTTCTCAGTAGACTCCTGATCAATGCTTGTTGAACTGGATCGAAATCAAGAGAATATTGTAGTAGTCCAGATACAAGGGGATGAGGCCCTGGACTAAAGTGGTGATGGTGGAAATGGAATGGGGGGCAGGGATATGAGAGAGATGAAGAAGAAAATGACCAACCTTGATAACTGACCAGCTCTGCCTGGGAAAGGGAAGCATTGAAGCCTTTGAGAATGGGAGATGGAAAGTGGGTGTTCCTGACAGAATCAGGGAAGGTGGGAGGAGAGGCTGGGTTGGGGAAGAGGTGAGTTTTTGGTTCAGCATTTGTTGAGTTTGAAGTGCCAATGGGATATCTAGGTGGATCTATAGGCAGTTGGATAACGAGCTGGAGCTCAGAAGAGATTTGGAAGAAGCTACACACAGATGGTTATTGAAGCCATTAGGGCAGATGAGTTTGACAACATGCAGAAAAGAAGAGGAAAGCACGAAACCAAGTAATGAGTCTTGGGCAACCTGATATTTAGACAGCAGCAGGAGGAGGGTGATCCAATCAAAGAGGGGCCTCAGAAGGGGAGTAAAGATGGAGGGAGATGAGGGTTCATGGGACTATTATGTTCCTTACCATTGGTCTCTCCCCATCCAGCGATCTCACACAGGGTTTGACCTGGCACTATATAGTTTTCAGGGGGCAGGCAAATAAGGGCCACACGGTTGTTAAGCACTGCAGGTCTGTAGGGACAGCACAAAAGAGAGAAAAGCTCAGGACCAACCAAAAACCTGTGTTTCTGTGCCAACAAATACCCCTGGTCCAGGGGCCTGGCTCAGAAAAATTCAGTAGCATCTCAGCTCCTGCACAGAGTCTACAGGGGAAAATTGTCACATGAATCAAGGGTCAACACATGTCATAACTGCAGTTGGCGGAATGGATGAGAAGCAAGGTGAACCTGAGGATAGTGTCAGGACTTGGGAGCCAGAAAGACCTGGGTCTAAATGCCATCTCTGACACTAGCTAGCTGTGCAGCTTTGGGCAAGTCACTTACTTCTCTGTGAAATAGGAATGATAATGACGAGTACCCATCTTACAAGGTGGTTGTGAGGCTCAAACAACACTTTACAAATACTACTATTTAGGGTGGAGAGAGAGCCAATCTCTCCAGAGGTCCAGTCACACATCTCCAACTGCCTGTTAGTTATTTCAAACTAGACATCCCATGGGTATCTCAAAATCAGTGTTCCCAAAATAGAACTCATCTTTTCCCCAAAACCTTCTGTCTTCTGAACTTCCCTTTTTCTGTCAGGGCCACCACTGTCTTTCCACTTACCGAGGTTCAACACCTTCTCATTCTCCGTCACCCCTCAGAATCCATTACCAATTCTTGTTGTTTCTATCTCTGCCTCTCTCACCTTTGGCCCCTTCTCTCCACTCACACAGTCACCTCCCTCCTTTAGGCCCTCATCATCTCTTACCTGGACTTTCCAATAGCCTCTTGCTTGATCTTTCCCTGCCTCAAGTCTCTGCTCCAAGTCATTCTCCATAAGCTGCTAAGTGATTTTCCCAAAGTGCTGGTCTGACCAGTCTGTCCTTCCATACAGTAAATTCTGATGACTTCCCATTGCCTCTAAGATCAAATATAAACATCCTCTCTTTGGCATTTAAAGCCCTGACCCCACCTACCTTTCCAGGCCTATTATATCCTCATCTCACCATGCTCCGCCATCCCAGGGGCCTTACTATTCTTCATGTACATACTCCATCTCCAGCCTGACTTTCTTTGCAATGGCTGTTCCTATGCCCTAATGCATTCCTTCCTTACTCTGTGTCTTAGAACCTTTTGAGTTTCAAAAACTTTCAAAACTCAGCATGTCCATGAAGCCTTTTGTGATTTTGCCATATAACGGTTCTAGCCCCCTCCCTCTCCCACCCCCAATGACTTTATATTTATTTCACACGTATTCTGTATGTATGTATATATAAACATACATACATATACGTACACACACTTCAACATAAATGTACACATATGGTCTCTTGATGCATAGAATGAAAACAAACTATTTTAAACTTGTCTCTGTGTCTGGCAAAGTGCCTAGGTCATAGCAGATGCTTAATCAGTGTTTGTTGACTGAATGATACACACTGGGGTATCAGACTAACCTTGGAGGCTGGAAGTTCAAGTTCTCCTCTAACACATACTAACTGAACATGAACAAATCCCTTAATTTCTAAGTGTTCCTAACAGCTCCCTAAGATTATAAATTATAGACAGGTGGGCAGATCTTCATCGGTGGAGAGTGATGTCCAGGGGGTGGACACTGTCCACACTGGGAACAAGTGAAATCACAGGTCTGGACTCTCCCCCCGCCAAATAATGATGACAATGACCAGCGCATTCCTCACATACAGCTCCAGCTCCAGTTTCCCTGACTTCACACTGGTGATCCTCTGTGCCTGGGAGGCAGGTTTTGATAAATCTTGGGGCCATTTAGGTATTACTCAAAATTATCCTTATTTTTAAGGTGATGGAAACACTATACTTGTTTCACATTTTCTAGGTTATCCCTTGGGAGGGGAAAGGTAGTGAGCTAAGTGATTTCAAAGAAAGGTGGGCCGAGGACCCATAACTCACAATGTTATCAGAGGACTTCCCCATGGAATTCCTCTTGTGAGCCTGGGGTGATCAAGCAGACCAAGAAAAATCCATCTAGCTGAGCATATTCCAAAAGTTACTTTGGAGAGGCCTAGATGGGAGATACCAGGGTCAGAGGGATTTTAGACACTGCAACCTAGAGAGAATCAGGCCCATCCACACTGGGCCTGAGGCACAAAAGCCAGATGAAAATACTGAGTCACTTAGGACTGGGCCATTCCCCACACCCCCTTTTATAAATTTCTCAAATTCTTTTACCCTGCTCAATGGGCATATTCTCATTAACTTTGTGAATAAACTTGAGAAAACATTTTTGTAGTCCTAAGTCCTAAATCCTTAGCAACAAGGGGGAAAAAAAAAGAGGAAGAATAGTTGATGTGTAAGAAAGAGAAAAAAAAGGGAGTAAAAGATAGGGCCAAAGGCCAATCTCCCATAGCCCAGCTTTAGGGAGTTGAATTCTGAAACCTAAGGCCTGAAGTCCAGCCCTTCAACTTTCCTGTAGCCCTAGCATGCTGGGGACATCCTACCCACATTCCTATGTGGTCATCCTCCATAGCTAACTGACAACCCTATCGAGGCAAAACAAAACAAGTCCAGAGTTCCCACTCTTCCAGAATATGATTGAGTCCTTCAGTCTAATGACTAGAAGTGGCTGTGGGCCTGTGACTACATTCCCTTCCATCTAAGATCCTCCTGGCTAGCAGATCCTCTGTGCTCACCTGAAGCAGGCCAATCTTTCTGCCAACATATCCCCATCCACTCAAGTACCTTTCTAGTTTGATCATGACGAGCTGGGAGCCTGGAGGACCACACACCATCTGTATCAGAGGAATCTTTTGTAGTCCAGGGTCACTGGGCTGAGGATCCTTAAAAAGTGTGCCCAGCCATGCCTCGTAGCCTGTGAGGGGGCTATGACTGGAGGAAAGGAATTGGAGTCCTCACTGAGTTCTCAGGAGCCAAAGCAGATATATCCCTCTTCCCCCACCCTTGTCCTAAGGAGCTTCCAAGCCTGATACACAAGAAGTCAAGGGAAATTGGTCATTGTAAAGGGATAAAAATGTGTTCAGGAGAAAACAATTGGGCAATTAGCCTAAAAAATGGGTCAAGTAGACCCATGAAAGTCAAAACTGGAGTCAGTTTTATATTTGTCACATGAAAGGGGATAGATGAATCAAGTGGGTTGGGCTAAGGGTGCACAAGGTAGTTGGGGCAGGGCCCTAAACCAAGTACCTTGTGATTCCTTGCAAAGCTGACAAGGTCCCTTACCAGGATGAGAAGCACTGGAGAGCTGAGACCACCCACTGGTCTTTCACCAGTGAAGCACCACAGAAGTGCTGGCCTTGCCTAGGATACAATAGGGTGGGGTCAATGATAGACGAGACAGAGCGAATCTCCCCCCACCCCTCCCACACACAATGTCTTAAATCATTTCCCCAAGAGCTCTCCCAAAGGACTTGGGTCTATAGCCTTCTACAAGGGTCAGAGGCATTGGAATAACGGAGGTTAAACTTTGCATTCTGCCTTTCTGAAAAAGACAGAATGATATAATGAAGAACCACACCAGAAAACACAGTGCCTAACACATAGTAGGCACTTAATAAATGCTTATTGACTTGACTCAAAAGCAGAAAGGCCAGGGTCCCACCTCTGACACAAGACCCTGGGCAACCTCTTGGTGCCCTAAGCGCTCTCAACCTGTAAGTTATAGAGAAGGTGCCAAAGTACATGACTGGTGCTACATGATGGCAGACAGACTCCAGCATGTTCAGGTGGACTCACCGGTTCCTCAAGCTGACTGTCCAAGGTGAGTTGCCAGGCTGGCCCCCCACAACCCGTAACAGCCTTGACCTCCGTTCCTCCCTCTTGCCACACTCCTCAAAGAGCACTGGATCTAGGGGCAGGGAGGGAAAGAGAAAAGATCTAGGAAGCTGGGAATAGGGGAGGAGGGGAGTCCTGTGTGCCTTCAGAGTTAAGGAGGCAAAGAGGGATTGGGGATAGGGAAGAGGCAGGTATGGGGAACACAAAGGATAGACTCTGGTGCCATAAAATATAGGGGAGTTGGAAAGGGATAGGGATGGGGGCTATATGGAGGGTAGGAGGGCCAAGACCCTTCCTAGAAGGTAAAGCAAAGGTTTCCCCTCTGCCTGTCCTTGGTACTCTCGCCCTCACAACTCCCAGTAGGCAGGCAGGTGGGCAGACCCTGAGTCACCTGAGGTCGCCAGGATGGATGTCTTTGGGTTGCTCTCTGAAAGAATAAAGGTAAGACAAGAAGTCACTGTACCAAGGTGGGTCCCAAAGGCAATAGCTAGGTCTAATTCTACTCTAAAGGCAGTGAGAAACTCAAGTCCCCTGGTTTGAGGGGGAAGATATAGTCAGTGCAGTAAAATCTTCCTCATCCCATCCTGCTCCATTCCTCAACAACCATCTCTTCCTCTGGAAATGCTCCCACCTCTAAAGTGATCTCCCATCCTTGGGAGAGAACTCAGCCTTTGAAAGACAGTTTGGAATAGTGGAGAGGGCCAGGTTTAATCAGAGGATCTGGGTTTGAATTCTAGTTCAATTTTCTTGCCTATAGAACAAAAATGTTACCCTCAAAAATCTCTTCCAAGATCTTAACCCTGTGGTCCCAATACAACTTTTCCAGTAAGGAGTCTCATTTTCCCTGCTGGATTACAAACTTTGTGAGGACAGGAACTAGATTTTAGACATGTTTCTTGGGCACAAAGTTCTGCTTGGTAAAATGTTGGCTGGTTGATTCACTCATAAAAATCCTGATCCTTGCAAACCAATAAACAGGATGGCCTGTTTGAGGACAGGATGGAGTACAAGGGACTCACTGCAAGGCTTGAGAGCACAGTAGTCAAATGGAGTTCCAGGGTCTGTAGTGTAGCACCAAGGACCATATTTATCTCCATCTGGGTTCCGACAGAAATTCTCTTCCAGCTGTGGATCAGTGGTAGGGGTGAACCTTGAGATGGAGGTGGTGGAAATGTTGGAATGCAGGAAGTTCCCAATCATCCAGCTTCACCCCTAATTTGCTTCCAGAGCTCTCTTGACCTGGGAGAACTTTATCACCATCTGTGACCCTTCAGTCTCCAATAGGGCTCTGGGCAGGGCTCAGGAAAGAAAAGACAGTGGGTTCCAAGCTAGGGACCAAGGTTAAGTAGGTTTGAAGAGCTAGGGTCTGGAGTTTGGAGCAAGCCAGGAATGATTCTCTTCTTTCCCTCTGCCCCAGGAACACAAGACTCACTGAGGTTTGTGAGGAGTCTTCTGGGACCAGTGCTGGCAGACAATCCCCTTCCGGGTTTTATGAACAGAGCCTCGGTACTGCTCTCCATTTTCATAGTAACAGTCTGTTGAACCAGAGAGCAGAGAGCATCACTGCCCTCCATGTGACAACTGTGGAAGGGGTTTAAGGGGGCAGATAGGAACAGGGGGCACTTTAGGCCCTCAGGCCATACCCAAGCCCTGCCTGAGTCCTGCTCCCCACTCCCCCACTCCCCACCCTCACCTTCTACCTTGATGTCATCAGTACAGCGCTTGATTTGGAAACAGAAGGCCATACGCATGCCAGGCCGAGAAGTGAAGCACCAGGGAGCCTCAGAACCATCTGGGTTCCGACAGAAATTTTCCCGTAAATCCCTGAGGATAGAACCACAAATAATCAGTAATTCTTGAACCCAGGGCAAGAGGCATGAAAGGCATCTTCAGATCACCTTTTTAAGAGCTCAGAATATAGGACCCCTTATACAGGGGAAGGGGGAGAGGACAGAGATCAGGAGATACTGAGAGGCATTGCTGAGAGACCGCTGTTCAGGGAGAGGACGGGGCAGAGCTGGGCCAGGGAAGGAAGCAGGGCACTCGGTCACATCCTACCTGATTATTCTTGCTCTCTGCAATTCATTTGTTTCTACCTGCTGAAGAAAGTACAAATGCTACCAGCATCCCTTAAATTTGTGAACCCTGAGTCAAAGCCCCAGTTACCCACCCCAGTTATAACTTGGATGAGGCAGAGTGAGGGGCATCTCAAAGTTCATCCCAGGCATCAGAGAATGATCTTATCCAGAAAGACTTTTTTGCCTCTTCATCTTCTCTCCACATCCCAGGTGCTTAATAAATGCTTGGCTGAAGTCAGTGAAGGGGAGCACATAGTTTGAGGGCATAAAAAGATGCGAGGAAAGGATTCTTAAGATGAGGGGGAAATGGGAGCACATTTGTAAGCAGCAGAGTAAGAGAAGGAGAGAAAGAGGGGATGGTGGATGAAGCAAGGCCCAAGAGTAAATGGGCAGAAATGGAATCGGGGACACCTCTAGAGGCAAGGAGGAAGACTACATATTCCTCGGAGGCTGAGGGGTGGAAAAAGTCATCCAGTACATAGAGAGGAGTGGAGGAGAGGTGATGAGGGCACTCCCATAAGCATGATGGAATGACAAGAGGACTGGGTCCGGATCCAAGCTTATGACCACTTACTATCCAGGACATTGGCACAAGTCCCCTGCTCCTTCTCTTGGGTCTTCAATTTCCTCACCCATAAATGAAGGGGATGGACTTGCTCTCCCTAAGGTCTTTGCCAGCTCTAAATCCTGTAGAGCCTTACCCTTCTCAGTAAATATGGAGGAAGGTTGTCAACAAAGAGGTACCATGTTGGAGTTGATTTGGGGGCTTGAGGAAAAGGTTTAGGACAACTGCTGCGTGGAATATAGTGAGTGGGGAGTAACAAACGATGAAAGAAAGGATTACTATGCAGCATTGAGTGTCCTGGTGAAGTTAAGGAGAGCCCAGTATCTGGGCTGCTCACTATGTCCTATTCCAAGAATGTGAGCAAGAGTCAACACACAGAGTCTCTCCTCTGTCTTATCTTTCTCTCTTTGTCTCTTATTTCTGTGTGTCTCTGTCTTCTCTCTCTGTCTCTCCATCTCTTTCTCTTTGTCTCTCTCTATCTCTGCTGTTCTCTGTGTCTTTCTCTGTCTCTATCTCTCTCTGTCTCTGTCTTTCACTTTCTGTGTCTCTCTCTCCTTTTCCAGGACTCACTTGCATTCATAGTTATCAGGCAGGAAGTGGTGCTGGTGAGGGGTCTGGGCATCCCAGCGCTGGCATGGGATCCCTGCAGCCGTAGTGTTTGCTGTTCCTCGGTAATTTTCTCCCTTTCCCTGGAAGCAGTTGTGGGTGGTGTGTTTGGGTGGGGGCAGCTGCTCCCGTGCTGATGCTGAACAAACACAAGGATTTAGAGTGAGACCTGGATCCAGTTCCCATCCCAAGGTCACAGCCCTCTGTGGACCCTCATTGACTCTCCTTTGAATAATCACAATATCCTCCTAACTATTCTCTTAGCCTCCAGTCTTTCTTCTCTTAACCTAGGGTCAGGCTCCTGAGGATAGACCCTGGAGAAGTCCCTCAGTGACCACTTGCCCTCCACCTCTCCTTAACTCTGCCTGGTAGGAAACCTAGTAGAACAGACAATTCAGAGTGTAGTTGAAAGCACTGTGAAATTTAGATCAGGAAACCTCCACTCCTATTCCCTGCTACTTACTACGTTGGGTGGTCTTGGGCAAGTTCTTTCCCCTCTATGGACTTCAGTTTTCTCCTAGATGAACTCTAAGTCATCTTCCAACTCTAAATACAGTGACTATATACTGCTAAAGTTCCAAGCCCTACCTGCCATTTTAACCCCAAGTTCTAAGGATGTTGGTAAGTCTAGACACACTGTATGCTTCTTTAAGGGAGGTGGAGAGAGTCCTGGCCTTCCCCACAATGGGATCCCCCCACCCCCATACACACCACCCACTCACGGCATCTGGGGATGTTGCAGAATTCTCGCTCCTGCAGTGGGTTAATGGTGTAGCACCAGGGGCGCTCTGAGTTGTCTGGGTTTCGACAGTAATTGTCATCCAGGTTTTTATCTGGATACCTGGGGTGGGAGAAGTGGTTATCTTAGGACCTCCACCCCAACCCCAAGGTGGGAGAGCAGAGAGTGAATGGGTCCTAGAGTTCTGCATCCTCCCCCATCTTCCAGTGGAGATTAGGAGGAAGGACAGAGAGAAAGGGGGAACCTGCTGATGTTGTCAGTGACCTTGAGCTTCCCCCCTGGTCTCAAGCAGCTCCCCCACATACATACATACTGAGGGGCTCTGGGGACTGGTCCCCCTGTCCCTGTACTGCCCAAGAAGTTCCAGGTGGTACCCCCTGCCCCGTCCCAGCACAGAATCATACTTGTTGGGTTTGTAGGGATGCCTGTGTGGATGCTGGAGGTCCCAGCGCTGACACTCTGTGCCTGACTCTGTGTAATCTAAAGAACCTTGGTAATCTTCCCCATTACAGGTGAAGCAGGTAGCTGTGGGAACAGGATCACATAATTAGAATGACCCCTACGTTTCTATAGGGTTTTCATATCAGCCACTCTGAGTGGCAGGTAGTGCCAGGACAGGACCATGAGGGCCTTTGTGTTGGTTAGCAAACTCCAGATGAGGAAACTCCCCTACCCCTGCTCTGCAATTTAGAATCTTAAAGAACTGCCAGAGGGCACTGAGCTAAATGTCCTACTCAAGGTCACACATCTAAATGATGAGACAGGATTTGAACCCAGGATTTCTGACTCCAAATCCAGTGTTCTTTGCCCTGTACCATACTGTCTGTCCATGAGGGATTATGAGTCTCTAGTGACATCTGCTCAGGGTATGCCCCAGGTTTTTCCAGGGCTTTGGGGGAGAAGTCATTGCTTTTACCTTCATGATGCCACCCTCCTCCATCCTGTCCTCGAAACAATAGGATGGATGCTCTGAGGGAATCCATTACATCTTGGAGGGAGGAAAGGGAGGAGGGAGTAGCATTGGTAGGAGCCCCACCCCAGATGCCCACCCTGGCCTGGCATGGGGGAGCAGGGGAAGGAAAGTACCTGGAACTCACCTTCCTGACAAGTCTTGATACCACATGTCTGAAAGCGGACTTCGGGGTTGATAGTGTAGCACCAGGGGCCCTCCCGGTCACTGTCAGGGTTACGGCAATAGTTCTTCTCCAGGCCATTTCGGGGATTTGGAATATACCTGAGGAGGGATAAAGGGGAACATTATCACTGCCTGAAAGTGTTTGAAGAGCTATCATGGGGAAGAAAGTTTAACATGTTCTGCTCAGCCCCATAGACTAGGAGCAGGAAGTGAAATGCTCAAGGAGTTAGATTTGGCTTCAACATAAGGAAATATTGGATTGGCATGCCTGCCTTACCACTTGGGGTAGTAAGCTCCCCATCACTGGAGGCTGGTTGATCTCTTGTTAAGGATGCTGGGAAGGTAATTACTGTACAGGGCTAAGTGTTCTCTGAAGTCCTTTCCAGCCCTGACTTTCTGTGGTCAATTTCCCATGGGAAGGAGAGTTTAGGGGACACCAAGCCACCCCCTTCTGTGCCTAGTCATGCCAAAGGTGGTAAGGAGGGATTGAGGAACAGGGCTCTAGGGAAAGTGGCTTTTATAGTGAATATGAATGTGTCTCCCAGGATCCTCTGAAAAGGGAAGTGGTTTGTAGAGACCCTGGGGTTAGGGCAGTGTGGACACAGTCCATGCATGGGGGCATCACACAGAGCAGCAGGAAGGATTCTCTTCCTGGGGACTCTTTTGTACCTACCAGATTTTCTAACTCTCCAAAGTCCTGGCTTTACCCTTTCTGTCTAATCAGTGAATACATATGAATGCCCTTTCTCACAGGATGGGCATACACAACTTTACTCCTTCTGTGCCATGGGGTCTGGCCTTTTAGAGGAGTGAAGAAATAGCAGCCTCTTGCCCTCACCCCTCATCCCTTCCCCCAGCCCAAAGCCCAGAATAGCTCGAACTTGTGGTCTGCTGGGAACTTGTGGTTCCAGTGTTGACAGGGGATGCCTCCAACGGTGATTGCAACAGTGCCCCGGTAACTGATGCCGCTGTTCACGATGCAATCCCGCACGTAATCTGTGGAAGATACCCCATGACCCCAGGACTAAATACTCTCAGATGTCTGGCCCCAACAGGCTGGGTCCACCCTACAGTTCAGCAAAATTGAGCATCCTCAACTGGAATAACCCTAACACCTTCCCTGCCCTCCTTCTATCTCTGACACAACCCCCACTGTATAGGCTTTCCTAGTCATCTTTGGTTTGCAACCCTCTGGCCATATCACAGCTGAAAGACCTTCAGGGCACTGTTTCCATTGCCTGTGAGAATCTAAATTCTAGATTTTGACAAGGACAAGGACCTTGGCAGTCAGTATCCAAACTACCTGTTCAGCCTGGCTATACTGTTCCCTTCCACTCCCTCAAGTCAAAATGGACTACTCACAGTGCTTCCCCATTACACTCATCTTACTCTCTCCCATCCCATGTCTAGGTGTTACTCACACTGCCCTCCTTGCCTGGAATGAACTTCCTGCCTCCCTTCCCCCAAGTACCTTTCTGCTGAAGTCCCATCCTTTTCTATCCAGCCCCCTCATTCATCCCCCCCCCAAAGTGATCTCTCCTCTCTTTTACCTTTATTTCAATCTCCTTTGTATTATACAGGGTCATGGCTGTAGATCAAGGAGGGGCTTCAAAAGCCATTTAGTCTAACTCTCTCATTTTACAAATGAGGATGTGAGAGTCTAGCTGATTTGTCCAAGGTCACCGGTAAGTGACCAAAGTGGGATTTGAACCCAGGTCCTCTTACTCCAAATCCAGTGCACTTTTCACTGTAGCACAATACCTCTTATATCAGGTTCTCTTCTGTCCACCAACCCCATTAGGCTGTAAACTCTTAAAGTGTAAGGACAATGCCATTTAAAAACATGTTTGTGTCCCCAGCACCAAGGACAGCTCCTCAAGAAGAGCTGACATCTTAAAACACTATAAATTCAATTAAAAGCCCTGTAGTTCATAATGAGATACAAAGATATGTAACACAGCTCTCTGGGGAAAGAAGTATGGAGTGGGGCAGACAATGGCACCCAGAGGTGGGAAATAAATGGGAGGAATCATTGTCCATTAAGAGCACTTGATCTTCTTCTGTCTATTTGAACCCTATTCCTAGCAAGTGGGGTTGGGCTTTAATATTCTTCCCTGACTTCAAGGAAGTTAGGTGGTCAGAAAGAGAGGGCCCAGGATTCTGGTCTTATCTCTCCTACTTCCAAACTGTCAATGTCTTCCTTCCGCCCTGTCCCCAAGCTGTACTTACCTTTCTTCTGGTAAAGGTCATACTGCACATTCTTTTGGAGCTTGGCCTGGGCAGAGTTTTGGGTCCAAGACAACAACTGGCATTCTTGGTTCCTTGGGATGTAGTGGAAAGCACTGGGGGTATAGCCACAAGTCAGCAAAGGGAGACCTGGAAACCTTTCTCTCCCTCCTGTGATACATGGATCTAGGAACCTGGGAACAGGTTCCTGGAGCTTCTACTTCCAGTCCAGCCAGTGGACTGGGGGCAAAAGACCCTCTACAGGAGAGAAAAAGCAATAACCCTGTACTAAGTTCCTAGATTCTAATACTGGGTCCTGGGAAAGGAGGGTGTCTCTTTAAGCTTTTCTCATACTTCATTAGACTAATATCTGAATCTAGGGCTTTCCTTCTTTCATTTTCCCTGTTTTGGAAGTTATTTCCTCTGGTTTTTCTGGTTCTAACTTTGTTGTGTTTGTCCTTCATTTTCAAAGAGGACCATGACATCAGGGAAATGATGACATGACTTGCAGTTGACTTTGATTTGAGTGAGAGAGGGCTGGGCAAGGTCACCAATGTCACTTTCTCCACCAGAGCCATCTGGATCCAGTGACCAGATATTCATCAGGATAACTGGAGATGGCTCAGGATGCAATGGGAGACCCTTGCCCTTTTAGGCTAAGACCTTTTCAGATACTCACTTAAAGTGAGGTAACACCCATTAAGCAAATAGGACTTGCCTCTTTAAGAAGTGAGTCAATGGATGGCCCCCTTAGTTAGAAGGGGCAGCTAGGTGGTGCAGTGGATAGAGCACCAGTGCAGGAGTCAGGAGTTCCTGAGTTCAAATCTCACCTCAGACACTTGACACTCACTAGCTGTGTGACCTTGGGCAAGTCACTTAACCCCAATTGCCTTATCCTGGGTCATCTCTAGTCATCCTGATGAATATCTGGTCACTGAATTCAGATGGCTCTGGAGGAGAAGTGAGGCTGGTGACCTGTACAGCGTCCCTCACTCAAAACAATGTCAAGCGCAAGTCATATCACCATTTCTCTGACAGCATGGTCTTCTTTGGCAACGATGGACTAACACACACATGCTTTAATTAGAAGAAAAAAATGTCAATCTGGGAGGAGAAGAAACTCAGAGTTATTGTTCCAAAGAGAAATAGTTACCATTCACATTCACTCTAAATTCACTGAAAGCCAGGAGGGCCCAAAATATAACCATTAAGTGGAGTTTGGGCAGGGACCTATTGTGGTGCAATCTATGAGCTTCAGAGTGAACTGGGTTTAAGGTTTTGAGCAAGAAAGGAAGAAAGAAAGAAAGGAAGGAAGAAAGAAAGAAAGAAAGAAAGAAAGAAAGAAAGAAAGGAAGGAAAAGGAAGGAAGGAAGGAAGGAAGGAAGGAAGGAAGAAAGAAAGAAAGAAAGAAAGAAAGAAAGAAAGAAAGAAAGAAAGAAAGAAAGAAAGAAAGAAGGAAAGAAAGAAAGAAGAAGAAAGAAAGAAAGAAAGAAAGAAAAAGAAAGAAAGAAAGAAAGAAAGAAAGAAAGAAAGAAAGAAAAAGAAAGAAAGAAGGAAGGAAGGAAGAAAAAGAAAGGAAGAAAGGAAGGGAGAAAGGGAGAGAAAGAGAGAAAAGAGAGAAAGATAGAAAAAATCTAGCCAGTAAATCCCATTAACTGTGGAGCTTCTTACCATCAAAATTTAGGAGGAGGAGAAGAAAAGGAAGAGGACTGGCTGAATTACCCAACTGGCTGGGTCCCCATTCAGGCAGCTCAGTCTGCTCACAGGTTGTATCTGTCCTTCATTCTCGAAGAGGACCATGACATCAGGGAAATGATAACATGACTTGCAGTTGACTTTGATTTGAGTGAGAGAAGGCTCTGCAAGATCACCAGCCTCACTTTCTCCTCCAGAGCCATTTGGGTCCAGTGACCAGATATTCATCACTCTAAATCCAGAGATATGGCTATGGGCAGGGTTATGGCTAGTATGGCAATGGGTTGGGCGAGAGGAAGGAGGTAGAAGCTCTGAGAAGGGGGCTTTTAAAATATGAGGCTGAATTCCTTTAGAGAACTCAATAGCTGAACTCAGAGCAGTCTAAAATGCATTTAGCCACAGGATGAGAGCTAGCATCAAAAGGGGATCTCTCTTGTGAGCTTTGAGGATTGATTGTATCAAATGACATTTGGGTGGTAAAACTTTATTAGCTAATAAACTTGGATAAGAAAGCAGCTAGGTGGCCCAGTGAATAGAGTGCTGGCCTGGGAGTCAAGAAGACATGAATTTGAATCCTGACACACACACTCAGTATCTCTATCTTAGTGTCATCTAACCTCTAGGTAGTTAGGTGGAACAGTGGATAGCATGCTGGGCCTGGCGGTAGGAAGACCTGAGTCCAAATTCAGCCTCAGACACTTACTGGCTATGTGACCCTGGGCAAGTCACTAACCTCTTCCATTTGAGTTTACTTATCTGTAAAATAGGAATAATAATAGATGCACTCCCAACCTCAGAGTTGCTCTGAGTAGATGCTGGGTGTACCTTAGAGTGGCATGGAAATGGGAGTTCTTCTGACAGTGATTAACACACAGTCTGGAAGGGGCTCATTTTCTTCCATAGTCATTTCCTCTGGTGTATGATTTCTGAATGTATATATTCTCTCTGGTCTTGTAAGTAAATCCTAGAAAGCCCCACCCCAGTGTTGTGGAAGAGATGGACATAAGCTAGAAGGGAAGGAGGGAACAGAAGCCAGACTTAAGATGTCCAAGAATGGTGGCAGGGACAGGAGAAGAGGAAAAAGAATTCAAAAGCAAGGGTAGCCTATGGAGAACCCCACAGGCTCAGGGACCAGCAGGCAACTTGGAGTGGTAAATAGAGCACTGGACTTTGAGTCAGACCCAGCGGTATGACCCTGGGCAATCTTTTAGCCTCTGTGGGCATCAGTTTCCCTATCTGTAAAATGAGTCAATAGTTTGTAAAGTCCCTTCTAGTTCTAAATTTATGATCTTATGACCCTTGGGGTTGAATACCTGGTCTGGGGTAAAGTGAGCTGGGGAGTTTAGAAATTAGCAAAGGAGAAAGCCCTGAGGTCAAAGGCAAAAGGTCTCCTGGAACAGTTTAGTAGAGAAGGGGGCACCCCAGAAAGCTAGACATGATCAGCAAGACCATAGGTCCTAGACAGAAGAGTGGAAGGCATCTGGAAACAAGGACCAGAAGGTCTTCCCAGGAGGACCTGGGGAGGGGGGCAGGAGCCCTTCTAGTTCTTTTCCCCCTCCTTTCTTTTTCCATCCCTTCTCACCGGCAGTCCAGGAGCTGGTTACAGAGCTGGGCACATGCTTCCACATCCATTGATTTCTCCTGATTGTTCGGTTGGTAGGATGGATGGCGCAGCTCCGTGGCAGTCAAGGACTGGAAGTCATTGAGTGGGGACCTTATTCCTGGAGGCCGTGGAGAAGGCCAGTCAACCAAGGCTAGGCAGGCCCTCATTCCCGTTGTTAGTCTGCAGTGGATGCCCATGTTCACAGAAATGTCTGTATGTGTGTGTTTGAATGTGTGACTGAATCTGCATGAAAAGCCATGCAAGGCAGGGTGACTAAAACTTTGTCTCAGGATTGGGGAACTGCCAAAGAGCAGGGCAACTGCCCCAAGGGGAAGAGGTTAAAAGGCTAACTGACTTGGAACTCCTCTAAAGGAGCGGGCAGAGGACCTGCTGCTTGGCTGAGGAGTATGACTGTGGACAAGTGAAGGGGCCGGGGCAGGACAGGAAGGGGGAAAGAGGAAGGGAGCAGTCTGAGTGTCTTATGGGACAGAGTCTGAACCTGTCAGAATTCCAGCTCTGCCAAGACCCCAGTCCAGGAAGCCAGCAAACACGTCATCAAGGCTGACTTGCATTAGGCTATAAGCTTCTTGAGAGGAGGAAGTATCTTGACTTTCTTTGAACTCCTAGGGCTAAACATAGTGCCTGGTTACATAGTAGGTGCTTAATAGATGCTATTTGACTGACTGATAGATATATCAGCTCTTTAGAGGCCTTTTGGCAGATTGTCATGATGCCCAGGAGAAGGGGGCAGCCTCTGGGACCAGCATCAGGCTGGGAAGGGCCCTCACCTCCCTTCCATGACTAGACTTTAGGGGAGAGATCCTTCAATTTGAGGGCCAAAGCAGGGGAGATGAAACAGTGCCTCCCTTTTTGCTACAAGACCCACTCCTCCGATTGGGCAACTTTCTTGTCTCATAGTGTTTGCCCTCTGGGGCCTATCAAACGATCCTAAGTCCTGGAACCAAGGGGACAGGAGAAGCAGGCTGGAAGTATGGGACACTCCCCTGTGATGATGGAGTGGGACCCCCTGTAGGGCTGCCCAGAGGGAGGAAATGCTTCTTGCAGCCTAGGAGTTCTCAGCATGGTCTGCAGACCATGGGGCTCAGATTCTAGCTCAACAAGGCCAGGGAAAGAACTAGGGCTGAGGGCTGAGGAGGGTTGAACTTTCCTGGAAATACCTCTGCCTCCCCCAGCCCTAGGGTTTTCTTTCCCTCAAAGGTGTGCCTTTCCCAAGCTACTGAAACTCCCTAGAGAAGAACTAGGGTTAAAGGGGTTGGCAGAGGATTAGCTTAGGGCCAACATATGCGTGGGAGGACCAAAGCTACGCTTCCTGTTTAGTTGCTTGTCCTGAGCCATGAGAACAGAACCTCCCGGTCTGCAAAATCAGCAGTCCCGAGGCCCCTCTGTTATCTTGAAAGGCCAAAACAAAACAAAACAAAATTTAATGGTTGCCAACCTGGTTCCTCATTCCTGTTCTGACACAAATTCTAGTTTCCTCTTTTCCACCTCTATAAAATGGGAGGGCTGACCAGGGTGGTTCTAAGGTCCCTTGTAGCTTTTGACAATCTATGAATCTCTGAGAGTTGTGCTTCACCTCAGCTCAGACTCAATTTCAGTAACAGATCACTTCCCTTCTCTAGAACCTCAGTTTCCTCCCATGGAAAGCTAAGGCTCACAGGATCATAGATTTCAAGCTGGAAGGAAACTTAGATGTCATCTAGACCAAACCTGTCATATTACAAAGAAGGAAAACAAGGCCTTTTACAAACAGAAGAAACTGAGTTAGATTCTATAAGGTCCCTTTTAGTGCTAACATGACTCTTGGAGTTTTTATTGATTGTGATTTTGTGTGTGGGCGGGTAATAAAGGGGTATTAGAAAAATATCCAACTGCTCGCTATAAAGTTTTGCCACCACCCTAGGCTCTCAGGACACCTGGGAAAAAGAAACCACTGACCTTAGCTCCTAGTTATCAGGAATTAGGTAAAATAGGAAGCCACCAAGTGTGAGGTAGAGTGGGATGGGCAGCCTCACCAACTGAGGCCTGATGGTGTCATAGGCTCCCTGCTTCCTGCCCCCCCTCCTTGGAGGGTACTTTTTGTGGTCAGAACCTAAACAAAGTAATGTTTGAGGTGCTTATAAAAAGTCTCAAAATTTCCTAAAGTTTTCCTACTTAAGCCATATTTGTAACTGTGTATGCGTGTGTGTGTGTATGTGCCTGTTAGCTTAGTTGGATTTATGAGAGTCAGCCCATCCTGGGAGCAGTGGTGATGGTATTGGGCTGGTCCCCTGGGGATGGACAAGAAGGGAGCCAATTGCATTGCAGATGGGCACCAAAGAGGAGAGGCAGCGCATCGCGTATGCACACGTCTGTGCATATGATTTACTGCAGACAGGAACAGAAAAGGAAAAGGGACAGAGACAGGGGCAGAAAATAAAGTACCAGAGGGAGAAGAGGGCAGTAGTATTTGAATCATGGACCTCCCTTCCTTCCTCCCTTCCTCCCTTTGCCCCAGGCCTGAGGAATTAAGAGAAAGGGGCTCACCTGGGGTGCTGGCATATAGGATCGAAGGCAGGAAGACCATGAAGGGCCACATGCTCCCTGTTCTAGGATTTTCGGATTAAGTTGACCCTGAACACCTTTCTGCCTCTCTCCCACCTCTCCTCAATCCTGGAGAGGTTGCATCCAAGTCCACGCAGTCTTTCCTCCTTAGCCCACACTGTTCAGTGTCAAAACACATTTGCCTCTGATTATGAGCCTGGGCCAAGGGAAGGGGAGGAACTAGGGGGGAGCCTCTGAGGGAAAAGATCCAGTAGGGCTGGGCTAGTGGAAAGAGATCCTGGGATCCCTTCCCAATCCATCCACCTATAGGAGCTTCCTCTGATAACTCGGCCTCTGCTCTTGCTCCGCAAACAATTCCTGAGGCATGCTTAACCCACCCCTTACTCCGGGAAGCAAAATTGTGAAATCTGTCTTTATGGGAATCTCTCACCAGGGTAATAACAATCACCAGATTTAGGAAAGGTCCAAGACCCAGAACCACCCTGCAAAGCGCCGCCCTCTCTCCCTTTCCTCCTCCAAAGGGAGTGGGCACTCAAAGAGTGTTAGCCCTAAAAACAGTGATGGAAATGATTGTTTGTGGGGCAGGAATGTAGGGGAAAGGTCCACATCTGGAGGGGGAGGAGAGGATAAACCTCACCAAAGCTTGTCAAAATTTCCAACTAATCTGTAAGGCCTGGGAAAAATAGCCTCCAGGGGCATGGTAGGAATTCATTTATCCTAATCTGTGGGAGCCAGTTGAGGGGAGGGAGAAGCAAGGCACTGAAGCTGAGAAAGCTTTGACCCTTGTCTGAAGGGCCCTAGGAGATATGTGTGTGTGTGGGGTCAACTATGGGCTGGTAGGGGCGGGGAGGATGCCTCAATTAGGCATGCTCATGCATGCTGATGGGGGCAGTCCCACCAAAAAGGAGAAAGCTTCCTTCTCAAAAGACAACCCTGCAATAGATGCCGTCTTGAACTGATGGGCAGTATCAGCTTTGCTGAGAAATGGGATTGTGGGATCATAGCGAAGTTTTTCCGTGACATGATACTAGGAGTGTGGCTTGCCCATCAGTTAGAGCTAACATGGGAATGGGGGCAAAGAATGATTCCTAGTTAATTTTTCCCCTTCTTATTTTCATTGCTTGTTCAGTCCTTTCAGGGGAGTCCACCTCTACATGACCCCATTTGGGTTTTGTTTTTTTTTTTTTTACAAAGACACAGGGGTGGTTTGCTATTTCCTTCTCCAGCTCATTTTACAGAGGAGGAAACTGAGGCAAACAGGATTAAGTGATTTGTCCAGGGTCACACAGGTAGTAAACGTCTGAGTCTATATTTGAACTCAGATCTTCCTGACTCCACTCGGCACTCCTATCCTCTGTGCTGCCTAGCTGTCTTTGAAGCACTCCACAACAGGACAATTTTGTTAGGATTGTTTTCCTTACGTTGATCCAGTCTGTTTCTCTGCAGCTTCTACCCTATTCCTTCCCTCTAGCACAACAAATGAGAGGTAGTGTGGAGGGTGGAAAGTATTCTGCGTTTGGAGTCAGAAATTCTAGCTACAAAGTCCTGCTTTGCCACTTACTAGCTGTGTGACTTTGAGTAAGTCAATAAACCTCTCTGGGCCTGTTCTCTTATCTATAAAATAAGAGAATTGGGCTAGATTCTCTATTGGTCCTTGAAGATCTAAATCAATGATACTGACTCATCTTTCACTTAAAAGCCCTATAAATACTTGAAAACAACTATCATGTGTCCCCAACCCCAATTCCCCCAAGTCTTCTTTTCTCCATGGTAAATATCCCCAGCTTCTTCAACTCTTCCCCTCTTCTTTCCCCTTGGAGATAAATGCAGCCTGAGAGAGCATCATAGAATTAGGAGTCTGGAGTTCTGAGTCCCAGTGACCTTAAGCAAACTCCCCAAAGTCTCTGGATTTAATTTTCTCCTTCTCCCCCTTTCATATATTTATTTGTATATTTCTCTCCTTTTTTCTAACCCTTCTATTTCTTTTTTAAAATTTTATTTATTTTTAGTTTTCAATATTCACTTTTGTGTTCTAAAATTTTTCCCCTCCTTCCCTTCCCAGGACAGTATGCAATCTGATATATATATAGATACAGATATCTATCTATATCTATCTATCCATATATATATCTCACATATATATATCAGGCTATATATATACAATCATATTAAACATATTTCCACAATAGTCATATTGTCAAAACAAAAGGGAAAACTATGAGAAAGAAAAAATAACAAAAAAAGAAGAAAGAGTCTGCTTTGATCTGCATTTAGACTCCATGGTTCTTTCTCTGAATGTGGATGCATTTTCCATCATGAGTCTTTTGGACTTGTCTTAGATCATTGCATTGCTGAGAAGAGCTGAGTCTATCAGAGTTCATCATTGTACAATGTTGCCATTACTGTTACAAGGTTCTCCTGGTTCTGCTCCCTTCACTGAGCATCAGTTCATGTAAGTCTTTCCAGGTTTTTCTGAAGTCTGTCTGCTCCTACTTTATTCCATTATATTCATATGCCACAATTTGTACAGCCATTCCCCAGTTGATGCTTCCTCCCTCTTCTTCAGGAAATTGCAGTCTTCTTATAGGAAAAGTGGAAGCATAGAATGAAACAGAATTAAGAGCTTGAAGAACCTTGAAGACTGTTCTTCCAGCTACTCTGTGTAGATCTTGTATTTACCCAGTCTCCAGGGATTCTATTTTTGCCCTTCTTTATGCCCCTAGTATTTAGCAAAATACCTAGCACAGAGTAGGCATTTTATACATGCTTGTTGATTTGTCTTGTCTTGCCTACTGGGTATCCCCTCTTGCCTCAGTTGTGTCAGCTAACCTGGGGCTCAAGAGCCTTATCATCACCCTATTTCTGCAGTCTTATCAGCTGCCAGATGGTGGGTAGGGCTTGTCCCGCAGAGGAACAACGGGCCCTCTTCCTTCATACCCACTCTACATGCTCAGACTCTCAACAGATCTGAGCTCAATGAGGGATAAGTGACTGTCTCTTCCCTGCCCTCACTAATTCTTTTCAATGTGATTCAATTTAACAGACATTTGTTAAGCTCCTATCACAGGCAGGAGCCTAGCATAGGGTGGGATACAAAGATAGATAAAAAACAGACTCAGCTCTTAAGGAGTTTACAATCTAATGGGAGGAATAAATATTAGAATGCAAATAGCTCTAGCATAAGGGAACGTGAAGTGAGCAGAAGAGATTTTCAAGCAAAATGGGATGAGAAATTAGTTGAGAAAGATAATTTTGGGGGTAGGGGAAGACGGTGAGAGAAGTGGGGAATTGGAAGAAGTAGATCGATGCAATTGGAAGTTCCCTGAATTTAGAGTCAGAAGACCTGGATTTATTACTTTTGATCTGTGTGCCCTTGAGCCAATCACCCCTCCCCAACCTCCTCTGGGCTTGTCTCCACATCTGTAAAAGGAGAACATGGATCTAGATGACCTCTGAGGTCCCTTTTAGGTCTCCATCTCAAGAGTCTATGATGTCTGTTCTGTATTACAAAATGATTCCTGAAGTTGACATTCTATGCTTCTGTAAATGGAGCTGCAGATCCAGACCTGACCTCTGGCCCCCAGAGAAAGCCTCCTAAGAAAATCTGAGTGTTGCAAGTGGCACCCTTTTACAAATAAGTCCTTGAAAAGTTGCCTCAGGTTAAAGGCACGCTGAGAATGAGCAAACGCAGAAGACATTTATCAAACAGCCTAGTAAAAAAAATGATGGGAAAACACCCTTCTCTCTGTGCACATGAGTAAGGGAAACAGATGCACAGAGAATGTAGCAGGAGGGGAAAGGACACACACAGAGAGCACCTGTGACTGAGGAGCATGCACAGGAGACTCCCCCTTTGGAGTATACAAGGCCACAGCCCAAATGTGACAACTCACACCTCTAAAGTTACAAACATTTAATATTGACTAACCAATCAATCAACAAACATTGAGAAGGTCCTGTTCTTATCAGATACTGTAGTAGGTGCCGTGGATAAAAGGATAAAGAATGAAATCCAATTAATTCAATAAATATTAAGTGCTTACTATGTGCTAGGTACTTAAGAAGACAGTCCCTGCCCTCAAGGAGCTTACAATCAAATGTAGAAAACAACAAATACATACATAAATATGAACAGTGCAAACATAAAATGAACCAATACAAAGTAGTTGCATATCAGGTAGTTGGGAGAGGGGTCGTAGCAATTCGGAGGACCAGGAAAAGTGCAAACAGAAAATTGTACTTGAGATATATCTCACAGAGAGAGACTGGCAAGCTGAGATAAGGAGAAAGGGCATTCCGGGAATACAGGACAGCTAGCACAAAAAAAGAGGTGGAGTGCACTAAGACTTTTGGGACAGTTTGTGTGTGTACTATATATGGACATATGTATATATACATATATGTGCATATTTGTAAGTTATATGATAGCCAAACACATGGGAACTGATGAGGTTATTAAGAGAAAACATAGAGAGAAAAGACCTAAGAAGGTATCTTGGAGGTCACCAAGAGGCATGATGATGAGTTAGTCAAGGAGACTGAGGTCAGACAGGTAAGAGGAAAGCCAGGAGAGAACTATGGCACAAAAACCTAGATATTAGAGATCATCCAAGGGGACAGGGATGGTCAACAGTGTCTAATGTAGCAAAGAGGTTGAAAAGGATGAGAATTGAGGAAAAAAACCATCAGATGTGGCAATTAAGAGATTGTTGATACATTCAGAGAGGAGTTTCAACTGAGTGATGAAGTTGGAAACCAGATTTTAAAGGGTTGAAGAGGGACAAAGAATGGGCATAGCGAATGTAGACAGTTTTATTCAAGAGTTGGGTTGAAAAGTGAGGAGAGATATGTTAGCTTGAAGGCATGACAGGAACTAGTGTTTCTGAAACACTGGGGAAACTGCATATTTGAAGGAAGTAGGGAAGAAACCAGTAGATAGAAACTGAAGATGCAAGAGAAGAGGTAATGATTGAGGATGAAATCTTCAGGAGATGATGAAAGGGGATGGGATTAAGGGATATATAAAAGAGTTAGCCTTGGCAAGGAAAGGGCCACCTCTTTGTCAGAGACTTAGGGAAAGGAAAGAGAATGGGAAAGAATGGTAAAGGGATAGATCTATCGGAGAGAGTTCTGGACTTGGAAATGTAAAGACCTGAGGTGGAGTCCTGCTTCATCCACTTGCAAGTTGTGAAACCTTGGGCAAGTCACTTCATCTCTTTGTGCATCATTTTCCTCAAGTATAAAAAAAGGGGCATTAAAAATAGCACCTACCTCACCTTGTTGTAAAGATCAGATGTGATAATTGATGTAAAGTGTTTTGCCAAGCACTCTATAGATACTAGCTAGTATTATTGAGATGAAGAGAATGGAAGGAGTTCAAATCTAATTGTCTTAGTTTTCTCCAAAAAAGGAGCCAATATCCTTATGCAGCCTGATAGCATGTATGATAAGGTGTGGGAAGCTTGAGGAAGGAAGGGAACATCTGTAATAGCTTCTGTGGGGAGTGAGATAGGGAACAAATGAAGGTGGAACAAAGGTCTGCCTTGTTTAGTGAGGCTGAAGTTGGAAAATATGAATTATAATATATCCAGTCAACATGATGGTGGGACATCTGCCAGCTGCATTAATTTTTGAGTAAGAGAAGAGGAAGGGAATAGTTTGAGTAAACCAGGGCTGAGAGATGGAACAGGATATTAGGAACAAGGGACTGGAAAGCAGTCCATCCTATTATCCAGGTGTCTAATCTTGGCTATTTAACCTCTTCTGGATCAGCTATTTCTCTCTGTTACCACCTGCTCAGATAGAATGTTTCTTGACAAGAGCTGTGGAACATACAGGGTATGAGCCATATGAGTCATCATATCCATCTCGGCAACCAGCAAAAGCTTGTAGAATATCCCAGGCTAATAAATTCTTTTGTCCTATTTTCTCCTGGTGCTGACTAAGAAGCCTACATCCCAGAACACTATCTGAATTGGAGTTAGAAGGTCACTTTCATGGCTGAAGGGAGGGTGGATTAGAATGTGGAGACTTGAGGCAGCAATTGTAATATTCCAGGTGTGAGATGATGAGAGCATGGTGGCAGTCAGTCAGAGAGTGAGCTGTGCACATATGACAATTTGGCTGTCGGCCTGAAGGACGGAGAGGTTGGCGTGGCCTTCTTCAATAATGGGAAGGTAGGACGGGGAAGGTGCAGGGGAAAGGTAACGAGTTGTTTTGGACATGTTGAGTTTCAGATGTCTCCTGGACATCCAGTTTAAGATGTCTGAAATGCGTTGGAGAGGGAAATTGGAGGTCAGCAGGGAGACTGGGGCAGGAAAGGTAGATTTGAGAATAGTCAGTATAAAGATGAAAGGCAGAGGGCTAGCTGATGAGATCGGCCAGGGCAGAGGAGGACCCAGCCAAGGAGCAGTCGGATGGGTAGGAGAACCGCCGCTGCTACTCTGCTAACCATCTCCAATTTGTTGGTTCTGTGTATGTCTCTCTGTACACAGAGCAGGCGCTGTCCTTTGTCCTTCTTTGTGTCTTATACACAGTGCACCTGGCACCTTCACTGACTGCTGTGTGTGCTCGTCCTTGGTTGCCGAAGAAGACCATGCCAGCAGAGAACTGATGGCATGACTTGCCCTTGACCTTGTGTTGAGGGGAGGGAGGGCTGTGAGGTCACCAGCCTCACTTCTCCCCCAGACCCATCTGGATCCAGGGACCAGATATTTATCAGGATGACTGGAGATGACCCAGGATGAGGCAGTTGGGGTTAAGTGACTTGGCCAAGGTCACACAGCCAGGGAGTGTCAAGTGTCTGAGGTGAGATTTGAACTCAGGTCCTCCTGACTCCTGCTCTATCCACTGCGCCACCACGGACAGCTGAAGGGAACTCGCTTCTATCTCAGCTGTCCAGGACTAGGGCGTGGGCCAGCTCAGCCTCCTTCTCGTGAAGCGAAAGGGGCGGGGCACAGAGCGCTCTGGTCTAAAAAGGCGGGGAGGGAGCAGACGGGTAGGATGGGCGGGAAGAAGGCGTGGCTTAGGGAGGGGAGGCGGGGGAAGGAGAGGGGGCGGAATAGAGGCTCGAGCTCCAGACCGAGGGAGGGAGCGTGGCTTCTGACAGGGGTCGGAAACCGGAAGTGGAGGCTGACTGGGGGCGTGGCTTACGAAGCGGAGGGCGGGGGAAGAGGTGGGGGGCGGGACGAGGAGGGCGTGGCGGGAGGTAGGAGAGAGATGGGAGGCGTGGCTCCGGGAGCGCGCGGCTCAACGCTTGCTTCGCTTGTGGCTGCGGTTTGGCCTGAGCCGGGAGCCGTAGCCGAAGCGGCCGGGCGGATGTTGTGTGAGGCGCCGAGGCGGAGGGTGAGTGTGGCGGCCGGGACTGGCACGGGGACCCGGGGAGGCCCCGGAGCCGGGGAGGCGGGGCCTGCGGGCTCCCGAGGCCGGCCGGGCTGCCGCAGTCCGGCGGCCGGGGACGAGGGGGCGGTGTCGACCCCTCCCTCGGGGTGTCCCCCTCATCGTGTCCCTCCCCCCTCCCCGCTCCCGGCGTCCCCTTGGCGGGACCTCCCGGCCCTGGATGACCTCTCACCCCAGCCCCCCCATAGCCGTCCCTCCCCTCTGCCCATCCCGTAACCCCCTCAGTAACTTACCATCCCCCATTCTTCCCGGGCACCTCGGGCTTGGGGCCGCCCCTCGCCGCGACGCCGGGGCCTTGGGTGACCCCCGCTGTGACCCCCCGCCGCGGTCAGCGTGCCCCCCCCACGTGCCCCTCACCGCCGGGGCGCCCCTTGTTTCACTCAGCCCTCCGCGCTGTGCCCTCCCGCAGTGCCCGCGCCTGGTCTGACCTGGGACCTCTCACCTTTCCCAGTAACCCCCCCAGCCCTTACGGGGCACCCCCAAGCCCACCGCCGCCTTCCCCGGGGTCTTATCCCTTCGTCCACACCCGCAGGGAGGTGGGAGGCAGCTGCCCCTTCCAGAAGCCTGAGCCGCCGGGCCCCTTCACTGCCGCCGGCTCCTTGGGGTCCCCTCACCCTTCGCGGCACCGTCACGACCTCCCCCAGATATTCCCTTTGTCGTTCGGCCGTGCGATTCTTGGGGCCCCTCCGGGCTTTCTTGGCGGAGAGGCTGGAGTGCTTGGCCGTTGTCTCCAGCCCATTTTGCAGATGAGGAAACTGAGGCCAGCAGGATCCCCAAGTGTTCTGACCTCAGGCCTGGAACTCTACCCACCGGGCCCTTGTCCCTTGCGGGTCCCCCTCCTTTCCCGCAGTGATCCCTCGTTACCTGTCCCGTGGTGCCAAACTCAAAGAGGAGCTAGGGTCCGTAATCCGTGCGGAAGACTTCCTGTAGGCTGTACGTTTCCTTAGTTTTTAAATGTAACGTTCTTTATGTTTTATCGTATTTTCATTTATTTTGGTAAGTATTATGCAATGACATTTCATCTGGTTCCTCGGATTCTTAGGAGTGTTGCCCAAGGGCTTGATACCTCTGGCTTAAACTTTTGTACCTTCCTTCCTGGGTTCCTGCCTCTACTTTCTTCAGATCTGGGGTCCTTCCTTTCTCCTCTATTCCTTTTTGATTCTTTCTCTGCTTTTTCCTTGGAAGCCACCTCCCGCATGCTGATCCCGATATTCCATCTATGTTCCCCTGTTGCTCAGTGCCGAGTCCTCAACTTTGTTCCATCAGGGTCAGTCTTTGGAAGGCACAGTTAGACCTGGTTTTGGGACAGTGGGTGTCTGGGGTGCCCTGGACTTCCTGACTTGTTTAGTTAATAAGCCTAGGCAGTGATAGATCCAAATAAAAACCAAGGGATCAGGTAGAGGCCTTGGTTGAGCCACTGGGTTCTACCAGGGCTAGGTGTTTCCCTCCTGTGTGACTCATCTTCCTTCTCCTCTGACTCAAACAGAGCCTTCTGGGGAATGAGGGTCAGTAATAGGGATTCCATGAGAAGGTCCCTGGGCCAAAAGCTACTTCCAGAGGGGTTAATAGTGATACTCTGCGCTGACTTTCTAATGCCTGACATAAACACTTACATCTCTAGTAGTGCTTGTCACCATTCTTAGGGGGCAGTTCATCTTTTGCCACACGCTGTCAGATGTAATGTTTAAGACACACCTGGTGCAGCAAAGTCTAGGGCCTGACCTTACTTAACACTGCTCAGGTTTCATTAGGTTAGACTCTGCTAATACAAGTATTTTTTTCCTCTCAGTTGTGCCTGGAATCCCAGGGTGGTGGTTGGATTGATTGGTGGAGAGGTTGTAAAATTGACACAGTGAAACTCTTAGGAAATCATTGTGATGTAAAATGGGCAGGGCCAACACATCTACGTATGCGCAGAAGAAGAGACTGGGAAGAGACAGTATTCTATTGTTTCTGTTGGGCTAAAATTAACATAAATACTTTAGATAATCAGTTTCTAGATAGTCTTTAAGTTAAGGTTTCTTATGGTTTAGGTTTTTCATTGATTATTGGGTATTAGTTTTTGGCAGCTATTAAGTTTATAATAATACATTACTTGAAGAATTGTGTGAAGTCTACTGAGTTCTGAAACCTTCTTTCCCTTGCAAGGGACTGAGCGGTCTCTCAGTATTACATCTGAAAAGGGAGTCAGAGACATTAGTGCTGTAACTGATCTTTGGAGAAGGTCCAGAGAACAACTGGCCTTAGAGGACTGGTTAAAGAGATTAGAGTCTTAGGAGAGAAGCTTCAGAGTCAACTCCACTGTCTTTAAATGGGGGAAGGAAGCTTAGAATGACTCTTCCTATCCTGGAGGGAGCACACAGGAGGAAATACTCTTAAATTAAAACAGAAGAAATTTGAGACAGGCATAAGAAAGAATTCTTAATTCTTATCATTGTGGGACTATGGCAGTGAATGTACATCCGAGGAAGTATGTAATAATTCTCCATATGCTATCCGTGCCTGACTGACGTGAGCCTGGAGCAGGGTGGGGGCCAGAAGAGCTCTTGAGGTCCTTCCACTTCTGGATAGAAAGGGTGCAAAGCACAGTGGTTTGCTTAGTGAGTTTGTATGTGCATAGGTCCTGCCTTACTGGTGGGCTTCTAAACTACCTTCTTCAGGGGTGTCCACCCACAGCTTGCTGTTGTGAAGAACCTGATGTCTCTGACTCCTTCCCTCTCTCAATTTAACAACCACAAGTCTTTGTTGAGCTCCTACTGTATGCAATGTCTCAGGTGCTAGAGATGCAAAGATGAAAAAAATGACTTCCATTTCTTTGCTATTGGAATGTTTACAAAGTAGTCTTCTCATAAGCATCCTGTGAGGCAGGTAGTTGCAAGTAGTGTTATTATCTCCATTTTACATACAAGGAAACGGGCTCAGAAGTTATTTGTCCACAGTCCCATAACTAGGAAGTATTATAGGTGGGGTATGAACCCAAGTCTTTGGACTCCAAGGGTAGTGACCTTTTCGGTATACCATATTAAAAGACAGAGCGTGGGGAGTGGGCAGTGATGAGATGTGCACACAAAGAACTGTGGCAATGGTCAGTAAGAGTTTATTTACTGCTTACTACGGCAGGCACTGTGCTCAGTATACAAGGAAAGAAAAAACAATCGGTACTCTCAAAGAGTTCATGTTCTAATGGAGGAGAAGACATGTAAATAACTTTGTATGCACAAAGTATATGCCATGTAAATATAAGTAGCAGGGGGAAGGGCTGGAAGAGGTTACAGAAGGTGGAAGGCCAGGAAGGGAAGGGGACAGAAATTCTAGATATGGAAGGTGGCTAGCCAGTGAAAAAGCATCAAGTTGGAAGATGGACTGCCATGTAAAAACAGGTAAGCATAGCGGTGTCATACAGCACTTCATGGTTATTGCTTATCATTAATATGTTGAGTCATTTATGCTATGTTTTTGTATGCCTAGATATCAAAAGGGCTGGATTTTAAGTATATAATAAATTCAGCACTCAAAACAACTAAAACAAAATTTTACTTTATATATTGCAGCTTATTCAGCTATTAGCCACTTGTGTAGGAAGACAATGTAAGACAGTCTAAAGTACCTAATTAGATACTGGTTCTTCTGTTTTTTCCCTCTTTTAATCATCTCGCCTTCAAGATCAGGAAATTTGCCCTGCTTCCCATCCTTGCTTTTTCCATTGTTGTTTGATGTATTTCTACAGCAAATTGTGTTTGTGCATTCAGCCCTCTTGCATTTCAGATGTTCCATTACATTCATGTACTTATTAAATAGTTATTTGTTTCTCTTTCATTCAGGAACCCCTAGGGTCTTCTCCTCTCAGTCTGATTTTTTTTTTTTTATTAAAGGGGCCATCCCTTGAGTAACTACTTAAAGAAACCTATTCATTGAATGGGTGTATCTCACTCAAAGTGGGAATGTGATAAGACCTTAGCCTGAAAGCGCCAGTGTCTCACATTGCATCCTGGGCCGTCTCCAGTCATCCTGATGAATATCAGGCCACTGGGCCCAGTTGGTTCAGGAGAAGAAAGTGAGGTTGGTGACAGTGCACAGCCCTCCCTCACTCAAAGTTAAAGTCAAGTACAAGCCATGTCATCATCTTGATGTCATGGTTCTCTTGGAGAACAAAGGACAAACAGAATAAGTGGAGGGGAGTAAGGTATAGGAAAAGTAGAAAGTCAGGAAGGAGCCAGGCTTTAAATGCTAAACAGAGAACTTTATAATTGATCCTGCAGGTAAAAAGGAGCCACCAGAGTATATCAAGTGGAAAAGGGTGACATAGTTAGATCTGGGTTTTGGAAGCTTAGTAGACAATTGATTAGGGTGGGGAGATATTTGAAGTATGAAGACCAACCAGAAGCTTATTGTAGTAGTCCAGGTGTGAGATGGACAAAGGCCTGTATCAGGGTGGTGGCTGAGATGTTTTGAAGGTAGAAGCTACAAGATTTGATTGGATATGGGGATGAGTGAGGAGTTGAGGATGACACAGGTTACGAGCCTGCATGACTGTGAGGATGGCAGTGCCTTCGTCAATAGTAGGAAAATTGGGAAGAAGGGGAGGGCTTTGGGGGAAAGATAATGAGTACTGTGGTGGACATGTTGAATTTGAGATACCTATGAGACATCTAGTTTGAGAAGTCCAATGGGCATTTGGTAATATGGGACTGGAGCTCAGCAGAGAAATTAGGGCTATATATCCAGATCTGGGAATCACCTGTATAAAGCTGATGATTGATCCCATTAGAGTTGATGAGATCACCCAGTAAAATAGTATAGAGGGAGAAAGGAAGGTCCAAGGCAGAAGACACTTGCTGCCCTAGATGAAGATCCAGAAAAGGAGACAAAAAAAGCAAATAGGTTAGGTAGAAGTGGGAGAGAGCACTGTCATAAAAACCTAGAGGAGAGGATATGCAGGAGGATGGTACTGAAAGCTTTCTCAACAAGGTTAGTAGGAGATAACATTTTATAGTACTTTAAAGTTTGCTAAGAACATTACATATATTATGTCATTTGATGTGATCATTACAACCCTTCTGAGGAAGGCTCTATTATCATGCTCATTTTACAAATAAAGAAACTGAGATTGAGAGATTAAGTGATTTGCCCAGGGTCATATGGTGTTTGAGGCAGGATTTGAACTTGGCCCTTTTTGACTCCATGTCTGGCATTCCATCCATTATACCACCCAGCTTCCTCCTGTGATACAAGTTAGATTATGAGAAGCGGCATGGTGACCTGGGTTTGCATTTTGTTCTGACATGTACTGGTTATAAAACTGTGGGCAAGTCACATAACTTTCAGCAGCCCAGCCAACTCTCTAAGACTCAAGTTGCAGAGAAGGTAATGACTTGATTGGGAAAGAGAGTTTCCTCATCTGGGAGTTCCCTTTAGCAGTGAAATCATGGATATAGTCCTTATCCTAGATCATGATTTAGTACATAGGTGAGATCAAATAGATTCAAGAGGGGAAGAGATTATTTGTTGACTGAGGAAATAAGGGAAAATGCCATAGAAGAGATAGCCCCTGAACTGGGCCTTGAAGGAAATGTGTGGGGAGTCTCTCCAGATTTGGAAGTACCATGTACAAATGTCTAGAAGAGGGATAGGACAGGACTGGCTTAGGAAATGGTAACTTTGGATTGATGTGTAGGGAAGTAGTGAAAACTTGAAAAGTAAATTAGGACCAGAGTTGGGAGGACCTTGAATACCAAGTTAAGAACCTTATATTAATTTGGTAGTCATTCCTTTTCCTCCCTGCCTGTAGCACTTGGGAATTCTCAATGGCTGTTCGTTGGTAGCAGGCACTGCTGTGTTAATTTGAAACATAACAGACTGAGCACTGCTGCTATTGCCCATACTTCCCGAACAGATCAGAGTCAACATGTGTTTATCAAATACCTACAGTGTGCACTTGGGGGAGATGGAAATTGAAGATAGTCTTATATTCTATTTGAGGAGACAAGATAAGTGTAGGAGAAACAGGTTATGATCTGCTGGGCAATTCCTGTTTCTAATCAAGTGTATCTAGAACAGACTATGACAGATCTCTGTACTCTCCTTGTGTAGGTGGTGACTTGTTCTTACTTGGTTTTTCCTCTACTAGAAAGTAGGACCCTCAATACCGCTGCCTCTGGCACTTAACACTTTCCTCTGCTTCTCTAAGCAGCTACTGTACTCAGTATATCTGGGGATAAGATAGAGGGTTTTCAGGTGACTTGGAACAGAAAATGAGTTCCTTGGTAATTTCTCCTGAGCTCAGGACACTTATGTTGGAATGTAGAACACATCAGTATCTGGAATTTTCCTACTTGGAATCCTCTCTTGTATCTGCCAAGACTTTTCTGCTTATTTATGCCCTTTGATCTCTTCTCTTCTAGTTGGCTAAATGGATGAATTTCCAACAGGAATTCCAGGACCTTCCTGATTTCTTGGCTTTCATTTACTTTTTGCTGACAAATATATATTTCCTACTGGAGTCCCAAGAATGGCATTTCTTAGCCTAGGGGTTCTGAGCCGTGTGTGCATGTGTGTGAGAGTGTGATAGATGCCTTTGGCAGTTGGTGAAGCCTTTGGACCTCTTCTCTGAATCATGTTTTTAAAGTGCATAAAACAGAATACAGAGTATTGCTGAGGAAATCAATTATGTTGAAACAAAGTTATCAAACTGCCTTCAAAAATCCAAACAAGTTCATGGTCCCTAGGTGAAGAACTCTTGTCTTAGCCCCTTTCTTTTACCCAGACAGGGAATTGCAATGCATAGTTAATATGTTTGCATTGCTGTGAAGTGTGTGGAAATGGAAAGAGGATCTGAAGTGTGAGGACTTGAATTCAAATGTCTATTCTGCTTGCCCAAGGTCACTTGTGTAGCCTTGAGCAAGTTAATGTCTCTGGCCCCCCAGTTTCCTCATCTTTAAAATGTATTTAGAATAATGTGATCTCTGAGGTCTCTTTCAGTTCCAAATCCTGTGATTACATCTTAGATGAAAACAACGATCTTTTTTTCTTTAAATCCCTAGATCATTTGTAAAAAAAAAAAATTCATATTCATATATCTGTCATTTCTTTCATCTCACAATTTGAACAAAAGTCAGGGTGAGATATTTTTGGGAAAGAGACTCAGCATGGTCTAGTGGAATGGCACTTTTGACTCTGTATCTCCAAGTTTGGGGTTTTTTGGACCATCACGTCTCCCCTAGAATATAATGCAATAAAATAAACATTTATTAAATGTCTACTCTGTGCTAAGGACTGGGCCAAATACTGGAGATGCAAATAAGAAAAGGACAGTCTTTGCCCCCAAGGAGCTTAGAATTTTGTGGGGAAAGACATCACAAAAGGAAGCAAAAAAGTTGGTAGGAGAGAGAAGCTACCTGACTCAGGCATAATAATGATAGAAAAGAATCCAGAAAGTACAGCTGATGGGAAATGAAGGAAAGAGAAGAAAGTGCCTTGTTGGAGAACATTGGATGATAAAATGAATGGTCAGGAAACAGGCTGCAGGGAGAGGAAAGAGACAGACCAGAATGGTCTGCAGGCTTTTCTTGGATGTGTTGATCAAAAGAAGACAAGAATGGAGACAGCATAATGTGCCATCCAGATGCTAGTTGAAAACATGGAGCAAAAATGTAGTAAGAAAGAAGTCTTCAATGAAATACTAAATAGGAGAAGAGAAAACCTTGGTCCAGACAGGTGTACAAGTGAAGACGAGCAATTAACTGTTATTATAGCATGTAATTATGCTATAAAAATTATTCTGAGTAATTGAAAAATAAGGTTCTCTACAAAACTCCTTTTATGAAACAAATATGCCCTTGATACTCAAACCAAGGAGAGATAAAGCAGAAAAAGAGAATATAAGTTGATGTCAATTATGAATATAGATATAAAATTTTAAAATAGTTCTAATAAAAAGACTATAGCAGTTTATCCAAAAATTATTCACTTTGGCCAAGATAGAATGGTTTAACAATGAGAAAAATTAGCACAATTAACCATGTTAATCAAAAAACAAAACAACTCACATGAAGTAGATGAAAGCTTTGGCAAAATTCAGTATTCATTTCTACCTTAAACCCTAAGAAACAAAGGTGTGGAAATGCCCTTTAAAGAATGCTGTTTTTTAAAAGGTCTGTCTCTGAAACCAAGTTAGTATTATTTGCAATGGAGAAATATAAGAAGCTCTCCTAATAAGGGTAAAGTAAGGACACTTTTATCTCTACTGCAATTATTGTTATTATTTTTAAATTAATGTTTCTCAGTCAACAAAAACCTGCCTTCTTTCTCTCCCCTTTTCTCCACTGAGAAACAAAGAGAATACAATCCCTGTTATAAATCTGCATGGTTGAGCAAAACAAATTCTCACATTAGCCGTGTTCCCCTTGAAAAGTCTCAGTCTGTACTCCAAGTTTGTCACCGTGAGTCCCCTGAAATCTTCGGTCAGTCACTGCATGGATCAGGGTTCCTGAGCCTTTCACTATCGTTGTTATTGTATAAACTGTTCTCTTGGTTCTGCTCACTTCACACAGCTCTTCCCAGGCTTCTCTGAAGTGTTCCCTTCGTCGTGTCTTACAGCACAGTAGTATTGCATTACATTACACGTGTACCATAATGTGTTCAGCCATTTCTCAGTTGATGGGCACCTACTCAGTATTTAATTCTTTTCCACCACAAAAACAACCCCCCCAAAACCTAACACTTTTACTATATATATTTTTATACATTTATTTCTTTGATGTCTTTGGGGTATAGACCTAGAAGTGGGATTATTGGATCAAAGAATATGCAGAGTTTCACATATTCCACACTGCCAGTTTTAGGATTACTAGTGAAATAAGACTAGAAATTAAAAGCATAACTGTCAGCAAAGTGGAGAAAAGGTTACTCCTGTCTTTAGACATGATACTTTACTTAGAATACTACAGTGAATGGAGAAGCTTATTATTAGTAGCTTCAGTAAAATAGGAGGATTCAAAGGAAATCCACAAATATTTCTGTATAGCAATAACAAAAACTAGTAGGGAATAAGAAAAATTCCATTTAGAATAATTACAAAAAGCATTAATTATCCATGTGTCAGCCTAGCAAGATACACTGAAGACTTAGAGAAAAATACAGAATACTTTTTACAGGAAAAAAAAGTTAAACAAGTAGAGGGATATTCATTGCCCCTTTTTGTGTTGCACTAATAAAATATAAATGATAATGCTCAATTTACAGATTTAATATTATGCTAATCAAATTAACAGTTATGTTACTTTATAGAACTAATAGAGCAAATGATAACAAAATTCATTTAAAAGATAAAGATATATAATCCTAAGGAAAATAACTAAATTAGGAATGAAGGATTGCACTCTCAGTCTTCAAAGTATTTCATGATGTATACGCTATCAGAGCTATTTGTTGCTAGTTAAAAAACAGATCGGTGAGACCGACTTGGTAAGCAAGAACCAGAAACAATGGAACGTAGTATCCCAGTGTTGATGATAGTATCTCAGTATTTAGACTGATATTTTATTAAATACGCCACAGTAATCATCAGATGAATGCGTGACCTAAAATAAAAGGTGACAAAAATTATGGAATGAGAGAAGTTATCTTATGATTTGGAGAACTCTTCATCAAACAATGGGATCATAAAAAAAGAAACTAGAAAGCCACATAAAATTGTAAAACTTTTGCGTAAGACAGGATCGTTGCAGCTAGAATGAGAAGAAAATTGCTAAGTGGAAAAAAAACCTTTGCATCCTAAAGACCAAGAACACAGGTGGTTAAAAGGCTTTGAGTTTTCAGAAGAAGAGCATGAACGATCAGCTACGATGTAAACATTGTTCCAAATCACTAACAGTAAGAGAAACACAGATGAGAACTACCCTGAGGGTTACCTCACCTGGTAAATGGTTAGAGATGATAAAGGACAGAAAGAATCCATGTTGGAGAGGCTGTGGGATGACAGAAACTCATACACTGTTGGTGGAGCTGGGAATGGTCTGGCCATTCTGGAAACTGATTTGTAATTGGCAGTACAGTCTCTAAACTGTTTATACCGTTTGACTAGCGATTCTCCTGCTGGGCATATGTATACAAGGAGGTCAGAGATAGAGAAGACAACTCCCAGAATGGCCAGCACGCTCATAGTAATACTGTTGTTGCGCTTTATGTATATACACATGTATGTATATGTATGTGTGTGTATGTGTGTGTGTATGTATACCCTAACCCTAAATACAAGGTAGTATTTCATGGGTGGCAGTAGAAACTGGGCAATTAGGAAAGGTCTCAGGTAGAAGGTAGCTCTTAAGCTGAGCTTTGGGGAAAACTAAGAATTTTAAGAGGTAGAAGTGAGGTGGGGGGGTACATTCCAGGTGTGGGGACCAGCTAGTTGGTGGACATGTCCTGCAAGAAATTGTAGTTTGGGGAGTGACTCCAACAGGACAGTTGGCGATGACTGAGGAACACGGGGGTTCCTGAAGTCCCAAGGTAGTCACTAGGCTTGAGAAGTCTGTCTCTCTCCATCATTGTTTAGTCCGTTGTACTTGAGAGAGTACACAAAGCAGAAACAGAGGTCGGGACCGTGAGAGTCTCTTGTTTCATATGGTTAGCACATGCCCTTGCTGCCGTTTGCAAGCAGCTTCTACTATTTTTAGAAAAGATACTTGTTCTGAATCTGACAGGGATCCATTAATATGAGCATTTCCATATACAAAGGAAAGTTCTCCAGTTCCCCCATCCTGATCTGAAATTCTACTTTGTAACAGAAGTATAGTCAAACAAAACAGATTGAAGTCATACTAATTGTGTGTGAAAACCTGTGTTTTGTGTTCCCACCCCCAGGATCACTGACTGTTCACTGAGAGATGAAGAATGACGTCAAAAGGGGCAGGCTCATCTTTCTCCACAAAGAGTTCTAGACTGACCTCTGATTCAGAGAAGCCCAAAGTCCCAGGTGGGAGTCCTGGCCAAGGAAGGGGCAGGGGAGAGCGTGGGGGAGAGAACATGTTACCAGCAGTTATTAATTCAGGCATTTAGGCCAAAAAAGTGTTTTGAGGAGGAGAAGCAAAAGGCCCACCAACTCCTGAATAGCAGTCCATGGACAGCGTTTTCCTTTGTCTCCAATAGCAGTGGATTGTATAACTTGCCAAAATTTTTACTTCTTCCTGCAAAATGTGGCTTCCTTTCCTCATTATTTGGCTTAGCTCAGCTGGGGAGTGACTAGCCCAAATAATATATAGTTGACTTAGCACCTTATTGACCATAGTGACTTTCCTCCCTTTGTTTTTTCCCATTTGGCTTCATGTGCTTACAGGTATTGTCAATGAAAAGCTACTAAATGACTACTTACAGCGTATCTTTCCCAGCCCATCCCAGATCCCCTCCACCACTGCTACCAGGTATAGTGGAAGTCTTCTTTGTGTCAAGCACAAGGCTGTTTTGGGGAGGGAGCTGCTGCTGCTCTTGGGTATTCTGTCATTAACAAAGGATGAATAAATATTCAGCACCTTCTAGGTACAGAAATGATTTCTTATTGGTGTTAATGGGTTGCATCTCTGAAACGAGATCTTTCTGAAATGAAAAGCAACATATAGGTAGATACAGAAAAGGAGCACTATTTCAGGCCGGCACTTATGTTCTCTGACAGCCAGATGGAGAGGGGAAAAGAAGAGTGACTTGTTTTATTTAGGCTAATATGGTAGACAACACATTTTCTACCTTCTAAGTTTCCAGTCTGAATAGGACAATCAGACATTCTCACTGTAAAAAGACAAATAATGCAGGACAGAGCAATCTGAGTGTTCAATGAATGGGACAGCCTGCAAGTATGTTAGGAGTTCTGTAGAAAGAAAGGTCCTTGTAGCCTGGGAAGATCAGGGCAGATTGTCCCAAGAAGCTGAGCCCTGGAGATAACACAGCATCTGAGGCTTCCAGGGTGGTCAGAATGCCAGCCAGTATCACAGAGTGCCTTTCATTCTCCGACTCTTTCCCAAGAGCCTCATGTGAGGGGATAGCCATCTTGATTGGTATTCACTGATTACCTTACATTTGTAAAATGACTTATGGTTTATAAAGTACTTAATGTTCATGAGTTTCCTTTTCTTCATTGAGGGAGATACTTTAGAAGTGGTATTCCCATTTTACAGATGAGGAAGCTGAGGCTGAGAGAGGTCAAAGGGGCAGAGCTGTGTTGGAGCCAGGCCTCCATCCCAGTTCTCCTGACTTGACATCCAGTCCTATTTCTCCTATGGTACACTGCTATTTAAAGGAGTCCTGTGGTGAATTTTTTTGGAAAAATGAAGTATCTTTTTCAATTCTGCAGCCATTTTTAAGTGCCTGCTATGTGTTTAGTGCTGGAGATCTGAGATCATTACGTTATCTCTGCTCTTGAGAAACCTGAAATCTCTTGGGGGGTAGGGTGGGTAAGGTACACATTCACAAGATGCAAGAAAGAACGATATAGGGACAAAGGATGCAGCCAGAGTACTCCATTAAGTCATTAAGGAAGGAGAGATTATTTTTAACTGGAAGAATTATTTTGGAAAGTGAATTTCTTATACATGAAGAGCCTAGACATTGAGCTACCTCTTACACCTTACAAGTGGGTAGGTGAGTGGCAGTCCCAGCTAATAGTCACTGCCATGTCCCCCTGCCAGCGATAGGATGGGATGAGATAGCTCCATAGCCTGAGAGCCATGGCACCAAGGAAGTTATTATGGAGACATAATACCCAGCTTCCTCCTGTACCTTACTAACTTCCTGGATAATGGAAGTAAGATACAGCAGGAAGTTCTGAACTGCTGAGTCTGAGGCTTCTCTCTGTGCTGCCTTGTTGTGAGAATGATAAAGAGATGGAGAGAATTGTTTTCCATCTCACAACCCTCCTTTTGCATTAGCAATAAAAGGCTAATTGGATGAAAACTGTGTTGTAGGAAAGGAGAGTGTGCTGCAGGCAGGTTTTCCTGTTTGAGAAGGCCAGGATAGATAGTTGGAGGAAGATAAAAACTGCAGGCAAGTATCTGCCTTTGCTGGGCAGGCAGTCAATCTGAGTGCTACTAGTGGTAGGGCCCTGGGGCCCTGCAGAGAGTTGTTTAGAGGAAGGACGCCCAGGAATACACGGCCTGAGCTCTGCTATGGCTACATTTCTCCCTCTATTCTTAGAGGCTGAGCTCATGTCAGAGCAGCCAAGGAAGCTAAAAATAACACCGAGACCTTTTTACTACTGAGAAATGAGTTCAGGTTACAGTGGACAGGAGGGAAAGCAGAGGTTACCTTTGTCCTTGGAGGAGGGACTCTTGGTGGCATCATGCATGTCTGCCTTTAATATTTTAGGATTTACACATGTAATTAGGATGGTACATGGTAGCTGAGGGTTAGGGGGACATTTTTAAAAATCAACCCAGTTTTATTTCTGTCTTTTATTTCTTCTGGGATTGAGTCAAGGAAGAGTGGGGCAAGTGGTGGGGAGAGGTGTTCCTCTGCCATCTTTTTTAGAGATTTTTAGGGCCATTCGGCTCCTTTCATGTGGCAAAGCCCCTGGTGTTGATTCTCTTCCAGCTGAGATTTACAAGGGAGGGGGACCACAGTTCACACAAAAGCTGACTGAAATATTCCAGGCTACATGACAATCTCACTGCATCATAGTGATGTCATTTTGGTCTTCTTCGAGAATGAAGGACAATAACCAATCTCCATCTTCTTTACATCTATCCAAAACTAAGAATTGGCGTGATATTTACATTTGTATTATAGATCCGACCAGCGTTTCTCAGAAACACAGGAATGGGACTTCACTTACATCAGGGGAAATGTAGCTTATGTATGTAAATAGGATTTTTTGACTTTAGATATGGGACTGAGTTACCTAGTAAGAATCTAGCCTGCTGTTATTCTTAATCAGTCTTTTGCAAGTAGTCCAGACATTTGTTTGTCTCTAGTTCAACTCAATTTTTATGTTGACATTGGCCTTGGAGCTCCTCAAGCTAGCAATGAAACCCATGTTCTTAGCTACCTGGTACTTGCTTAGCCAAAGATGATAAGACTAAGACCAGGGAGATTGGCTTAGATGATCCAAGTGGTTCAGTGGAGGAATGGTGAGCCTTAGGAGGTGGTGGGTTCACCATCCATCATGAGCTGTCTAAGCAAAGGCTAATTGACCACTTGTTGGGGAGTCCTCTTCAGAGATCTCAGCGTCTCGAAGTGAGTAAGAGCCCACAGAGGCTATACCTAGTCCAGCCTACATCTAAGCCAGAATCTCTTCTACAGCATCCTTGACAAGTAGACATCAACTCTCTCACTTTTTCATTGATTTTTTAGAGCTCTCCTGAAAGGGGGAATTCACTACCTCCCAAGGAATCTTACTCCACTGTTGAACACCTCTAATTGTTAGGAATTTTTTCTTCCATCAAACCTAAATGTATGAGTTGGATTGTATGATGTTTGAGATCTCTTCTAACTCTGATATTTTGAGATTCTGTTTGTATCTCTGTGGGATTTAGTGCCATCTCTCTTAATCCATCCACTTACAGTGCCAGTTCCCCAGGGCCACATCTTGCAGCACCAGGACATGGGGCTTCATTAGAGGAGGATAACAATGGTTTACTTGACTGTCTCTGGTATTTTGTGACTTCTTCAGTTAGGAAAATATGACTCTGATGCCTAAATCCTTGCAACTCAATAAACCTCTGTTGCCAGGAATAGATGAAGTAAGTCTCCCTCTTACCCTTTTTTTCCAGAAAACCTCTGACTTTTCAGAACCTTCAGGAACATCTGGACCAGCTGCTGAAGGAGGAGGATGAAGTTGAAGAGAGTGAAGGTAGATATTCCTAAGACTGCAGAAACCCATATTCTCTTGGTGGTGATGACTGAGGACCAGTTTTCATAGGTTCATAGGTAGATGAGAAATTGTAGAATGGAGCAGAGCCGGGGCACTACAAGACCTGGGACCTTTTGTGAGCAAAATGCTCGTGTAATCACTTTGTAGTCCCTAGAATGGGACCCCAGGAGAATGGTGCATTTATGGAATGGCTAGTGCTTGCGTCTTGAAACCCTCCCCCTCCCCACAAGGCTCTTCAAAACAGACCTGGATCTCTCTCATTCAGGGTGTTCCTCTTCTAGTTTCTTTCTTATTTGGCAGACCTCAGGACTTGCTTTGGGCCTCTCTGAATAGAAGAAGTTCTTATAGAAGCTTTGAACACCCTTCAATTTAGGGAGCAAGTCCAGGTTGGGAACATTGCCGTAATCTGAATAGGTGACCCCATCATATACTGACTTCCTTGTAAAAAGTTGAGGCTGTGAAACTTGTTCCAAGAATGTCCGTCTGATTTTTAACCCATCAGGTGAGATGGTTTGTGACTGATCACAAGAGAGAGCCTTCTCACCTTCTGCTTGTTTGGGTCTTTGGTTTTGCTTCAGATGATTTCAGCTGACTGTCCCATTTCTTCATTTCAGAACAGACTGTAGAAGGGCGGCTTGGGCCATCCACTGTGGTCCTGGATCACACGAGTGGCTTTGAGGGGCTACTCCTGGTGGATGATGACCTTCTTGGTGTGAGTTTGGGAGCGATTAAGAAGTGGAGAGCAGATGATCCCTGTCAACATTAGGGAGGGTGGTGGGGCCTCACAGTTGTGGGAATCCTCAAGGTAATGACTATCCTAATTTCTGCCATGCTATAACTTGATTTTGACACCAATGGCTTGACTCTCTGATTCATCTGGTCAGAGTGCATATAACTTGATGATTTGTGCAGGGGGAGCTAAGTTAGCCTTTCTGGGTTTGGGCCTCTCTGAAGAAGGTGGTGAGTCAAACAGACAAGTTAGACAGTGATGCTAAACCTCCTTTAAGGGGGGATGGCTGTGTCTCTCTGTGATCAGGGAAAGGAAGACCATGAGGGCTTTGACCAGATCTTACTGAGATGATGCTTTAGCATCCATTTCCTTGTCCATGAGAGACTTTTTGTTTCTCTTATTTAAAATTCCCAAAAGGGAACAATTATTGTCTATTGAAGAAAGGAGGCTAGCTGGGGATAAATCCCGAGCACTCAGATACCTTTCTTTCCTTGGTTCAGGTTATCGGACACAGTAACTTTGGCTCTATCCGGGCCACCACCTGTGTGTATAAAGGTAAGTACCTTCAGCTGATTGGGGAGAATGTGATAGGGGCAGGGGACTTTCATGGAATCTCCTTTCACAGAGAAAGGTAAAGGTTGTCTTGTCCTGGGACCTTTGAGGATTTAGGTGCTATGTGCTAGTGTGGGTTATTGAGTGGTAGACCAAGTAGATCTCAGCTGGAAGGAGGCAGAAGTGGAAGCCTCCTGTAGCCATTGTGGTGTGAGGCTTGCCAAGAAAAACAAAGCCTTCCTTTTAGTGTGGTGTTTACTGTAAGCATAATAGCTCTTCATTAATGAATCAACTTGTGTCTGACTTCTTTCTAGGGAAATGGATCTATGAGGTGCTTATCTCCTCCCAGGGGCTCATGCAGATCGGCTGGTGTACCCTCAATTGCCGATTCAACCAGGAGGTATATTAGCCTGGAGTGCTTGTATTCAGTCTTTCACCTAGTCTTGTAGTACCTCACTAGAGCATGTTGGAGTTGGTGAGAACAGAGGCCTGTGTAGAGATTCCAGAGTTGAGGAAACTTCTCTTATTTGGGGCTGCTGCCAGGAGTAAGGCCCTTTGGCCTGAGAAGAGCCAAGTTGAAGTTACAACAATAAGCTTTCATAGAACAAAGTCTGTCTTTACCCTTTCTCACTCTGCTTTCTCTTGCAGGAGCAGTCTGTGAGAATATAGTCCCAGATAATATAATATGATATAATAAGCATCTATTAAGTGTGTAATGGGGGCAAATCCTGTGTTGGTTTCCATGGGAGATAGAAAGCGTACTGGAAATAAAACCTAGTCCCTCTCCTCATGGAATTTCCAGGATATGGTACATACATACATAAATAACTGTTCTTCAGTTATTGCCATCATGTTCAACTCTTATTTATCATATCATATATTTATCATGGCCATTTATAAGGCAACTAGGTGGTGCAGTAGATAGAAAGCTTGGCCTGGAGTCAGGAAGACTACTCTTTCTGAGTTCAAATCTCCCCTCAGATACTTACTAGCTGTGTGATCCTGGACAAGTTAATCCTGTTTGCCTCAGTTTCCTCATTTATAAAATGAGCTAGAGAAGGAAATGGCAAACTACTTCACTATCTCTGCCAAGAAAACTCCTAATGGGGTCACCAGGAGTTCAACATGACTGCAATAACTGAAGAACAGTTATTTATGTATGTATGTATTATATCCTGGGCCCTCTCTATATTAGCTATTCTGATGCCTCATCTTATTTTGGAGTTGACTCCAAAGGATTCTTAAAGGCTATGTCAGTGGAGGTCTGGCAGGTTCTACTAAGCTGGAAAAAGTGAGTCGTCACAGTAGCAGACTCTGTCTGCTGTAGGAGTACCAGCCTAGCTAGAGGGCCCTCACCAGTGGGTTGAGTATTGGGTGATGAATTCTTCTGCCATGGCAGCCCACAGAACAAACAAAAAAATACAAAATGTTCCATAGTCTTATGAAACCCTCTTCTGCTTCTGCAGAGATAGTAGCAGAGTGGCCAAGAAAGAGGCACAGAGTTCTCAAAGTCTGTTTTCAGATAGTCTACAAACATTAAATCTTAATTCTTGGTACTCTGAGTATGAGATCTTTTTCCAGTGACCAGTGAGTCAGTATACTACTGGAGGAACTGGACTTTCTTACTATAAATGAAACCAGAAGACACAAGAAGGTTGCAGCTAAATGAAAGGCTGGCTTCCAGGTTCTCCTGGGAGAGACAAAGGAGTTGGCAGCGTTGAGTTCATTGTGCCCCCGGGGGCGTATCATTGGACACTTGTGTCTTACCTTTCAGTGCTGCCCTTGATGAACGTTAGCAAAGAGAGTGCTATGAAGGTAATCTAGGAAAAATTCACAAATGTTTTCCAAAAAGAAGTCAGTGTATACGTCAGTACTTAGAGACTTCATCATGGAGGTGGTCATAGAGGGAAATGGTGAAAAATTCATTGGAATATATGGTTCCAAAATGAATATATGATGAAGAAACAGAAAAGCCAAAGGCTTATAGAATACTCAGAAGCCTTCTGCCTATACATTGTACATATTTATCTGTAGAATGGAGATGATCGTAGCCCCTACCTCCCAGGGTTGTTGTGAGGATCAAATAAGATAATCATTGTAAAGTGCATACATACAGTAAGCGCTATATAAATGTTAGCTATTATCATCATCATTGTTATCGGTATTACTTTCTTCCAGATACAAGTTGAAGGGTGTTGAGCATGGCAGACACTAAACCACAGTACAAAAAATGAGTCATTTTAATAGATAGGAAGTGGCTAGTTATTGGTATGAAAGGCATTTCTGAGTCAGCTAACTGTGTGCAGTTAGTTTGTTATTTAGTTAGAGCAAAGATTAGAGTTCATACCAAACCAGAAGAAACTGTTGGCAATTATGACAGTTTTATTATTGCCTATTTAAAAAAAATTAACCATGGATTTAGTGCTTTAGAATTTGGCCAAACTCTATACTTTCTATGCATTATTTTGTGTGCGCCCTCACCCCATGAGGAAGATGCTTTAGGTATTCTTGTCCCTATTTTACAGATGAGGAAATAGGATCAAAGAGTTAAGTGCTTATTCATGGTCACAGAGCTGGAAAGTGTTACAAACAGCCTTTTCTTTCCAACTCCAAGGCCAGCTCTCTTTCTGTCATCCCATGTCACTTCTCTTCAGCAAGCTATAAATGCTCAAAAATTAAAACCAGATAAAGGAAAAGATATTGATGATGACCATTGCTTTTGCCTATAGAAGCTTAATCAACGTGAGTAACCACTACAGTGAGGAGGCTTTAAACCCTGTCAGCCAGCAAACACTTGATTTTCTGACTAAGAGGAAGGACACAGAAGCTGTGGACAATCTAGTTTAGAATGTAAACATTTACGGAACGTTACAGAGGAGAATGCTTGTGAATACCACCTGATAAAATAGGGACGCGCAGTAGGAGGAAACAAATGAGTCTGAAAAGCCAGATCATCACCAAAGCATTTATAGATGAAACGTAGAGAGCAGGGGCTCCAGAAAATGCACCGAATCTGCCCGTGTTTCTGCAGTGCCTTCTTACTGCCATGTAAGACAGTGAGTCCGTTATCTTTGGTTTCTGATGTGTTACAAGAGGAAGTGGAAATATCACCTTAAAATGAAGTTGAGAGTAAAGAAGACAGGGAGAAAAGAACATTATGTTTAGTGACTACAACTATGCAGAAGAAAACACTGAACACAGGCCAGATGTGGTGGATGACATGGATGCCACGGTGTTAAAGCTAAAACTTACACCTTTCTATGACAGACATTGCACGACATTGATGTCCGTCATCAGTCACCATCGCATCGAGGCGTTTTTGCTGTTATTTTGCGGGATATACTTTGAGGGGAGGTTTGTCGGATGACATCTTTTGTGTCAAACAAAGAACAGCAAAAATAAAGTTGAGAACAGCCCTGGAGCAAACCAAGCACAAAACAGAGAAGGAAGCTGTGAAAGGTGACAGCTTTGAAAGCATTAAAGGATTGGTTTTTCAAGATATTTGAAAGAGGGGAAGATGCCAAATAATTGTAGGGGAAATCACAGATAGTATTATTACAAAAAAAAAGTGATCGGGAAGATTATAAGTAACTATTAAGCCATGTGCCTATGTTCTCATAGCTATAAAATATGACATCATTGGTGAGAGTGGTCATCTCCAGTCATCCTGATGAACATCTAGTCACTGGATTCCGATGGCTTTGAAGGAGAAGTGAGGCTGGTGACCTGCACAGCCCTCCCTCGCTCAAAACAAAGTCAAGTGCAAGTCATGTCATCATTTCTCTGATGGCATGGTCTTCTTTGGCAATGAAGGATGAACATGCACCATATTTTCACAGTTACGCATTTGATTAATAGGCATTCCACTTTTGCTTATTATAAGAAAAAGCATTTGATTTAATGGAGCAAAATGTGGCATTAAATGTCTCCTCCTATGTGATATTTTTCATGCATATGTTACCATCATAGAAAGTGTGTTGGTAGATGCAGTCACAGAGAGGACATGATTGAACCATATTCTAACCACCAGTGTCAAGTGAAACGAATGGAAACATGCTTGCCAAAGGTGTTTGATTCTATCATGAAAGACGCCTGCAAGTAGAGTCCAAATGAAAGGAAGATTTCTTAAAGCTGATGAGGATGCTTCTACTCTCATAAATATGGTGTTGACTGCATCAGTCCTTCAGATACCACAGGACCTCCTCAGTGACATCCATGGTGACTCAGAATAGATCAGCTTCACCAATGCACACAGAAAGAACTAGATAGATAAAGAACAGCTGTTGCACAGATTGTGCATTCAGCTGGATGAATTAGTATATTGGTACAGTGTTTTTGACAGGCATTACAGAAGGACATTGAACTGGGCCAAGAGTTGAATAGAAGACACTCATTGGATTGAATTCCATTTGGGAAATTGTGTAGTGTATTCAACTAGTTAACAACTCAGACTGTTGCTTGACACAAAAATCCATTGTGGTAACTACGTTATTTTTCCAGTAATACTATATGCCTGTGAATTATGAAACTCCATACTTTGAGGATAATCAAAATTACAAATGATGCAAAGGGCAGAGGAGAGATAAATGGTAGATTTAATTAGGCTGTAGTATATTACAAGTGATGACTCATGTAAGAAGTGACATAAAAGCTTTTCAGGAAAAAGGAAACTGGGCATATATTGAGAGCAAGGGATCGTACCATCAAGAGCATTTATTAAGTACCTACTAGGTTTGGGGCATTATATTAGAAGCTGGGGATGATAGAAACTTGACCTGAGTGCTATACTGGTACTCACAGAATGTAGAAAGGTTCCAAATATTTGGTTAGATTCTTTGTAGAGGACTTACAGGAAGTGAGCCAGAATCTCAGAGGAGGCAGTTCTACTATTGGAGAGAATAAGTACACTGAAAAGATCACACATTCACTTAAATTTAAATTCCTTAACACGAGAGGCACAAAACAAAGTGCTCCAGGGGCCAGAGGGAAATTTTGTTACTACAAGGAAGGTTGGGTTAGACTATAAATGTGGGTAGAAATTCAACAAAGAAGGGAAGTGAGGGCATCCCAGGCATTGGGATTTCTCTCTTCAAGTATCTGAGGGACTATTAGGTTTGACCATACAGAATATGCTTACAATAATGTCCTTTATGGGCAAAGTGCAAAGAGGCAAATGTATACTTGACATAAGGAAGAACTTTCTAACAATTAGAGCTGTTCCAAAGTGGTATGGCTTCCTCAGAAGATCCTGGAATCACAGAATTTGAGAGTTGTAAGAAAAGAGAGACCTTAACACCCATCTGGTCCAATCTGTACTTAAAGAAACAGTCCTTGCCACAACATACTCAATAAGTGGCCCCCCAGCTTTTGCTTGGAGTCTTTTGGTGAGGGAGAGCCACATATCTCCCTTCATTTCCCTCTTTATCTCCACAGTTTTCCCTAGTATCAAGCCTCAGTTTGCTTCTTTGTAACTGTTACCAGTTGTTTCTGATTCTGCCTTCTGGGGCCAAACTAAGTGAGTTTAGTCCTTCTTTTACATGAAAAACCTTTCAATACTTGAATGCAGCTACCATGTGCCCCTTAAGTCTTCTCTGCTCCAGGCTAAGCATCCCCAGTTCTTTCACTCCATTCTCCTATGTCATGGACTCAAGGCCCTTTACCTGGTTGCCTCTTCTGAATGCTTTCCAGTTTATCAGTGTCCTTTTCCGAACTGGCATCCTGGATGGAACTTGGTACTCCAGATGGAGTCTGACCAAGATAGATAGGGGCTGTCATTTCTTTATTTCTCTTAACGAAGCACAAACTTTAGCTTTTTTTGACTGCCATGTATATCACAATGTTAACTCGTATCAAGCTTGTAGTCCCCTGAACCACCTTGGATTTTTGTGCACATAAACTGCAATTCAGTCATTCCTCTCTCTCTTGTACTTGTGAAGTCTGTTTTCACATTTGTTCCTTTTATATTTTGTATCTCTGTTGTGCTGAGTTTTTTGGGTTACTGGTTCTTTCAGCTCACCTGTTAGTTATACCCTCCGGCTTTATGTCATCTGCACCTCTGAGAAGCACATCTCTGTCTTAAGTCATCAGTAAGAAAGGTTTCAATAGTGTGAGGCCAAGCACAGATTCCTGGAGATTTCTACTCTAAGCCTCTTTCCATATTGAGATTGACTCAGTCATGATTATACTTTGGTTTGGCCTTTTAAACCAATCTGACTGTTCTGTTGTCTGGTACCCAAGAAGAATGGTACGAGAGGTTTGGTCCAATGCTTTGCTGAAGTCTAGGTATTTATAGCATTCCTTTCATCTTGTAATCGAAGAAAATTAGTTTAGTCAGATATGACTTCCAAAAATCCCTCTCTTTTGATGACTTCTGTTTTTTATACTGTAGTTCATTTTAACAGTGGAAAATAGTTAGAAAAACTGCTTCTGATATTATATGTAACACTCTGTTCCTATCACTCATCCAAGAGGAGGGATGTATGTTTTGTCATCTGCTCTCTGGGACCAAGACTGGTCATTTCCTTTAATCTAAATGCGTCTGCCTTTTCATTTGTCTCCTTTACATTATTTTAGTCATTGTATCTGTGCTACTCTTGGTTCTGCTTATTTCATGTATGTTTCTATGTTTCTCTGAATTCCTCATATTTATTGTTTCTTAGGCTACCACAATCCATTGTATTTTACATACTATTTATTTAGCTTCCTATCAGTGGGCACCCGCTTTATTTTTAGTTTCTTGCTACCATAAAAAATGCTGTTATGAATTTCTTTGCATTTATGGGGCCTTTCTTTTTGTCTTTAACTTCCTTGGGGTGTATGTCTGGTAGTGGAGTTGCTTGGACAAAGAATATGAACAGTTTATTGACTTTTCCTGCTTCCTTCCAAATTGTTTTCTAGAATGATTGAATCAATTTATAGTTCCACTAACAGCTTAGTAGTGTGTTTGTCTTCCCATGACCTCTTTAATGTATGTCAGGTTTGTTCTAATTTGCCTCTTTCTTCTTCTTAGTGATTTGGAGCATTTTTTCACCTGGTTTTTAATAATTGGCAGTTTTCATTTTGAAAACTGTTTGTATCCTTTTAACCTATATCTGTTGAGGAGTGACTCTTGGTCTTATTTTTTTTTTAATTAATTGTCTATCTAGCTTGGATGGTGGACTTTTGTCAGATATATTTAATGCAAAAATAATTTCTCGTTTTATCTATGCTAATTTTGTTTGTACAAAAGCTTTAAAATTTTCCATACTCAGAATTTTCAGTTTTATTTTTTTATAATTGCAACTGTTCTTTTGAGGCTCCCTTTAGAAAAAAAAAATCCCAAGGGGAAAAAAAAACCACTGAAAGGTAGACAGATTGATTAATGAGACTGACTAGTCTCATTCCTGGAGAACAGATGTGGAAATATACCTTATTTCTTTTGGTAGAGAGGCAGGGACTACAGGAATGAAATGTTCCTTAAGTTGTCAGCCATGGTTGCCATGTTAGTTGGTTTTGCCTAACTCTTTTTCTTTGTTATAAGGAAGTGTTAAATGGTAGGGATATACTGGGAAATGACAGTGGTATTAAAAACAAAAAACATCAATAAAAAAATTTTAAAAGAATAATTCTCCCCCTAAACATGGATTAAAAAGCCGTCTCCTTCCATTGTCTTTTACTTAAAAAAAGATATAACCTCGTATATTTAGGCCATATATCTAATTGGTGTTTATTATGTTTATGATACAAGATTCTGTTCTAAACTTACTTTCTGCTGAAACACCAAAGACAAGGTTTCCTTCTCTCCTGGCCTGTGTACTGGTCTGGGAGCAACCACAAGCTTTTCTGCCCAGGATCTGTGAGTAGAATTCCCTCTCCAGAGTCTTTAACAGTCAATGCTCCTCCTCACCCCAGGACTGCCACTCAGGGCTGAGATTCAGATCAGCGGCTCAATTCCCCCAGGTTCTTTAGGCTGAGGGCTCCAAAAATGGATACTGCCACAGCCTGGGGCTGTCTGGGACTGGGGCTAGGGCTAGGGCAGGACCACACTCCCTTCTCACCCAGGTGAAAGAGCTTTCTCACTGACCTTTGAAGCTGTCTTTGGTGTTTGTGGGTTGAGTAATCCGGGAACCACAGCTGCTATCTGGGATTTCACACCCTGCAGCCTGCTCCAGTCCTATCCTAGTCGAGCTGTGCCCTGAGGCCAAGGCTGAGCCGTTCTCCATGGTCTGTGCTCTATCCCGAGCCCAGTGTGATAGACCTTTCCTGTTGGCCTTCCAGGCTGTCTTGGGCTGGAGATCTCTTTTACTCTGTCATTTTGTGGCTTCTGCTGCTCTAGAATTTGTTTAGAGTCATTTTTTTGTAGGTATTTTATGGGCTATGGGGGAGGGAGAGTTTCTACAAGTCTGTCTGTTCTACTTCACCATCTTGGCTCCGCCCCCCTCTATTTTTATTTTAATGCTTTATTTATTCTCTTTTCTTCCTCCAGTTTCTCTCACTGCCCACTAACTCACCCTCATCCCCACAACTCTCTCTTATAAAAAAAATGAGTATAGACAAACAATACACATCGTATGTGTATTCAGACCAGGTGTGAAAATGTATCTTATTCGGTACTTCTAGCCCATCGTTCAGGAAGCATGTTTCATCATCAGTCTTTTCATCTCATGAAAGGTTACTTTATTGATCAGAGTTCTGAAGTCTTTCAGAGTTATTTCCTTTATAGAATGGTTCTCCTCACTTCATTTTGACCAGTTCATTCAAGCGTTACCAAACTTCTCTGAATCTGTCCATATCCTCATTTCTTATAGTCTAGTAATGTTCTTTTGTGTCAGTATACCCTTATTCAGCCAGTCTCTGAGTGATGAAAACCTGCTTTTTCCAGTTCTTTGCTGCACCAAAATGTTGCTACTATAAACATTTTTGGACATATGGGTCTTTTCTCTTTGTCTTCTTTGGGTAATTCTAACAATATTAATTTTGCTCAAAACTTAATTTAATGTCATTGAAATTGTCCATTTTATCCTTTGTGTTCAACTCTTGCTCTTGTTTAATTAAGAATTCTCCCCTTAGCCTTAGTTGTGAAAGGTATTTCCTTTCCATCTCTAATTAAAAAATGACCATTTATATTTAGTTCATGAATCCATTTGGAACTTATTGAGATATGTGGCGTAGGATGTTTGTATAAACTGAATTTCTGCCAGGTACCTTTCCAGTTTTCCTTGAAATTATTATTGAATCAGGGAATCCTTATCCCCAATAATTCGTTTCCTTGGATTTATGAAACACTTTTAGGTTATTGTGTTCAATTGCTTCTGGGTCTGGTTTACCTAATCTAATCCATTGATCAACTTGCCCATTTGTTAACCAGTACCAATTGATTGTAATGATTACTTTTACGGTATTCACCAACAATCTCTTTTAGAATTTTGGAGGTATCAAGTAAAAGCTCTGTGACCTTTAATTTGTAGTCTTTAACAACCTTTGCCCTTTTAAAGTTCTATAGCACTTCTCTCATTCCCCTTGATCTTTCAGAGATCACTGATACTGGTTTAACATTCACATCTTACTGGGTTTTTTCTTTTATTTCAGTACCTTGGGATATTGTTCTTCTAGGCCTAGTGACTTGAACTAATCCAGGGCAACTATAGATGCTCTCTTACCATCTTCCCACTTATCTTGAGCTTTATTTCTATTAGCCTTTTTTGTTTGGCCATTTCTAATGCAAAGATTATTCTCTATGGTAGAATGAAGAGTTAGAGAATAAAAGTTAGGTAGTTGTGCCTTCTTAATGTTGTCCACTATCATTTTGTTCCCAACCCTGAACAAGAGTTCTCTTCCTTCTTTGCTACTCTCTTTTTCCTCATTGTAACTAAGAAATGTCCCCTTTTTATTGTCTGTGAGCTTTGCTGATTAGGTGATGAGCTCATGATAAGCTTTAGGGATCCTGACTGTTTTTACAGGACTGTGCTACATCTTTCTATTCGTTATCTGTTACATACTCTTCCAAACTTCCTGCTCCTAACTTTAACAAACGTAAGGTGATTGGCATGATCCTTGTGCATTCACATTGGTCTCTGTAGGAATTGTTTCTCTTTGTGTCTTCAGATCTTCAGTTTTGAAGCTTCCCATCCTTCTTGGGCAGGCTTTGTCTGTAAGATCTTAATTCATGGGATTTTACCCATCCTTTTTCTGGAGCCTTTGAAATGTCCTCTTCCACAATCTAGGGTGTGTGTCAGACTAATTCAGACATTCATAGGAACATCAATTTAGATGGGAAGGAATTTGAAAGGAAATTTTAAAAATCATTTTATAGACGAGGGATACTTAAGAGGTTAAGTGACTTCCCCACGGTCACCCAGGCATGAAATAGCAGAAGCAGGATTTGAATGCAGGTCCCATATCTCTACATGCAGCACTCCAAGTTCATTGTACCTTCCATTGCTCCATACTGCCTCCCCTTAGAGACCTTAGAGTTCATCCAGTCCCAGAATGTGTGAAGGACTCAGTGGGATGGGGATGGGGGCATTGACAAAACACCCACCATGCACCAGGCTCTGTGCACTTTACAAATATTGTCTCATTTGATCCTCACAACAGCCTTGCAAAGTAGATGCCGTTATTATCCCTATTTTACAATTGAGGAAACAAAGGTAAACGGACCTGATCAGAGTCATACAGCCAGGAAATACCTGAGGTCAAATTTGAACTCATATCTTCCTGACTGTAAGCTCAGCACTCCATCTACCTACACCCAGCTGCCTCAGGGGAGTTGTGTGAGATAATTTTGGAAAGACTGGTAGGGGTCAGATTTTGAAGGGGAAGAATTTGTTTATCCTGGAGACAATAGGAAATCCCCAAAGTCTCTTGAGAAGAACAGTAAGATGGTGAGACTTGCTCTTTGGGTACATAAGTTTAGAAGCTGTGTGGAGGATGGACAGGAAAGGGAAGAAACTTGGAAACAACACAAATAAAGTGTTGGGCAGCCTGGACAAGAGGTAATGAGGGCTTGAAAAAGGGCGTAGGCAGCCGTGTGAGTGTAGAGAGGGAGGTGAAGGGGAGAGATGCTGTTGAGAATCCACATGAGTTGTCAGCTGATTGCATGTGGGGGTTGAGGGAAAGGGAAGAGTCAGTAATTACTTCATTGTGAGTGTGTGTGACTGGTGCTGCAGTAGGGACGGCGGGTCCCGCCCAGCTGTGTCGGGGGCCTGCTTTCTTGCAGTAGCTGAATTCTGTGTTACAGCTTCCATGGTCCTGTGTTGTAGAACTGGTGGCTGCAGGTTCTGCTGCATATTGGCACTATGCATTTTTCCTGCTCATGACTTTATTTTGTAACTCTCTAATGCACTTATCCTGTAACACTGTGTATTATAGCCCTGTTGATGTCTTATCCCCATTTCTAATCCAATGTGCTCCTGGAAAGCAGATCTCCTGTGTCTTATTTAAACCGTAGCCCTGCACAGAGAAAGCACTCAAGAAATGCTTGTTGTGTTCAGAGTGGGGGAAGGAACTCTTCTGTCTTCATTGGTTTTTTTCTGTGCAGGAGGGAGTTGGAGATACACCTGACTCTTATGCTTATGATGGTAACAGAGTGCGTAAGTGGAATGTGACCACAACTAACTATGGCAAAGTGAGTACCCTCCTGGAAGTTGGGAGACGTGGGTGCTGTAGTCTGATTGTGGGTTTGTAAGTCCTCTGTGGAGAAGTATTCCACCTTCCCTTCTAGTCCTAAACAGACGGCTTTAGTTCCCACTCTCCAGCCTCTCTCCCCAGTTGGAGCCAGGTGCCTCCTCTGACCTCTGTCTAATGTTTAGGAACCAGTTGCTCACTCATCCTACTGTGTCCTTCCTCCTTCTTGCTGCCCATCCTCATGACTCCCCATATCTCCTATCCTAAAGCCTGTGCTTTCAACGTATCCCATAGGGGAAGAAGTGGGGCAACTGGTACACTGCTGCTCATGGGCTCCAGACAGTAGAGAATTGGTTATAGGGAAGGAAGAAGGTCTTATTTACAGGTGGTGGGAGTTCCCCTAGTTTCTTGGCTCTGTATCAGGCTTTCTTTGGACCCAAGAATTGTTTATTGATAAGGCTTACCCTGCACATAGGCTTAGAAAGTATCAGAGCCCGTCTCTATTATGGAACCCAGTGCTTTCATATAGAATTGGGAAAAACAGGGTTTTTCCTTGATTATCCAGCCTGCCTTGCCCTGTTGTTTCAGGTAGGATGTACTTTGTGAACATGTGAATGTCTTTCTAACCAGTGACCTTTTCCTTCTCTGCACAGTCATGGGCAGCTGGAGACATTGTGAGTTGTCTGATTGACCTGGATGAGGGAACCATTGCCTTTTGTCTGTAAGTCTTTCTGTATCTTAAACTTTTGGCTCATAAACCTTGCTTATCTCTATCTGAAGCTGAGATTCCTGCCTGCCTTCCTGCCTGGATGGAGGTGGGAGAGATACTGGGCTTCACTGCCATTGACAGATTGTTGATCTTTGGGTACATAAGTTTAGAAGCTGTGTGGAGGATGGACAGGAGAGGGAAGAAACTTGGAAACAACTCAAATAAAGTGTTGGGCAGTTTGGACAAGAGGTAATGAGGGCTTGAAAGAGGGCGTAGGCAGCTGTGTGAGTGTAGAGAGGGAGGTGAAGGGGAGAGATGCTGTTGAGAATCCACATGAGTTGTCAGCTGATTGCATGTGGGGGTTGAGGGAAAGGGAAGAGTCTAGCAGTTTGGAGGTTCCTTCTGACTGTGAGGCTTTAATGATTTTTATTATTATAATAGTCTTAATGGTGTTTATGATCATATACTTGGGCCTTCCCATAGAGATGGGACAAGGCCCCTAGGCCTGAAAATCTGTAGACTTTCATTTTCCTTTGGGTCAGTAGGATTTTGCTTGTAAGATGCCTGATTGATCACAGCCTGGTCAAGGTCCTATATACCCCATTATAGGAGTCTCTCGTAACTCCTTCTTAGGTATTGCAAGGAATTGGGGGGCACTGTTGAGCCATTATTTGGGTTATTTTAAGAATGGCTCACCAGTTGGCCCCATGTACCCCTACCCTTACTCTTAGGAAAAGTCTGTGGGAACTTGAAAGGACAGAGTAGGATGGGCCCTAACCTCCAAAGGAAGGAGGATAATTAGCCCAAATTGGTTGTATAGAAATTTGTCCTCTTCTCCTGATATCTAAGGCAGTGTTGTTGCTACCCTAACCTTTTGGCTCACAAGTACCCAACTTCTTGTACCCTTGATGTGCTGAGAGATAGCTGTCCACTAATATCCCCCAAGCCCATGACACATGTTTTCTTATGTGGTTCATTCATCCATGCATGCATGCATCCGTTCATTCATTTATTCATTCATCAGACAAGCATTTCTGGGGCACTTAACATGGGCAAAGTTCTGTGCCAGCTGCTCCTAGTAATAGCTCATAGGTCTATGGTATGTTAAGGTTTACGGACCTCTTCACAACAATGCCATGAGTTGGGTGCTGCATATTTGTAAAATGAGGAAACTGAGTCTCAGTTTAAACATCAGATCCAGAGCTAGAGCTCAGGTCTTACGAATCTTAAGTCAAGTGTTCTTCCCGCCCCCCGCCCCCCCCCCCCCCCCCCCTTTTCTGGAGCTCATAAGCTTCAAAGAAATGTTTGCTCAACATGAGAGAGATTCTATCATGTTCTGTTGATAGCCAAATAGCTATCCATGTAACATCCATTTTTCCCCCATAAATGATTTAGTCTGAGATTCTCAGGTGTAAACCTGGGCTCTTCAGTGTACCTAATACTAGTGTGATTATCTCCCTTTGCTCAGCCTTCCACCTTTTTCTTTATGCTCTCTTCTAAGATTTAGCTATTTTTTTCTTTTGCTCATTAAAAGGGCCATTCCCTGGCCACTTCTTAAAGAGACCTATTCACTCAATGGGTGTTACCTCCCTCTAAGTGAGTACCTGAAAAGGCCAAGGGCTCCCAGGGCATCCTGAGCCATCTCCAGTCATCCTGATAAATTTCTGGTCACTGGACCCAGATGGCTCAGGAGGGGAAGTGAGGCTGGTGACCTGCACAGCTCTCCCTCACTCCAAACAAAGTCAAGTGTGAGTCATGTCATCATTCCTGTGATGGCAATGAAGGACAAACATGAGAACAACAAATGGCTGTAGCCTGCCTAGCGGGGCTGTCCACTTGAGTCCCTGGTTCTTCCTTGTCATTGCTTCTGCTTTCCAAGATTATTGTGGGTAGGAACCAGATGAGTAATCTAATGCTCCAAATGCAGCAGGTACTTAATAAATGCTTGTTTTCATTGTTTTGCCCCAGGAATGGTGTCTCTTTGGGAACTGCTTTTGACAACATCACCAGGGGCTCTGGAATGGCCTATTTTCCGGCTATCAGCCTCTCTTTCAAAGAGTCTGTTGCATTCAACTTTGGCATCTGGCCACTGCGATATCCTTTAAAAAAAAACAGAAAAGAAAACCAAAAAACCCATAGCAGCAAAAGTTGGGAGCCCCACAGCCACCACCTTGAGGAGCTTGTTGTTACACAAGATTTGAAACTCTTAGATTATCTTCTGAACATCCGGACCCCAGACTCAAGAGCCCCAGTTCATTTCCTGGCTTGGCTACCAGGAGGGTTTGTGGTCCTCATCTCTCAACCTTGTGAACAGAGTTGTATTTCCCACTTAACTCCCTGCTACATATCCAATGGAGGGTTATCGACCCCTACAAGATGCCCCTACAACTGACCTGGTCAAGGCTCATAAGCTTCTTGGTTACCTGAAGAATGTCCTGCAGTTGGGGTTGGACCCAGTGGTAAGCCTTTGGACTAGGGGTTAGAATGGGCTCTCTGAAGCACGTAGCTTGAGAAAGCTAGAGTTATCTCAAAATAAGGAATCAGACCAAAAAGGTATAAAAGATGAGGGCTAAGGGCCTACCCTTTTGGCTTCTACCTTATGAGCTGCCCTCCTTGCAGGAAGGAAAGCTGGTGGAGAGGGAAAGTTCGACATGGCAGCTTCGGGGAGAACCCACAGTGCTGATCACCATGGCATACATCTTCAACCACTTTGCACCACTCATGGTGAGTGCCATAGGCTTTCCGTCCTTTCCCTCCTTTGCTGGTGGTCCCATCTTCCTGAGCTTGGCTTTGCTGACCCTAGGAGGCAGTGTCTGTTTGAGATAAGCTGGGAATCTGAGGGGGTGGGAAGAGGTGAGAGGTCCCCCCGCTTCCTCCGTGAGGGCCAGGACTGTTCTGCTTTGTCTTGGCTTCTTTGGGGCCTAGCATTGTGCCTTGCATGTCGTAGGTGTTGTTTAAGAAACATTGACTTGAATTATCAGAGAAGTTGTCTTTCTTCCTTTTCCCAGGAGAGATGGTGTGCTTAGTTAGTCCTTCAGTTTTTTATTGGATTATAGGGTCATAGATGATAGGAGCATGGTTCTAGAGCTGGCAGGGACTTCAGAGGCTTCAATGAATATGGCAGTCTACTATTTGACAAACCCAGGGACCCCAGCTTCTGGGATAAGATCTCACTGTTTGACAAAAACTGCTGGGAAAACTGGATAACAGTGTGGCGGAACTGGGCATAGACCAATGCCTGACACCATACACAAGAATAAAATCTAAACACATGATCTAGGTATAAAGATTGATACTATAAGCAAATTAGGGGAGCAAGGAATAGTGTATTTGTTAGATTTATGGAGAATGGAGAAATTTTTGACCAAACAAGAGATAGAGAACATTATGAAGTACAAAATGGATAATTTTGGTTATATTAAATTCAAAAGTTTTTGCACAAACAAACCCAAAGCAACCAAGATTAGGAGGGAAGCAGAAAACTGGAAAACAATTTTGTAACTAGGGTCTGTGATAAAGACCTCATTTCTAAAATGTATAGAGAACTGAGTCAAATGTACAAGAATACAAGTCTTCCCCAATTGATAAATGACCAAAGGATATGAACAGGCAATTTTCAGAGGAAGAAAATAAAGCTCTCTATAGTCATATGAAAAAATGCTCTAAATCACTATTGATTGGAGAAATGCCCATCAAACCAACTCTGAGATACCACATCACACGTACCACATTGGCTAACATAACAAAACAGGAAGATGAAAAATGTTGGAGATGTGGGAGAGTTGGAACACTAAGTCATCATTGGTGGAGCTGTGAGCTGATCCAGCCATTCTGGAGAGCAATTTGGAACTATGCCCAAAGGGCTACAAAAATGTGCACACCCTTTGACCCAGCAATATTGCTTCTAGGGTGTATCCCAAAGAGATCATAAAAATGGGAAAGGGTCCCACGTGCACAAAAATATTTATAGCAGCTCTCTTTGTGGTGGCCAAGAACTGGAAATCAAGGGGATGCCCATCAATTGGGGAATGACTGAACAAGTTGTGGTATATGAATGTAATGAAATATTATTGTGCTATAAGAAATGATGAGGACGAGTGACGTAGATCCGAAGGCGCGCACAGCTCCCCCCTCACACCCTCCCTTCCCCACCACGACGGGCGTGGATGGAGCCCCTGGCTTCTGTAAGACCTCGCGAGCCCCGGGCCTACTGTGCTCCCTTCCCGGAGGAATTCAGCCCCAGAGCACCAGCCAATTGCTAGAGTAGGATCAGGATTCTCTTCAGAAGCATTTCCTGTCTGAGGAGAACATGGTTTCCCATTTTTCCCACCTCATCCTGGAAAATGATTACCCCTACTGTGGTCCTTCAGTAGCTTTCTCCATGGGCACTCCAGGCCTCACTCAACCGAGGATCTTGGGGTCCTCTTCCCCGGCCTCCTGCTGGCCCTGAATCCCCACTCAGAGCTACTCCTCTGGCAATATCCAGGAAATCAAATCCCAGAAACCCTTCGGCTGCTGAGACTGGGGGGCTCCCAGGTATACCAGAACCCCCATAGTGGAGAGGCAATGGAGCTCTGAACTTCAAGCAACTGCCCCTGTCCCTCAGGAACTCAAGCCTCTCAGTGCCCCCAACCTCAACTCCATGAGTAGAAAATGGGCAGAATCTGGTCTTCTCTGGAACCATAGACTCAAAAGACCAAAGAGGGTCTAGACACCTGTATGTTGTACACAGAAAGAGAAGAGCACCCTCAGGTTTGAGATAGGTCTGTTACACATACACACACACGTTCAAGAGGTGATGGAGGAAACAAGCACAGACTGTCCACTGTGAGAAACAGAGGGTAAGGAACATCTTAGGGAATGGGGTGGTGCCCCTAACAGGGGGTCTTTGTGAAAGCAAAATAAAGATTGGTGGGCAATTAAAAAAAAACAAAAAGAAATGATGAACAGGAGGACTTCAAAGAGGCCTGGAGGACTTATATGAACTGATGGTCAGTGAAAGGAGCAGAACCAGGAGAACTTTGTACACAGCAACAACTACAGTGTGCAAGGAATTTTTCTGGTAGACTTAGCCCTTCACAGCAATGCAAGGACCTAAAAAATTCCCAGTGAACTTGAGGCAAAATGCCATCCACATCCAGAGAAAGAACTATGGAATTGGATTGCACAATGAAGCAGACTATTTTCTCTTATGTTTTGTTTTGTTTTTTCTCATGATTTCTCTCATTCATTTTAATTCTTCCATGAAATATGACTAAGAGGAAAATGTATTTAGTAAGAATGTATGTGTAGAAACCATATAAGATGGCACACTGTCTAGGAGAGGGAGGGGAAGATAATCTAAGATTTGTGGAAGTGATTGTAGAAAACTGAAAACAAATTAATTAAAAAAAGAAACTTGCTACTATGAAGAAAAAAATGATGAGGGGGATAGTTTCATAAAAACCTTGTAAGACCTATCTGTACTGATGCAAAGTGAGTGAACAGACTGTCGCTGTAACAGTGGCTTCGTGGAAGTCTTGGCTGCTCTTGTCGAAGCAGTGATCCAATATGGTTCCAAAGGACGCAGGATAAAAAATGCTGTCCACCTCAAGAAAGATAACTGATGAGTTCTAGAGTGTGAACTGAAGCGAAATTCTTTTCACTTTATCTTTCTTGAGTTTTCTCCTGTGTGTAACGTGGCTGGTGTGGAACGTTCTGCGTGATCTCCCACGTATGGTGATGCCATATTGTTTGTCTTCTCGCTGGGTGGGGGAGGGGCTGTGGAGAGAGAATCTGGAATAAAAAATAGGATAACTAAATAAAATAATTAAAAAAAGAAAAGAGAAAATGACCACAGAAAGATTAAATTATATTCACTGGCAAAGAAAATGATTTAATATTTTTGGGTTTTTTCCAACTAGATTTTTAATTTTCTAGAGGTCAGAGACCATTTCTTATATTTCTCTGTATTCCCCTTGAGTGCCTGACACAGGGTTGAACACATAGTAGGCACTTCAGTAAATGTTCAACTCTGAGGCATAAGTGGTGCTGGGATCTAGGTGTTCAGTTTGTGTTACTCTCGCCTCCTCTGTACACACAGTGCAAGATATACCTAGTGGAAGATGTTCTCATGAAATTTCTCCTGAGCATCCTGGACAAAGAGGGGTCAGTGGAGTCTTACCCCCTCATCCAGCAGCTCCTGGATCTTATGTGGCTCCTCATGGAGGTGAGTTACATAATTAGAAAGTGTTTGAGCTGGAAAGGGATTGGCAGGCTCTGGATCATCCCTGGAGTTCCTCCACCTGGGTTTTTTCTCTCCTCAGGATTATGAAGTACAGGAGTGCCTCAAGCAGCTGATGATGTCCCTACTGCGTGCCTACAGGTTCTCCCCCATCATCCCAGACCTGAGCTTACAGGTGAGCAGGCACAGAAGCAGGCCCCGAGGCCCAATGAGAAGGATTTTCTGATGTTTCCTTGGGGTAGACCAGGTTTGTGGCTAGGCTAGTGCCAGGTTGGTGGGGATGCAGAGACGGATGACATTGAATATTAATGTCTGCAGCATGGGCTCTGTTCTGGGTTGTCATTCGCTCCTGAATGTCTTTCCTTGCTGTCCTCTACTGCCTTTTTCTTTGCCTTGCTAGCCAGACCTCTTTCAGTTTAATGATGATGATGATGATGATGTTATATGCCAGGACCTGTGCAAAGGGCTTTACAGTTGTTATATCATTTGATCCTCACAATAACCATGGAGTTAGGAGCTATTGTTACCCTGATTTTTCAGATGAGGGAACTAACAGGTGAGTTAAGCGACTTGCCCACTGTCTCACATCCAGGGAGTGTCTGAGGCCAGATTTCAACTCCAAGGCTTGTTCTCTATCCACTGTACCATTTAGCTGCCTCTAATTTTATTGAATTCTCTCTTCATTTCTAGATGCACTACCTTCGTCTTACCATTGCTATCCTGAAGCATGAGAAATCCAGGAAGTTTCTGCTTAACAATGTCCTGTATCCTTGATTTTTTGAGCAGTGGGATCCACCTGTGTTAGAGCCACTGAGCCACAAGGTGGGGTCGTACCTTCTCTAGGTGCAGGCTTGGAGATTTGTGTTTGGTTGGAAAGGAGGAAGCATAAGGTTAAGATGTGCTCCTAACTGTTTTCCTGTCATCTGACGCTGTCCTTAAAGGAGGAGAAAATGAGGAGTCCCTGAATTATAGAGTTAAGAATAGTAGAGACCTTCGATATAAATCATCGAATGTCAGAGCTAAAGAGGACCCAGACATCATCTCGTTCACTTTCTCATTTTGCTGTGGATTTTTTGGGAATTAGGTGTGGCTTCTAAGACTGACCAGTTTCATTTTGGAATTTGGAGAATTATACCTTATTTCCTTTCTGAGTTTTTTTCTATTGTGCATTTAGATTGCATACTCTCTCATTTAGCATTGTTTAGGGAGGTGCATGAAAGAGAGTTTGCTTGCCAAATAAGCAAAGTTAAAATAATACGCTTCTCAGTCTCTGTTCCATGAAATGTCTCCGTCATTTCTAGAGAAAAGAAATACAGAAGAATGCAGAGTAGTAAACTGTGTTCTGAGTGTTATTTGAGGTAGGTGTTTTTCTAAAGGTGCCTGTGGAGTTTGGTGGGGAGGCAGCCACAGTCAGCTAACTTCCCAAACCGGTGTCCTTTATCCCCATTCAAAAATGGAGGGACTGAGTCTCAGATTCAGTCTAAATGGTTCTTAATCAAGTGTCGATTGTTTTATTAGTACCCATTGTGAAAAAATAGAGAAGGAAAGGATGTTATTTATCCTTTGTTTCTCTGTTTTGCTTTTGATCCGACACTTCCCATCCAAGGCGACTGCCTGGCAGGCTCTGGGGCCCTCAAGGATGGACCCTCACTTGGTAGGTCTGTGTCTTTTGTCCCTTTTTGGTCTCTCCTTTCTGTTTAGCTTTTTCTCTGGCCTCCACCACCCTCCCGCTAAGCACAGGAAAACGCAAGCCCCAAAGGAAGCCGAACAACCTTAGGATGACATCTTTTTTTTTTTTTTGATTGTTTTGCTTTTAAACAGTAGTAAAATGTGCTCAGAGGATGACTGCATTGGGAGAGAACATTAGCGCATTGGCATCATTGGAGTACTGACTTTGGGTTGTTTGCTTCTGAATTTCTTTGCTCTGCTCAGTAGGGAGAGACCTATAATGGCTGGTTTCATTGGTATCTTGGGAAGAGTTGAAAGCTAGATAGATAGTTTTGGTAGATTGTCAGGGCGGGAGAAGATGGCAGGGTATGAAGAGAAAGAATCAAGAGGTGAAGGTTGAAACCAGATTTGTTCACATCCTTAAAAGTGCTTTAGAAAAGCGTTGTTTCAATGTGAGTTTATTATTATTTGGGCAAGTCTTTAACATGTAGAGTACTAACAGTGAAATGAATGTTTCTAGACAGTACTGACTGTCTAGAAAGAAGCCCCCCAGCTTCCTTTTCTCCTGCTCTTGACAGTGTTGCTGCAGTATAGGCTTACTTTGTTTGCTGATGGCTGGCCTGCCGGTGAGGGCCAGACACAATCTGTCTTGGCAGTTATTTTCTCCCAGTTTAGTAGAACTTGCCTTATCTTGGAAAGCTCTGTGGACATAGCTCCTAGAAACCCAATGTTGCCATATGGAGGCCTCAGAGGATGACCTTCAGGCTGCTTCTGAGGCTGAGCTTCTTTATTTATAGAATGGGGCTGATAGTACATACCCTGCCAGTTTCTTAGAATTACTGTGAAGATGGTCAGGGAGATATAATGGCTGTGAAAACCTGTGCAATTGTGAGGGAAGGCTTCTTTGGGGGAGTGAGGAGAGTTAAGGGTCCTGTTTGGGAAATAACCAAATTGGAAGTTTATCTTTGGTACCCTCTTGTGCAGTAAGGCCTCGCTTTCAGCCAGGTACCCTGGCTACAGAGTTCTGATTGCTTTACCAAACTATTGCTTGGTCAGACTTAAAGTGGGACCCTTCTCGAGTATTTGAATATTAACAAGACCTCTTGAGATCTGGATAACTTCTTAAAACCTGAAAGAGTAAAGCTGTAATGGAGAGAGTTCAGGCATTGTGACAAGCCAACAGAGAAAGTTGGTTTTTAATTTAGAGTAGCTCACATGATGTTCTGCCTACTCTGATTGATTGTGGGTGGGATAGAAGGGATGAGAGGAGTCAGAGCTGCCAAGGCTGAGCTCTGGGAGTTGCTGTATACTACCCACTCAGGCTGCCTCTGTCTCTGACCTGAGCCCTTAGCCATCCTCCCTGCAGCTTTGACGTGCTTCGCTCTGTGGTTTTCTTCTACATCAAGAGTCCGTTGCGAGTGGAGGAGGCCGGCCTTCAGGAACTCATCCCTACCACGTGGTGGCCCAATCGCTTCAATAAGGAGGTAGACAACTGCCTTCCAACTCCCACCTGGCCCTAGCGAGGGGTGCTCCTGGCTGGACAAAAAGGCCTTCTGTCTGCAATATCTTCAGTAACTGGGGAATAGGCAGGGCTGACCCATGTGAAGGGCCACTCTCAGTCGTCTGTGTCTTGTCTTAATTTCAGAGATTCCCTTAACCAAGAGAGAGAAGGGAAGAGTGCTGCTCTGTCAGCTGGGGTTCCAGCACTGTCACTTTTCTGCTGCTGTGTGTAGGACGTTAGACAGACAGTCTTTTTAGGAGAAGTTTGCTGATCGAGACCAAAGTGCCGTGTACTCTCTGTGCACAGAAGACAAGGGTCTCAGGCTGGAGATTTAGGGGACAGACACCCCAGTGGGATGTCATGGTGCTGTGGGGAATCCTGTCGAGTTCTCTGACCAATACAATATAGAGCTTTAACCTGAGGGAGGTCTCCACATGTGCTTTCCCCAGCTAGTTCTTTGGATGCTGTGCCCAGAACAGGTACCAGGAGCCTTCTGCCCTGCTGGGTTGGAGGTTCCCTGCAAGGCTGATGTCCCTCCATTGATTATATTTTGGGAAAGAAGAGAGAGTCCGGTCACATCACCTTTAGGGCACCATTACAGTGAATGTATGAGATCCTCTGGGTTCCCTGCCTTAGGCTGGAGGAGTCTTGTTCTGAGGCTACATCCTTACCTGTCCTTACTCAGGTCTTAGTCCTGTTTATGAGAGGCCCTCTTATTCCTTCCTTCAGGGCAAGGAGACTAAGGAGGTGAAAGAAGAGAGTGCTGAGGAGCGGCTGAGACGGCGGGCATATGAGAGAGGTTGCCAAAGACTAAAGAAACGAATTGAAGGTCTGACTGTTACCTCATCTTTCTCTCCTTATGGCAGGTGCCAGAGGAGACCAGGGGCTACTACCTCTGTGGAGGAGGGGCTTTTTACCTCTTACCTTATCTTCTTTGCCCCCATCTACACAGTCCTGTCCCCACCCAAGCATCCCAATCAGGGAGTCTGGGGGTTGGGGATTGTTTCCTGACCTGTGCCCAGAAGGGCCAGATCGACTTATGGTTGGGGATGATAGTGCCTCCCATTTCACTCTGGGAGGGGTGGTAGCCTCTGCTTCTAGTGCTCTCTGTCCTGCCTAGGGCTGGACTTAGGCCCTTTGGACTGATGGCCTGTTTCCCCCTTTCAGTGGTTGAAGATCTCCAGGTTCAGATCCTGAAGCTGATGTTGAATAATCAAGACCATAATGGAGTAAGTGGACCTGCACGTGGGAGAAGAGTAGTGCTGGAAGGGTTCTTGGGGCATGGAAAGTGCCCAGGATGGGGAGACCAAAGTCTCAGAGAGGGGAGAGGACAGGTTCATCCGTGCTGATAGAGACAGAGCCTGGAAGCGAGCCTTGTGTGGGGTGTGCAGTTGGGCCCACTTTGTAGGAGGGAATACCTTCTATGCTTCTGTGGTTGGTGGGTAAGTGGGTGGAAGGCTGAAGACCAGCAATTCCCCCTCTCTGGCTGCTTCTTGCTGCCATTCCAGCTTTGCTTCTCTCCCAGGGTGAAGCTTCCAGGTACATTTTCCTCAACAAGTTTCGAAAGTTCCTGCAAGAGAATGTCAGCAGCCGAGGGGTGAGTGGTTTACTCAGGCTAGGGGGGGGTACCTGCCCAAGGATCTGGGGGGTAGGGGACCCTCCCACTCTTAGGCTCAGCCTGGGGACCAGCCAAATGACATTTGGCCATTGCTTGGGTCCCGAAGAGATCCTCCAGCCACACAGCTGGTTCTCTGGAAGCATGAAGAGGCCGAGGGTGGAAATTTCAGGATTTTGACTCTGCTGTTAAATGTAACCAGCAGAGACTTCATGAGAAACCACATTTCTTGTGCATTGAGATTTACACAGTCCTTTCCTCACAACTCTATACAAGTATTGTTATCTCCTTTATAAATCAGGATGGTCTGCCTGAGGGTCAGGGAGTCTGAAATGAGTTGCTCAAAGATAGGTAGCTAGTGAGTGGCAAAGTTGGGATTCAAATACAGGTCCTCCCTTGACTCCAGGACCGGTTCTGCTTCCACTGAACCATGCTATCAGCTTGAGAGTAGCTAATGGTCCTGCCCTCCTTCCATTCTTTCCTTTCTCCCTTTCCCCTCTTTCCTTCCTCTGTCATGTTCATGGTGGTTCTCTACGCAGTCACAGCTTTCCTTAGGAGTCTGTCATCAGAAGAGAACGGGGTTCATGGATGACCCCAGACCTAAAGCAGGGAGGGGCTTTATTTGGATCTGAATTTTTAAAATTTGGAACTTAACACTAAATAAAATGAGCATTTCCGTGTGCAAAGTGGAAAAGTAAAAGAGAATTGTACGTAACACTGTGAATCTCCATGATGTAGAGTCTGCTTTTCCTTTTAAGTATATAATAAATTCATCATGTAACTTTCAAAGCTGTTCTGCTTGTCTGTGTTTCCTTCTGCCCTGGAAGGGACCTCAGAGGCCATCTAGTCCAACCCCCACGTTCCACAGATGAGAAAATGGAGTCCCTGGGTGTCTCAGGCAGGTAGGGGCAGAGGCATCTGACTGCAGAGCCTGTGTGCTCCCCACTGCCTCATGTTGCCTCTCACTGCAGAGCTGAGTTCTCAGGGGAAAAGCCTGCAGTGAGGAGCAGGCCTTCCTTTTCCCATGAGCTTCATGGGCTCAGCTGCCAAAGGAAGGTGCAGGCACATGTCCCTAGGCAGGAGCTCAGTTGTAGGGGGATGATAAGAGTCTAGATTTAGAACTGGAACACAGAGTCTAGTCCAACCTCCTCATCTCACAGATGAGGAAACTCAAGTCCAGAGATGTTAGTGATATGCCCATCTCACAGAGGCAATAGAGCAGCATGGTTTAGTGGAGAGAGAGCCAGTCTTGGAGCCAGGATAGCTTGGATTCAAGTTCCATCTTGGACACAAACTGAGTTAGTCACTTAACCCTTCAGTGCTCCAGACAACTCTTAGACTATAAGTTGCAAGGAAGGTGGCGAGTTGTGTTGGTAGAGAGACTTCCCTCACCAGGGAGGCTTCTATCCCAGAGCAATCAGAGGTCTAGTCCCTCTCCCTATCCCCAATAAGTGGCACAACTGACATTCACACCCATGTTGAGATCCACCCCAGAGGCTGCTCTTTCTGACATTCCATGCTGCTGGGCACTGCCAGGTTTTGATAGCTTGTCTTGCAAATTAGGGATGAGTCCAGAGGCACCTGAGTTTGAATCCTGCCATTAAAACTTGCTTAGCTATGTAATCGTGGTCAAATTACTGAGCCTCTATAAACTGTTTCTTCATCTGTACAATGGGAATGATAGTACGTGTAAGAGCCCTTGCAGGGTTATTGTGAGGATCCAAGGAAAAAGCACTGTATAAAAGGCATCTATTATTATTATAAGCAAGAGCAAGGTCACACCCCGTTTTCCTATAGGTCTGGCCTTTGTGGGGAAGAAGCAGGCCCTCTTGATGACTTCATCAGGAGCTCCCATTTGGGCCCTCGTCTGCGTGCGTGTGTATGTGTGGCGCCAGGGGGATCCATCCAGTGCCATCCAATCCTGCCCCACAAAGGCTTCATTCTTCCCTTGGCTTTCACTGATGTTCTGGGTACACTTAGGGTGTCTGGGTTGACTCATTCTGATTTTAGGGTAATCAGAACTGTCCCATGCACCTGCACATTGCTGTATCAGAAACATTTATTTGGTGTCTCCTGTGCTGAGAGAGATACAAAGTGTAGATTCAACATGGTACTTGCCTTCATGGAATTTATAACATAGTAGGGGGATAAGAAAGAAACACAGATAACTATAATATGCGATGATACATATTAAATGCTGTAGAAAAGAGTAAACCAATGCTAATGTGAGGTCTGTGGGGGAACAGTCACAAGCAGTCATAACAGAAGGCGGCTTTGGAATAGAACTTCAGAGATCAGATAGAAGTTAAATGGGTGAAGAGTAGAAGGAAGGAAGGGCAGGAGTTCTTGGCTCAGGGAACATTGTGAACAAAGGAAAGGAGGCAGGAGAGTACAGTGTGTGTGCAGGGAGAGGGGGAGGGGTGGCTGATTGCCAGGTAAAGGAGACACAGTTAAAGAACTATAGGATTGGGTCATTCAGTGGGTGGAGCCCCACAAACACACCAGGCCTTCAGGGGACTGTTTTATTTGCTGAGAGTAAGTCTAGGATTAGGAGAGTGTGGTCCAGAAGGCCCATAAGGACAAATCCCGGCTGTTATTTGTGTGTATTCTCAGTGGCCAGCTGGGGCAGATTTGGAAGTGTAGGGCTACTTTATCTGGGAAAGGATAGATTTGCTGTATAGGAATTTCTGATTACCCTGACCTGTTTCTCCATCTGCACCATGGGAATAATCATTTTGTTGTTGTTCAGTCGTGTCTGATGCTTTATGACCCTGTTTGGGGTTTTCTTGGCAAAGATACTGGAGTGGCTTGCCATTTCCTTCTCTAGCACATTTTACAGATGAGGAAACTGAGGCAAGCAGGGTGAAGTGACTTGCCCCAAGTCACAAAGCTGGTAAGTGTCTGAAGCCAGATTTAAACTCAAGAAGAGGAGTCTGCCTGACTTCAGGCCTGGCACTATCAGCTGTGCCACCTGGCAGCCCCAGCAATAATAATGCCTCTTATGTTATTGGATGGGTTATTTCTAAGTTTACATTTTATCTCTCCCCTTGGAAATAAATGTTAGAGAATACTTTTGTGGCCTAATATTCATAGAGATCCACAAGCCTTAGTTGTCTGTAATATGCCAGGCACTGTGCTAGGTGCTGGGGATCCGAGACAGAAACAAGAATGGATCATGCCCTGAAGGAGCTTACATTCTGTCAGGGGAAACAACATGCACACATACGGATTAGAAAGGAAAAGAGGGAAGTGAATGCTGTGAAAAGAAACCCAGAGATAGTGGGAGTGGGACAAGTTGTATGCAGCAGGCCTCTGAACTGGGGAACCAAGAAGCCTCTAAAAGTTTGGGGCCTGGTTGAGATTTCAGGGATCAAGGAAATTCTGTTAGAGAATTTAAGGTTAAAGAGCTGTAGGGTCAAAGGCAAGGCCCCCTGGACAAATTCTAATTAGCAGAGTGAGTATCTTGGGATGTAACTGTGGGTCAGAACCTAGCTTCCTATGTACCCTGACATGTTGCTTCTCTTTGGGGCCTGTGCATGCCTCCTTGTGCTAGGGGTTCGTAAGGGCAGATCCTTATCTTAGCCACAGGGCAGAGCCGTCATCACTCCCCATCTTCCCTTCCTCCTACTCCCTGGCTGTACCAGGAGGAGTATGTGGACATGACGGTTGCAATCCACGTGGCTGGGACATATCTTGGGAGGGATAAGTAGCTTGTGAGAAGTATTGCACTGGAGAAATTGGGGTTGATGATAGAGGGGAGCATGTTCGCTGGAGCTGCTCTTGTGAAGGATTAGGATCAGAATTGGTAGCAAGCTGTTCTCTGCTTCTCTTTAGAACCTGATTGTTCTCTGCCCACCGGAGTACATGGTGTGCTTTCTGCATCGGCTGATCACGGCCTTGCGGTACTACTGGGACGGATACAAGGCTTCAAATCCAACAGCATCATTCAGTGAAGGTAAGCTGATGGGGAGCCTGAGTCTCCTGGTCCAAGTCACATTGTAGAACCACCAAAGGTTGTTTTCTGACCATGCATTAATCTTCCTGACCCAGGGAAATAGTCAGGTAATCTATATTCTGCACCTGACAAGTTGTAAACTGGGTCATTGGGCTTATTGCCCTATCTCAGACTCAGCTGAGACTGTCAGAGCCTTTTTCTCTTCCCCTCTGAACTGCCAGATCCCTCAGATGGAGGTCATCACAGATTGTCAGTAACTCTCCATCTCTGTCAGATTTCTCTCTTTTTTCTGGTATTATGCTGTGTCCCTTTCCTGTCTCCTCAGCTGGCACATGCCCCAAAACAATACACTAAGGTTGGGTGGAAGGCAGGATGGAAGGCTGAAACAACATAACCCTTGTGCCTTCTGAATTCATTCAGCATGCATTTATTCAGATGTGTATCCAGTTGTCTGCTTTTTTGATTATCTGGGTTTTAATTTTTCCAGGTCATTGAGCTACTTGGGTATAATTTCATCTTATGTGCATTTAACTCTGCATAGGCCCACAGTGAGTAGAGAGAGGAGAATAAGGCCTTCCAAAATATCATATCCAAGCTCTTTTGTCCTTCAGTGTAAAAGCTGCTAAGTCCTACGTAACCTTGATTGTGGCTCCTTGATATTTCCATCGTTTCTTTTTGGCTGCTTGCAGTATATTCTCCTCGACTTAATAATTCTGGAATTTGGCTACAGTATTCCTTAGAGTTTTCATTTTGGGATCTGTTTCAGGAGGTTACTGGTGGATTCTTTCAGTTACTATTTTATCCTCTGCTTCCAGGATATCAAAAAAGTTTTCCCGATATTTTCTTGAAAGATGCTGTCCAGGCTATTTTTTTTGATCATGGCTTTCAGGTAATCCAATAATTCTTAAATTTTCTCTCCTGGATCTATTTTCCAGGTGAGTTGTTTGTCTAATGAGGTATTTTACATTTTCTTCTATTTTTTTCATTCTTTGGATTTTGTTTGACTGATTCTTGATTTCTCATAGAATCATTAGTTTCCATTTGCCCAATTCTAATTTTTATGGAATTATTTTCTTCAGTTAGCTTTTGTGCTTCCTTTTCCATTTGACTAATTGTACTTTTTAAGGAGTTGTTTTCTTCAGTGAATTTTCCCCCCAATTTGGCCAATTGTTTTTAAGGAATTGTTTTCTTTTTCTTTTTTTTTTTTAAATTTATTTATTTAACTTTTAACATTCATTTTCACAAAATTTTGGGTTCCAAATTTTCTCCCCTTTTGTCCCCTCCCCCCACCCCAAAACACCGAGCATTCTAATTGCCCCTATCACCAATCTGCCCTCTCTTCTATCATCCCTCTCTGCCCTTGTCTCCATCTTCTCTTTTGTCCTGTAGGGCCAAATAACTTTCTATACCCCTTTACCTGTATTTCTTGTTTCCTAGTAGCAAGAACAGTACTCGACAGTTGTTCCTAAAACTTTGAGTTCCAACTTCTCTTCCTCCCTCCCTCCCCGCCCCTTCCCTTTGGAAGGCAAGCAATTCAGTATAGGCCATATCTGTGTAGTTTTGCAAATGAGTTCCATAATAGTCATGTTGTATAAGACTAACTATATTTCCCTCCATCCTATCATGTCCCCCATTACTTCTATTCTCTCTTTTGATCCTATCCCTCCCCATGAGTGTTGACCTCAGATTGCTCCTTCCTCCCCATGCCCTCCCTTCCATCATCCCCCCCACCTTACTTATCCCCTTATCCCCCACTTTTCTGTATTGTAAGATAGGTTTTCATACCAAAATGAGTGTGCATTTTATTCCTTCCTTTAGTCAAATGTGATGAGAATAAACTTCATGTTTTTCTCTCACCTCCCCTCTTTTTCCCTCCACTAATAAATCTTTTGCTTGCCTCTTATATGAGAGATAATTTGCCCCATTCCATTTCTCCCTTTCTCCTCCCAATATATTTCTCTCTCACTGCTTGATTTCATTTTTTTAAGATATGATCCCACCCTCTTCAATTCACTCTGTGCACTCTGTCTCTATGCGTGTGTGCATGTACATGTGCATGTGTGTGCGTGTGTAATCCCACCCAGTACCCAGATACTGAAAAGTTTCAAGAGTTACAAATATTGTCTTTCCATGTAGGAATGTAAACAGTTCAACTTTAGTAAGTCCCTTACGACTTCTCTTTGCTGTTTACCTTTTCATACTTCTCTTCATTCTTGTGTTTGAAAGTCAAGTTTTCTTTTCAGCTCTGGTCTTTTCATCAAGAATGCTTGAAAGTCCTCTATTTCATTGAAAGACCAATTTTTCCCCTGAAGTATTATACTCAGTTTTGCTGGGTAGGTGATTCTTGGTTTTAGTCCTAGTTCCTTTGACTTCTGGAATATCCTATTCCATGCCCTTCGATCCCTTAATATAGAAGCTGCTAGATCTTGTGTTATCCTGATTGTATTTCCACAATACTTGAATTGTTTCTTTCTAGCTGCTTGCAATATTTTCTCCTTGACCTGGGAACTCTGGAATTTGGCCACAATGTTCCTAGGAGTTTCTCTTTTTGGATCTCTTTCAGGCAGTGATCTGTGGATTCCTTGAATACTTATTTTGCCCTCTTGTTCTAAAATCTCAGGGCAGTTTTCCTTGATAATTTCATGAAAGATGATGTCTAGGCTCTTTTTTTGATCATGGCTTTCAGGTAGTCCCTTAATTTTTAAATTGTCTCTCCTGGATCCCTTTTCCAGGTTAGTTGTTTTTCCAGTGAGATATTTCACATTATCTTCCATTTTTTCATTCTTTTGGTTTTGTTTTGTGATTTCTTGGTTTCTCATAAAGTCATTTACCTCCATCTGTTCCATTCTAATTTTTAAAGAACTATTTTCTTCAGTGAGCTTTTTAGTCTCCTTTTCCGTTTGGCTAATTCTGCTTTTGAAAGCATTCTTCTCATTGGCTTTTTGAACCTCTTTTGCCAGTTGAGTTAGCTTATTTTTCAAGGTGTTATTTTCTTCAGCATTTTTTTGGGTCTCCTTTAGCAGGGTGTGGACCTGATTTTCATGGTTTACATCTCTCTCATTTCTCTTCCCAGTTTTTCCTCCACCTCTCTAACTTGATTTTCAGAATCCTTTTTGAGCTCTTCCATGGCCTGAGCCCATTGGGTGGGCTGGGATACAGAAGCCTTGACTTCTGTGTCTTTCCCTGATGGTAAGCATTGTTCTTCCTCATCAGAAAGGAAGGGAGGCAATACCTGTTCACCAAGAAAGTAACCTTCTATAGTCTTATTTTTTTTCCCTTTTCTGGGCATTTTCCCAGCCAGTGACTTGACTTCTGAGTATTGTCTTCACACCCACTTTGCCTCCAGATCCACCCAGACAGCGCTTGGGGTCTGAGATTCAAATGCTGCTTCCCAGCCTCAGGGCTTTGGATGGGGGCAGGACTGCTGTTCAGTGTGAGATTAAGTTCAGCTGCTCAGGTGGGGGCAGGACTGCCTCATGGGGCTCAGTTCCCTTAGGGGGTTTATGCAGAGACCTTTAACAATGGATCCGGGCTCCTGCCTGCTTGGGGAGCCCCAGTCTGCTCCTGCCTCAGCTGCTGCCTCCTGAGGGGACCTGAGTTATGGGGGGACCCCACTCCCCTCTCAGCAAGCCGAGAAGACCCTCTCACCAACCTTTGGAGCCCGTGGGTGGAGGGACCTGCGCTGCCGCTAGAGATTCCGTCCCTGAAGCGTGCTCGGATCTGCTCCTCTCGGTGCCGTGTGGCCAAGGCAGGGCTGGGCTCGGCTCCGGGTCCACAGCGTGATGGACCTTTTCTGAGAGGTTTTCAGGGTTCTCTGGAACAGAAATCTCCTCTGCTCCTTTGTTCTGTGGCTTCTGCTGCTCCAAAATTTGTTGGGAGTTCTTTTTTACAGATATTTTATGGGCTGTGGGTTTGGAGCTAGTATATGTGTGTCTTTCTACTCTGCCATCTTGGCTCCGCCCCCCGGAATTGTTTTCTTCAGTCAGTTTTTGTCCTTTCTTTTCTAAGCTGTGAACTTTCTCTTTCATACCTCTCATTTCTTTTCCCAATTTTTTTCTTCCACTCTGATTTTTAAAATTCTTTTTGAGTACTTCCAAGAAGACTTTTGGGGCTTAAGACCAATTTATGATCCCCTTTGAGGTTCATATGTAGGCATTTTGACATTGTTATCCTTTTCTAAGTTTGTGTTTTGATCTTCTCTGTCACCATAGTAACTTTCTATGGTCAGGGCTCTTTTCTGGTTTTTTGCTCATTTTTAGCCTATTTCATGGCTTTTAAAGTTGTGCTCTGCTCATGGGCACTGGAGGCACTATCCCAGGCTTCTTGTTCTGGGGGCCAGAGGCCTAGGTACTGGCTTTTTGTGCTGGGGTCTCAGGTGCTGGTGGCTTGCCTACTGTGCTGAGGTGCCCTGGCCTAACCCTGTTGTGCTCTGGGTTTTGGGGCTGGCAATTTAATTTGCCTTCTGAGCTGGGGCTGGAGGCCTCCACGCTGGCCTGCTGTGCCACTTGCCTGCTATACTAGGATCCAGGGCCCCTAGTTGTCGATCTGTGTTGTGGCTAACAACCTCCCACTGCCTTGCCCAGAAACTCTCTACACTGAACTGAGCTCCTCCTTTACCCAAGTGAGAAAGACCTTTCTTGAAATCTTTCTAAGTTATCTTAAGCTGGAAAATTGCTTCACTCCATCTTTTTGTAGGATCTGTCACTCTAGAATTCATTTAGAGGCTTGATTTAATGTTGTTTCTGAGGGAAACTAGAAAGAGCTCAGGCAACTTCCTGGCATTTCTCCACCATCTTGATTCCACCTCAGAGCAGGACTAATTAACTTTTTTGTGTCATGCACCCTTTTGACTCTAATGAAACCTATGATCCCCCTTCTCAAAAGAATGGTTTTAAATGTATAATTAGAAAGGAAATCAATTATTTTAAAATACAGTTCTCTGTTTCTCTCTCTCTCTGTTTCCTTCTTCATCCCTTCCTCTCTCTTCCTTTCACTATCTACACACACACACACACACACACACACACACACACACACACACACACACACACACACACGCACACGCACACGCACACATGCACACACTCAAGTTCACAAACCCCAGGTTAGGAACTGAACCGTGTGATCCTGTTTCTCTTCTAGGCCTTAATTCTCTGAACCTGTGATTTCTCTCTCAGCTGTGTTGTGCTGGAGCCCACACACCTATCCCTGCTCACCCTCTGAGATGTGATGCCTTATGTCACTTCTGTGGTAATGGATTGGGGACCCTCAGTAGAGTTTTCTCCAATATGTCAATTCAGCAAATATTTATAGACTCACAAAATGTCAGAACTGCAGGGTCCTTAGAGAGCTTCCAGGTTACTCCCTTTATTTGGCCCAGTGAGAGGGAATGGCAGAGCTGCTGGTACCAGCACCCCCTCCTGCCTCCTGGGTGTATTCTCCTTCTGCAGCATGCTGCAGCCCCTGGGTTTGTCTAAAACACACAATCAAAGGCTATTTCTTCACACTTTCTCCAGCATCTTTTTAATCATGTTACTTCCATTTCAGGACCCTGTGATCACTTCAGTTTCAACACATTGTGAATTGTAGTGAATGATCATTTGCTTTTCAAGTTCTCTTCTTAGTGGCTCTTCTTCTTAATTGCCTTTATTCCTAAAATCTCACTTCTCTCCAGCGCTTGCTTCTGCTGTGCCATGCCAGGCCTCTAAGACGACAGATATAGGAATTTGGTTACTCTTCTCTCCAATAGGATCACCTTGCCTTCCCAAGAGATACATTGACGGCCCTTTTTTGAGTGAAATAGAGGAACTCTTTCACTACCATCACAAGGAACTTCCACTGGGGTCAGCTCTTCTTGGTCTCTCTAAGGCCTTAGGAAGCAGTTCCCCAGCAATTTATGTACTGCCTTTCTTCTAAAAGCTGCAAAAAATAAAATTTCAGGTCAATATAAGGAAATACTTCCTAGCAGTTATAGAGCTGTTCCAATATGGAGTGAGGTTGTAAGGTATGGAATTCTCCATCAGCAGAAGTCTTCAGGTAGAGGTTATTGGGGATAATGCAGAGGAGATTCTTATAAAGGTATAGGTTGAATTAGTTGCCATTAAGGTCCCTTTCGGCTATCAGGTTCTGTAAAACATGATGCCCACTGGAGATTTCATGATGATTTGTTGCTGGCAAACCAGGGGAAAAAATAAAGTGGGTTTCAGAGGTGTACCAGTTCTACTGTGATCAAATTTGTGCCTAATAAGAGAGACCTGAGAGCCCTCCTGGGATGCCTGCTCCTTACTTATGTCTCTCATCTGCCCTTCTTGGTTCCTGTTTGCTTCTAGTTGGATTCTCCAACTGCCCCTCAACACTCAGATATCCTTTTTGAGTTTTTATCACTTTACCTCCAGATCCCTCCCCCCATCCACCCTTTCCAATCCTCCTCACATGCTTTTGAATGGAGCTGGAGAGAGTCACACAGCCTTGCTGACTAGATATACTATAAATTAATGTTATATAACTGGGGGGGGGAGGGGAACCCTTACTGCAGTAAGGTAATCTTTTTATTCTCCCCTGACTAATTCCCTGTCTTATTCCCCACAGAGACTATTCCAAACCTGCTCTTCTTCCGTACCTCCTCCTCCTCCTCCTTTCTCAGCTTTCTCATAATTTACTGAGAAAACTGAGGCCATTTACTGAGAGCTTCTTCTTTTCATCTCTTTCTTTCAAAACTCCTTAATATCTCTTATATTCTCCTCCTTTCATTAAGTCTTTGATTATGAGAGGGCTCTTTTCCTTGCTAGGGCCAAGACCTCTGCATATACCCTTAATCATGTCCTTTCCTATCTTCTCCATAAGGTATTCCCCTCAAACATCTCTCTCTCTCTTTCCACCTCTCCCTCTTCTCCCTCCCCCTCCCCTTCCCCTCCTCTCCCTCCCTCTTCCTCTCCTCTCCCCCTCCCTCTCTCTCTCCCTTCTTCTTTCCTGCCTCCTTCTTCCCTCTTCCCTATCTGTCCTTATCTGTTGCTTCTTTCCCTTCTGCCTTCAGACAATACCACATCTCCCTGATGCTTTGACTAGACTATACGATCCCATCAAAATATCATCCCGTGTCTCCTTTTCTTTTCTCAGCCAAACTCCTTGAAAAAGCAAAAAGCTGTCTGTACTCATTACTTCAGTTTTTCATCCCCCCACACATTCCTCAGCCCCTTGCAGTCTGCCCCCTGACCTTATCACTCCCCTGAAAACTGCTCGCTTGCAAGTTACCAGTGATTTTGAATTGTCAAACCTGATGGTCTTTTCTCAGTTCTCATTCTTGACCTCTCTGCCATCTTCCTCTCCTTGAACACTCTTCTCTGGGTTTTCAGGGAGCTAGTTTCCTATTTCTCTGTCTCAGTCTCTTTGCTATCTCTAACTCTAGGTTTTTCCAAAGGCTCTGTCCTGGGCTTCTTCCCTTTTTTCTGTCCTTTCTTTCTTTTGGTGACTTCCTCAGCTCCCTTGACGTTATTTATCTCTATGTGGATGACTCACACTCAGGGAGGCAACAATGGCTCCAGAATCAGAGGACCTGTGTTCAAATCCTGTCTCTGATGCCTTTTACCTTTGTGACTTTAGGCAGCTTTTCTACCCTCTTTTGACCTCAGTTTTCTCATCTACAAAATGAGGGATTGTTTAGATGGCCTCCAAGATCTCCTAAAGTTAGAGATCTGTGATATTATGAGCTTTTCTATCCAACCTCTGTCTTCCTCCTGAGCCCCAGTTCAGTGTCACCAACTGCGTAGGAGACACCTCGTCCTGGCCCTCCCCTTGCCACTCCTATCATTCAAACAATACTCAACCAGGTATTTTATTTACGGAAATGACTCACTTGGACAGGAACCAGAGAAGGCATTAATAACATTTTTGTAACAAGGAAAATGTTTACAATAAGAACTTAAGAATGAAGGACTTTGGCAGCAGTATTTACCTTCCGTCAATGATTGGGCAAATAAAATGATTTTTGTGTGTATATAAAATAAGACTTCAACCAAATTGTTCCTCTTTCCCTGTGACCAGTGTTACTTCAGAGTTATCTATTGCTTGAAGGGAACAGAATATAGGACTTGAAACTAAAAGGTGAGTTCAGATCCTGCCCGACAGTTCTGGGTGACCCTCTCTCTGTCTTAGTCTCTTCACCTGTAAAATAAGAATATTGAACTAGATGGCCTTTTAGGTACTTTCCAGCTCTAAAGCCATCAGTCAGTAAATATTCATGAAGAGCTTGCTATGGGCCAGGCCCTGGCCTATGTGCTAGGGATACAAAAAGAAGCAAAAGAAGTCTCCCCCAATGGAGCAGACAACATACAAACAAGCTGTTTACAGGATAAGTAGGAAAAAATTAACAGAGGGAAAGCCGGGATGGTGTCCTGTAGAAGGCGGTCTTGTAGTTGCCACTTAAAGGAAGCCAGAGAAGTCAGTAGTCAGAGTGGAGGAGGGAAAATATTCCAGGCATAGGAGACAGTCAGAGAAAATACCCAGAGCCAAGAAATGGAGTATCTTGTTTGTGGACCAACCAGGAGACCAGTGTTGCCAGATTAAAGAGGATGTAGTGGGGAGGAAGGTGTAAGAAGACTGGAAAGCTGGAGGAGGCAAAATTATGAAGGACTTTGAATGACAAATAGCATTTTGTATTTGCACCTAGAGACAACAGGAGGCCACTGTAGTTTATTTGGGGCTGGGGGCACATGTGACATGGTCTGACCAGCTGCTTTAGTGATTGAAGATGGATTGGAGTGGGAAGAGACTTGAGGCAGGCGGACCCATCAGCAGCCTATTGCATTAGTCCAAGGGTGAGATGATGAGGATCTGCCCCATGGTGGTTTCAATGACAGAGAAGAGAAGGGAGTGTATTTGAGAGATGTTGCAGAGGTGAAGTTGACAGGTCTTAGCAACAGATTGGATATGGGGGCTGAGAGAGAGTGAGGAATCAAGAATGACTCCTAGGTTGTAAGCCTGAGGAACTGGGAGGATGGTGTTACCCTCTACAGTAATCAGGAAGGGTGTGTGTGGGAAGATAATGAGTTCTTTTGGGGACATATTGAGTTTAAGATGCCCACTGGACATGCAGTTCAGGATGTTTGCAATGTAGTTGGAGATGCAAGATCAGAGGTCATCAGAAACATTGGGGTAGACAGGAAAGGTAAATTTGAAAATCATCAGCATAGGGATGGCCATTAAATCTGTGGGATCTGAAAGATCACCAAGTGAAGTTGTGTAGAGGGAGAAGAGAAGAGGGCCCAGGACAGAACCTTGAAGTCCTTCTATGGTTATGGTGTGATCTGGAGGAGGATCCACAAAGAGACAGAGAAGGAGGGGTCAGGTAGGTAGGAGGAGAACCAGGAGGGAGCATTGTCCTGAAAACCTAGAGAGAAGAGAGTGTCCAGGAGGAGAGCATGAGCAGTAGTTTCAGAGACTACAGAAAGGTCAAGGAGAATGAGGACTGAGACATTTAAAACTCAGCATGTTCAGAACAGAACTCCTTACCTTTTAACCCTAACCTGCCCCTCTTACAAACTTCCCTGTTGCTTTCAGAAGTACCAATATTTTTTCAGTCACTCAGATTTATAACCTTGGTGTTATTATCAGCTCCTCACTATTCCTCACCCCACATATCCAGTCATTTGCCAAATCTTCTCTTTTGTCCTTCCACAACATCTCTTGTATCTGACCCCTTCTCTCTGCTCACACAGCCACTGTTGCCTCTCTTCTAGAATCTTCTCCTCTTCCTGCCTGTAGCACCAGTGTAAAATTCACAGCGCCCACAGCAGCCATGAATATTATGGCACAATTCAGAATCGCGAATTACAACAGACTCCCCACATGGAAGGCAGAAGCAAAACATTTATTCAGACACCAGAAAGCCAGATCCATCACAGCAACAGAAATCTATACACAATAACAATGCAGAGAATACCATCTGCAAGCCTTCCCACTGCTAAGCTTCCCACAAACCATTAAACAAAGAAATCACAAGCAGGCCCTTTCACTGATGCTAGCCAGCAGGCTGCATCCTTCCTAGCTCTGACTGCTCTCAAGACTCACTTCCTCTCAGCTCTGCTCCAGCTCTGCCTCTTCCTGTTCCACCCATTCAGCAGACTCCTTCCACCACAGGCTCCATGTGAGCCAGGCAGGTTACATGGGTCAATTAATGACTATAAAAGATTTTCCATTTAAATGACCATTATACTGTCTCAAGTCTCTTCCCATTTTAGTCCATACTGCACACTGTTACTGAAGTGTTTTACCTCAGATCCAACCATGTCACTCAGTCAACTTCAGTAACTCCTTCTTGCTTCTGGGATAAAACTTAAACCCCTTTGTTTAACTTTGCACTACTTGACTCCAATTTATCTTTTCAACCCCAGTAGATATTACTCTCTCTCCGACGTTCTGCAGTCCATCCAAGCTGTCCTTCTCTGTGTTCCTCATCCTCAGCCCTCTATCTCTCATCTCCGTGCTCTTGTAGTGGCTGTTCTCCAAGCCCTGCATCCCTTCAAGATGGAACTTCCATATGAGGCCTTTCCTGGCTGGTCCCCGGCAGCGGGGCCTTGGCTCTCTGACCTAACTGCTGTTTAATCAGCTTGTACTGCTTTATGCTTATGATCTTCATACTTATTTTGTGGAGACTTCGTGCAGTTTTTGTCTTTAATGGCTTTAAACAGCAGAAAGACTTTTGGGGCACCTGTCATTTATGCTTGTGTGTGTATACACACATTCATGTGTGTATGTATTTTTATATGCACACACATGTATGTGTGTATGTGTATATGTACATATGCACACATACACACACTCACACGTACATATACATATTTACCTATTCACTCACATATATGTAGTCCCCCATTAGGCCGTAAGACACGTGAGAATACAGATGGTCACGTTGTGTCTATTTATATATTCCCAGAACCTAGCACAGTGCCCAGCCCATAGTAGGTGCTTTATAAATGCCTGTTGATTTATGGTTTCAATCACTCCTCTATTCCCCATTCTGTGACAAGGAGGATCATAGCTTTAGAGCTTAAAGAGACCTGAGAGATCACCTGTCCCCATTTTACTGATGAAGAAACTGAGGCATGGAGACTTTAGGTGACTTGTTGAAAGGTACACAGGTAGTACATGGCAAAACCAGGATTTGAACCCAGGCCTTTTAATACTAGATTGAGCACTCTTTCCACTGTTCTATATTGCCTCCCCTAATGATGAAACCGATAGAGAACTGAGGGTTCAGTCCTGGAGTCTGGAGACTCCTGAGGTTTTCTTCCTTTGTGTGAGGGTAGAAGCCCAAATATCAAGGTGACATTCAGAATCTCTCCCTGCTGGACCTGAGGAAGGATATTCAGATTCTCTCTTGACCAAATATTCTTGCTCTCTCTCTGCAGAAGCCTATGTCCCCCCACAACTCTTCTATAATGGGAAGGTGGATTACTTTGACCTGCAACGACTGGGGGGCCTTCTCTCTCATCTTAAGAAAACCCTCAAAGGTATGTTTGTGTGAGGCCTGTCAGGGCATATCTGAGCAGGCAGGGCCTGCAGGAGCTAGTGGTCATCCCTCAGAGCCAGCATGGATTCATTAAGAACTCGTCGTGTCAGACCAAACTCATCTTTCTGTTTCTGACAGACATTGTCAAATGCATGACTGCAATTCGGGGACAGTCTGTCATGCTAGTGAACAAGCTGGAGACATGTAGAAAAGACAGCTTGGTTTTTAGATAGGTTTGGGTGGTTCATGCCAAAGAGAGGTGATGAAGGAAACCCTGGCAATGAAGAAGTAGGTCACCAGTGACTCCACATAGCCCAAGGCTATGACGTTGTTATTTTATTCACATGGATGAAGGCATAACAAGCATGATTATCAAATTTGTGAGCGACGTTAAATTAGGAAGGGACTTATGGGTCATGTAAACAACAAGATGGGGCAGTAGACATTTCCTTCTATTTCCGTGGCTTCTTAGACCTTTCCAAAACAGAAATTATACACCAAAGTCACTAAACTGGAAAGGATAGCCAGTGTTACATGCTTGAGTAAAAACCCAAAGAGATTTGAGCAGGCCAGCATAATGCTCTGAATAGAAGAATAGGAAATTTCATGGTAATAAATTGAAAGTTCTGCACTTGGGTTGAAACCCCCACCTGTACAGGTTCTAAGTAAGGGAGGCTTGGTTTGACAACAATTCAGTGAAAGGGACCCAGGGGTTCAGTGGCTGTAACCTAGACGTTTTTCAGTGGTGTAACTTGGCTGCCAAAGAAGCTGTGCCAAAGAGACTGTGTTAACAGAAACGATGTCTATAGTCTAGTTGGTGATAGGCTCTGGTCTGGAGTATTACGTTCCATTTAGGGCCCCACATTGACAAAGGATGTTGTGTCTCCTTAAGAGGGTGGTCAGTTGCCTTGTGAAGATTGGTTGAAGAAGTGGAAGATGTTTAACCTGGAGGAGATTTAGGGAGAACATGATTACTAAGGAGAAACTCCCTAATACAGAGAGCCCAAAAGTGAAATGGATTCCTTTGTGAAGTAGTGAGTTCCCCACCATTGTAGGTCTTCAGGCAGCACCTTTATGTGACTACTTTTTGGAAATTCTGTGGAAGAGATTCCTTTTCAGATAGGCGTTGGGTTAGGTGACCTCTGAGGTCTCTTTCTGGTCTTGAGCATGATGAAGAAAAACAGTGGAAGGAGACAAAATCTTAAGTGTGGAGGGGCCTGGTGACTGTAAGTGACCATAAGTGACCATACGTGACCAGAAGTGACCACAAGTGCTGAATTATTGAGTTTACCTTATAGAAGTAGAGCCTTCTGCTTTAGGACCCCAGTGCTACAGATCCAAAAAAAGAACAGATAATTTGTATGGAGGAGCCTTCTTACATGCAGGTTTATAACTGACCCTAATAAGGGAAGCCTTTGAGGACAAATTCCAGATCTGGACATTTGTATCTCTGAAAGCTGCATGTGGTTGGGCTATCTTCATGGCTCTTGGTTTCCCCCAGGCTCCTACATTCCCATCTTGGTCAGTTCTCCGACCACTTTTCACACTTGGTCCATGTTGTACAGGCCCCTTTTCAGCAGAGGGAGCCAGAGAATCTCATTTAGTCTACAGATAGGGAGTTGAATGTGTTTCCTAATTGAGGTTTCGTGGTGTCAATGATACTGTACATTTGTACAGGCTTTTAATTCCTTTTTAAGCCCTTGAATATCTGTTATCTCATTAGGTCTTCTCAACAGCCTTGAGAGGCAGGCACAGACTCAGTGGTCAGTGCCTGGGGCTGTGAGGATGACCTCTCCCTCCTCAGGCTCTCACAGGCCAGTGAGGCTTGGGGTAAAGTGGAGAAGCAAAAGTTTAAAAGTCACCCAGCTAGGTAATGGTAGACCTCTCCTCATGCCCAGTCCTTTGCTCTTTCTGTAATGTCCCCAGGCACCAAATCTTTTCATATATTTATTTGTTCATGCAAATGTTATCATCCTCCTTGTCCCCTCTTCATCTCCCAGAATGTAAGAATTATTTTTTTATTTTGTGTTTATACTATACCTTCCTGCAGTGCCTAGACTAGTGACAGACACACAGGAAGTACTTTGTAAATGCTTTGGATTGAATTGCTCAACTAGGGGAGGCAGATGGAGTTTACATAAGTCTCTTCTTGCTTGGGTAAAAATCATGATCTGTTGGAGATGATACACAAACGTGGATGGGTGGAGCTGTAGCACGTTGCTAATAATACAAGACAAGGACGTTAGAGAGGCACAAACACAAGTGCTTTCAGTCACTTGCTTCCCTTTAAATGTGACCCTTTTTCTTGACTGCTGGGCACTGGAAGAAACTTTGTAAGCCAAATGTGGCTCAGTCGCAGACTTCACCCTGGCTTGGCTGCCCTACCCTCTGAGGACCTTGGACAGTTCTCTCAGAACTCTGTGTACTGCAGAACCAAAGAGTGTGTTAGGCTTTGTTGCCCACTATCCCAAAGCCTGAGACCAACCCCCATCCACTTTCTCCCAGATGACCTGGCATCAAAGGCAAACATCTTGATCGACCCCTCAGAGCTGCAAGCCATCACCATGGATGACCTTGATGAGGATGAAGAGTCAGCTACATCAACTGCACAGGTGACCCTTCCTTAAGTACTTTTTCCTGCCCTCTTTGGACCTCTCAGATCCTTCTGGGTTTACCCCAAAGCATTCTGCTCTAGATGACTTAAGTCATTTCTAGGAAGACTTCTCTCAAGCCAGCCAGGTTAGACTCCCAGAGAGGGGAGCCTAGATGCAGAGCAGCTCTCACTGAGATGACATCACTCCCCACCCCTGCTTTGGGGTACAAAGCATCTTTTCTGAATTTTTCCTCTTCCCTAGGATCAGGCCTGTGGAGTTCCTTGAAGATTCACATAGAAACAGAATTTATATTACTGTCTTCCTTTGGGATGGTGGTCCTACCTTCACTCTCTTTCATTTGTTTCCCAGAGAATAGTAGTGCTATCCTATGTTTATACAGCATTTAATAGTTTATAAAACACCATTATCTTATTTTGTGTTCTTAATATCCCCGTTAGAAACATAGGTCAGGTCACTCATTTATTCATTCAACAAGCACTCATTAAGTCCTTGTTGTATACAATACACTGTGCTAAGTGCTCTAGGTGATATAAAGTTCACCCAGTTCTTGCCTTCATTACAAATGAAAATAAGGCTCAGAGAGGTGATTTGTCCAAGGTTTTACCTCCTAGTAGGTAGAGGAACTGAAAAAGAACATATCTTCTCCTAGTTGATGGCTCTTTCTAACTCTAACCACACCACAGCTACTTTACTAATTTGAGTCTTAGCTAAGCTCTGCCTAGTTTTGTTTTGTTCTTGGGGGGTTTCAGGAAAACACTGGGGAGGCTTTTAGTGTGACTGGTCTCTCTTCTTTCTCAGCGCCCTGTGGCTGCTCTAGCTATTGGAGGGGCCCTGGCCAGGCCTAGTTGGCTCAGCTCCCCAACACTGAGCCGGGCCAACCGCTTCCTCAGCACAGCAGCTGTGAGCCTCATGAACCCCCGGAGGCCCCTGGGCACCATGGAGAAAGTGAAAGTCCGAACGCTGAATGTGGAGCAGAGAACAGAGGAGGATAGTATGTAATGGGACTTAGGGGGTGCTGTGACAGTTCAAATCAACAGGATTCAGCAAACATCTTTTAAGGGTCTACCAAGCACAGCCCTGGGGATACACAATTAAAAAATGAGGTAGTCCATGCTCTAAATGAGCTTGCAATTTATTGGTACTGTTCTACAAGAATAAGTCTAACGTAAGGTGGAGTGTGCTGGAGCAAAGGACAGAGAGAGAAAGAGCTGGAAGGAAGTTTCAAGAGTGAAGAGTCCCTTTCACTTGTGAGCGAAGATCAAGGAAGGCCTTGGAGGAGGGGGCACTGGGAGGGAGATTTCAGTAGATGGAGGTTAGGAGGTGGTTTGTTCTGAGCACATTCAGGGGATAGCCCCTGTGAAAGCTACAGAGATAGAAGGTGGCATGGTGAGTTTGGGAAAGTAGCATGTGGTCTGGTTTTCGGAAATGGAGAATTCTTGAAGGACAGTAAAGTGAAATGAGTCCACAAAGATTGGCTGGAACCAGGGGGTCTTATGTGCCAGCACAAGAATTGATTGATTGATTTTTGTCGTCTAGTCAGTAGGGACCCACAGAAGATTTTTGAGTAGGGAGTAACATAGTTGAACTTATACATTAGAAAGATTCTTTTGCAAGCTGTGTGGAGGAAGGACCAGAGAGGACAAAGATGAGAAGTGGATAAGACTGATGTGACAGCAAAGGACATGAATGAGGAGAATGCCCCTATACCCAGGATAACAAATCCCCCTGGATTTTGGTCCCTGCCCAAGGGGATTTGGGATTTGACAGAGCCAGTCTCTGAAGGACCCTGATGGCTCTCACTAAGACTGAACTTCTGCCTCTGGAACGAAGTGTTGTGCTGCCTAGATGGCAGGGAATGTGGCCTTGGCAGCCTGCCAGTTGAGCTTTCTTGTCTCTTATGGGGCGATAAAGGTGGTCTGTAGTTTTCTGGGCCTTTCTTCCTCCCATGCTATTGGTGAGGTTGCCTCTGTAGCAGATCCCTGCCCTGTTGGTTGGCTCTGGAATCCTAGAAGTGGTGCTGCTTCCTTTGAGACTTGTATTCTGTCAGGGTGAGTTTACAGCCAAGGACTCCAGAAGGGACTGGGGGTTGTCAGGAGACTCTTATCCTTAAGGGCCTGGATCATTGCCCAGGCCACCTCAGGAAGGTATTCTGTCCCCTCAGACCCTGCCCCGCCCATGCCCTGGGTTTAGGTGACCGCTAATGGCTGCATGTGGCTTTGGGAAGAGCACCTTCAGGAGTGAGGCAATGAAATGAGGAAATTGATGTTTTAAAAATAGCACTCCCTGCTGCTTTTGCCCAGATCTGACCTTGTGAAAGTACTTGTACCATGGGCTTTCCCTGCTGCTCCTTGTAGGACCCTCCAGGGATCCAGCAGGGCATCACAGAACTCCCAAATTGGGAGAGACTCAGAAATCCTATATTCCAGACTCTGTGAACAAGAATCTCCCCTCTGTAGCATCTCAGGAGGTGTCCGGGTGACAGGGAACTCATTACTCTTCATTTGGGGACAGTTTTCCTTGTGAAGAAGTTTTTCCCTGTATTGTTATGCATTTTGCCTCTCTGCACTTAAAACTCATTACTCTCCTTTTACCCTCTGTAGGCAATTAGACTAACTCCATTTGTTCCTCTATATCACAGCCTTTCAAATGGTGATTTGTCACCTTTCCCCACCCCCCAACAACTCAGGCTTATCTTTCCCAGGCCCAGCATCCCCAGCTCCTTCAGGTACACCCTCCGAGGCAGGCTACTCTAGGCTGTCCAAAACATGGTGCCCAGTTATGCCCTGATCAGAGCAGAGTATAGCAGGACTATTAACTCCTTTGTCCGGATCCTTTCTCTCTCAATGCAGCCCAAGTTTGCATTAGTTTATTTGGTCGTCAGATTATACTGTTGACTCCTATTAGTTTCCCAGACCCATTTTGTTAAATCAAGTGTAAGATGTCTCATTTATACCAATTGAATTTCAGATATTTCTTACCCTAGACATCCAGATCTAGTCATATGAGAGTGGGCTTGGCCATTTAAGCCATATTCTTTGTGTGGCCCTGCCTATTTCCCCAAACCACCTGACTTAAGGACCCCTGACTTGTCCTCAGTTGCATTGTAGTATGTTTCTGTTTGGGGCTCTATTCTCCTGGTTTGGCTGGGGCACCAAGTGTTGGCCTAAGGCAGTTGCTGGAAGGAGATAACTGATGGCAAGTGGGAAGCCCTCTTTCCGATTACTATCCTAAGCCTCTCTTCCCTGTGCAGTTGAAGGGAGCCACGGGAATGAAGGCCTATTGTTGGGGAGGCCCCCAGAGGAGCCAGACCAACCCCTTACGGAGAACTCCCTACTAGAGATCCTGGATGGGGTCATCATGATGTACAACCTGAGTGTTCACCAGCAGCTGGGCAAGGTGAGCAGGGGATTGACTTCTTCTGACCCAGCAGAGTTCAGACCTGGGCCCTCTGGCTGAGCTTGATGAGAAGTGGCTACTTGACAGCAGAAAAATCCCTGGTCCTGCCAGCTTCTTCTGGCTTAGATGGGGCTGAGCTAGAGATCCCTTTCCACATCTGGAAACCAGAGCCTTGGTTCTGCATATTTGGTCATCCTGGTCCAGGGACGTCCTGGGAAGATCTGCAAGGTCTTGCAGCTTACTTAGGAAACAGAGTGAGATAGGTGAGGGTGGAAGGAGCTCTAAGAAAAGATTTCCTTGTCTAGAGTTGCCCTTGTGGCTGGGGTGAGACAGGAGTATGTGAGCAGTAGGTTTTGAGGGAGGACGGAAGATCAGCTTTGCCAGGGCCCCTTAGAACCTAAATCTTCCTCTTTCTCATTGAGTTGGCCCTAGAGCCGTCTGTGTGGCAAGGCTCATTTCAGAAATTTGTCTTTAATTATCCCTTTCCCCCAAATTATAGCTAATTATGGGATGTTCATCCTTGAGCCTGTAAGGGGAGGGTTAAAGGGCAGGGGTGGGCAGGGTTTGTTCATGAAGTAAGTGATTCTGGACTCGGTGTGACCGGGGCTGTTAGGCTTCTCTGGGGAGAGCAGATAGAGGAGCTGCTTCCCTGTGCTGGTTTGATCCTAGATGGTGGGTGTTTCTGATGATGTGAATGAGTATGCCATGGCCTTGAAAGACACAGAGGAGAAGCTCAGCCGGTGTCCGCAGTGGGTAAGAACAGCGTCCAGGAGGCCCCTTTGACTTCGTGCTGTCTCTTAACATGCCGCAGTGTCACCCATCCAGAGCGAGAGACTGTAAGAACAATGCTAATTTCCCACCCTGAGGACGCATCTTTACATCATGTTCTGTCCCTAGAAAACTGCCCCCATTCCCTTCTCCCCTGCCAGATAGAGGAGCCCAGAGAGTTCTCAGATACGTGCCTCCTTTTTCCTCTTTGCCTTCAGAATCTGCTTCATTCCTTTTACCTGCTTTAGATAAATAACCCTTGCTTATTCATCATTATTAGACGTGCCTTTACACTTGCTGGCATTTTCCCTGGGCCTGTGCCTGGGCTAGATTAGCTCCTTAGCTGCTGGGTCCAGGCTGCTGCTGCCATCAGGGCTTCTGAGCATGAGATGCTGTGTTATTAGCCCCTGCCCCCACCTTGTTAGGGAAGTCCTCTCAGTCCTGTTAAGTGCTAATGTGTGGGTCTGGAAACTCATACACAGCAGTGTTTGGGAGAGCTGGCTGCTGTTCTGCTGTTTATGATCAGAGCATCAATTATGAATCTGAAAGGCAAGTGCCCATCACTTGCTGAGTCATCAGAGTTCCAAATACAAGGGATCGAAATTTCTCTGTCACTGACTCCCCCCACCCTGGTATATAGACATGCTGTGGGGCAGCTGGCTTTTCTTAAGGGTAGCTTGGCCCTAGGACTCTTGGTCGGAAATAGCCAAAAAGATAATGTTCATTTTCCCTCACTCTGGAAAATCTGTGTTTGGGTGGAGTCCCATGGGATTAAAGACTGTCATTCATTCAGTCACCAACTATCAAGTACCTACAGAGCCCTGGGCTTACAAAAGGGAAGCTACCAGTTACCTTTTTCCTCTTGACCACACAAAACCACCTCTCTTTCCCCCCATTTCCTCAGATTCTTTTTTTTTTTTTTTTTTTTTTGAGCAAGGGTGGTTTGGTACCTTCTGAGCTCTTTTAATTGAAGGTTGTATGGTCAGGCCAGTACAGCTGTTTAGCGCTTCATAGATTGACACCATCTCAGAACTGGAAGGGACCTCAGCCATACCTGAATAGGAACCCCATCTGGAATATCCTGATCAATGGCTATCCAGCCACTCAGTCAATAAACTCCAGTGGCTCCTGTTACCTTCAGAACCAAATAGAAAAACCCTGTTTGATGTTCAGAGCCCTTCATAACATCCCCCTCCCCGGCCTTGCCAGTCTTCTTACACTTCAGCCCCTCCACCCCACTGACTATGGCTTCCTGCTTCTTCCTCCATCTCCTGACTCAGAGCATTTTTCTGTCTCTTCCCACACCTTCCTCAGCACCACCTTCTGACCTCTCTGACTTCTTTCACTCCCAGTTAAAATCCCACCTTCTAGAGAAAGCCTTTCCCAATTTCTCTTAATTCTTGTGTGTTCCCTCAGTGATCTCCTATTTATGCCATACATGACTCGTTTGTACATGGTTGTTTACATGTTGTCTCTCCCATCAGATTACGAACTCTTCAAGAGTAGGAATTGTCTTTGATTCTTCTTTGTATCCCCAGAAGTTTGCATAGTGCATGGCACACAGTAGGTGCTTAATAAATGTTTATTGACTGACTAAAACAGCCCATTCCACTTTGGGAAAGTTTTGATGTTCAATTCAACCAGATTTATTAAGCATCTGCTTATGTGTAAGTCATTTTCATATTGAGCCAAAAGTGAGCTCCCTGCAAATTGCTTGCGGAGAAGCTTTTGGTCCTTTTGGTGCTCTGTGCTGATGATGCGTTACCTAGAACCTTCGTGAAAGCCTGGGCTATTCTTTGTGCATCATTTTTTTGGTCTTGTCACTCTAGTCTTTCTGAGATGAGGCTGCCATTGATAGCTCTGGGTTGGGAAGGGAGGATGGATAACAGGGAGCTTTTGTTTCCTCACTAAGTTGTACAGGATTGTAAATAAGGGTCAATCTTAGGGATTTTGTAAGGTCTCAGAGTGAACAACCTGTGGGTGTGGTCCAGGGTTAGGGAGAAGGGATATATTGACTGAATTTCCTCTCCCTGGGACATCAACAGAGGAAAGACATTCAGGAAGAATTGATGAAAAGTCAGAAGGTTTTCTCTGAGAAGCTGAATCATTTGAGTCGCCGTCTTGCTTGGATCAATGTCACCATCTACTCTAAGGTGAGGGCTATTTGATTTGGGCCTAATTTGGATCGGGGTGGTTTCTTTATCCCCTGCAACCAATGATGCTTTAGATTTCTTGAATACTGCGCTGATATCTTGTGACTGAGCTAGGCAAGAGACTGCTCTTTGCCCCATGTTTGTCATCTGAGATTAGTTCTTACCCAACTAACCTACATGATGAAACTGTGAGCTAGAGAAGGTAGAGCTTTTGCAGAGCCCAGGAAGGGTGATCCTACTAACAATGGCAACCATAAAATCTTAGGATTTGGACCTGGAAGGCACCTTAGAGGCCATTTTGTCTCATTCCCTGTTTTTATAGTTGAGGAAATGGATCCTAAGAGACTTGCCCAAGGTCACCTAAGTAATAAGTAGGAGAATCAGGAGCCAAATAATAGCCAATGCTAGTTAACAACAGCTGGCACTTACATGTCGCCTGCTGCGTGCCAGATACTGTGCTGAGTGCTTCCCGAATATTTCCTCATTTGATCCTCTCTGTACTCTTTGAGGAAGTGTTGTTGTTATTCCCATTTTACAGATGAGGAAACAGGCAGAGGTTAAATGACTTGTCCAGAATCTCCCACCTGGTATCTGACGCAGATTTGAATTCAGGTCTTCCTGACTTCAAGGCCAAGGTGCTAACTACTGTGCCGCCTCACTGCCGAGGTCCTTGTGCTCTCTCTCACATCCCAGGATCATGGGAAGATCACCTACGGGAAACACTTTGCAAACCTTGAGTCACCGTAATAACCTCAGTTATTACTCTTATTTTTATTATTGTCTTTCACCTGGGCGCTGGCTGTTCTGTCATCCTTCTCCTCCACTCTCCTTCTGCACTCAGCCTAAAGCTGTCCCAGAAAGCTCAGAGTGTCTGGTCTCTGGGTCAGTGGATGCTGATTAAATATTACATCCTTGGCAGCTTTTTGGGTGTTTTGGGAGTAGGCAAAGTATGGAAGTCTCTTTGTTGCCTGGGTACAGATCTTATCCCAACACTGTAGCCATCTTCCCGTGGCTCCTACTTGGCATTTGACTAAAGGCCAAAACCCAGGTACACCCTTCCTTCAAGGTGGTTTCTTGGGGTGTTAAATTTTCTCACTGAATCTCCAGATATTCAAACTCCAACAAGCTCAAGAGTCCACCTACCCCATCTCCCTGTCTCAGTGCTCAGAGGCAACTGTTAGGCATTGGCACTTGGGACATGGTGGGCTTGGGCCCATCTGCACCGTTGCTGGAATTGTGTGTGCTCTAGTCTCCCTTTTCTCCTCTCCTCCTGTCAGGAGAAGATGCAGGACATTTACTGGCTCCTCCGGGTTTGTACCCGCACCATAGAGCACGGTGACCGCACGGGCTCCCTCTTTGCATTTATGCCAGAGTTCTACCTAAGTGTCGCCATGAACAGCTACAGTGCCCTTAAAAATTACTTCAGCCCTGTCAATAGCATGGAGGAGCTGCCAGGTAAGTGAAGCCCAGGTTTGGAGGAGGGGCAGGGAGAGCCTTCCCTAGAGGATGAGAAAAACCTCTTCCCATAGTCATTTGCATGTTCTTCGGTTTAGAACTCAGTAAAATAGAACCCAGTCCCCCCTGTAGGGACCCCAATCTAACAAAGGAGGCACAGCCTCTGTCTTCTGGGAGTGGCTGCTCCAACAGGATGCTGCTCTACCTTTGTGAACACTCAGTCTTAGGTAGGAGATAGAGCTCGCACAGGAACAAAGCTCTTAAACCCTCCCTGTGGCAGACAAACAATTACAAATGAGCCGAATGCAAACTGCAACCAAACTAACATCTGTAGCAGCGGGGCTGACTCCAAACAATTATCCTTCAGATTTCCAGTTTCCTGACAACGTCCTGCGAGGCTGAAGCCTTAAGGATAATAGAAATTTGGAAGTGGGAACAAGATCCTTCCCAGGAGAGGAGTGTGTTAGCTCCTGGAGCCTCCTGTCTGAGAGTCACCAAGATTGGTTCTGTTTCCCCAGCTGTGAGCTCTAGGCTTGTCAGCTAACAGTTTGAGAGACTCCAGGTCATTCTGCTTCTGCAGCCTCCCAGAAAGGAAAGCCAAGGCCAGGGTCACTGCTCACCATGTTGTCTAACCACATGCTGGGATGTGGTTATGGGTCAGCAGTCTCCTAGAGTTGAAGAAGGTCGAGGACAGAGAGGGAAGGAGAGGTATGAGATGCATTGGAAAGCAGCTGGGCCCTATTCCTTGAGGGCACACTGGCAGTTTGATTTATAGCTGGCCTAGTGGGGACAGGAATATTTCTCCTTACAAAACAAGTCAGCAAGATGTAGCCCAGCAAAGGCTGGCTTTGGGCCTCATTTGAGAGACAGCAATAAGGACATAAGTGCAGATTGGAATGATGTAACATGTTGGAAAATATCCAAGGGGATGGGAAAACATGGAAGAGGGGGACAGCTGATTTATGACTTCAGCAGTGATTAAAGTTGTGCTTATTTGGGGGCAGGGTAGAGAGCTGTTGGTTTGGGTTATAAAAAGTCTGCAGACACAGGTTTCTCATCTGAGATCTTGGCATGTGTAGGTACAGACTCACTTTCAGAGAGTGTCAGGTTTTGCACAGGTGGCCATTTTAGGCTTGCTTCTCAACGGTCATTGGTCTTCTTAAAAAGATAAGAACAGTTATTCCTGGCAGACCACAGCCTAGGACATCCTGGTTGGATAGGGAGATCTGGTGGCCCATACCCGGATTCGATGAGAGAGGGAGAGGGCATCTGTGGCCTGGCAGAATTGAGACTTCAAAGGGAGACAGAGCTTGCATAGAATTTCTGATTCTCCAGGAAGTCTTTAGGGGGAAGGGGAAGCTACATGTTGAGAACTATGACCAGACCCCTTTACTTACCTGCCTCAAATCAGAGGGGTCACAGCGTCATGAAAGAGCAGGATGTTGTAGCTGCTTGTGACAGAACCTGAGATGATCCTGTGATTGTCCCCAGTAGTCTGCTTGTCTGTTTCTCCTGGCATTCAGAGCTGCCTCAGCATAAGCCACATGGCTCTCCCAGACTTGGCCTATTTAGGTTTGATTTCTGGGTGGTTTTCCCCTCATTGCTCTCATCCCCTCTGATCTGTTCTTTCAGGGTTCCCACCGATTGATAAAACTGTTCTCACCTGCTTCCATGCAGTGGATTGCCACACTCTGCCCCATCTTCATCTTTTCTGGGGCCTGCTAATCATTTCTGGGTTGGGGGAGATTGGCTAGTGTGATTGGATATGAGAGAGGGTTTAGAGACAAACATTCAAGGGATGATCTTCAGGTTGGTGATAATTATCTTTGAACCTGAGCCAAGCTGCATTGTCTGTAGGCATATGTAAAGTACATGCAAATATTTGTGTAATGATCTTTCTTGCCTCTTGTGTGAACTATACCTGTCTGTGGCCTTGGGCCTCCTTGGGAAGGCTGACAACCCTGACCTAGCCTTTTAGGTTCCTTGCAACCTTAATCAGTCGGGTACTGGATTCTTTGAGCAGCTACAGGTGTGTACATGCATGTAGTCAGAGAGTACTGACTTGGCTCAGCCTGCTGCTGCTGTGGTCCTTTATCTTATATGGGGGCAATCCCTGAATTTCTTGAGGCTAGGCCTTGGCCTCAGAGGACATTTTAGGGTCTTCTTGAAGACCAAAGGAAGAGAGCACCACAGAAAAGCAGCCTTGCTCCGTATCTGCTTTCTGCTCATTCAGTCTCTTCCTCTTTCTCCTTTCCCGTCCCCCTCATGTTATTTCTTTGTCCTGAAATGTGCTGTGATCTCTTGGGAAGGCAGATCTTTCTTCATATGTGTGAGTTTGACCAGCACAAAGGCCCAAACAACATTTCCCAACTTTGGAGAGAAAACACATCTGGTACTTGTCTGTCCCACCAAAGGGAAGAGATCGCTTCTGTCACAGAAAGAACTCCAGACTAAGTAGGAGTTAGGAGACCTGGATTTTAGTGCCTAAACTTCAGTATCCTCTACTGTAAAATGAGAAGGTTGGATTAGATGATCTCTGAGGAACTTCAGAGCTCAGGCAATGTCACACATGATACACATGGAGATATTTTTTTCTTAATTTAATTTTTTTAATCAGCAAAAAAATATTTTCCCTCCTTCCTAACTCCTCCCAACAGAAATTTTTTTTGGTAACAAATATGCATTGTTAAGCAAAACACATTCCTGCGTTGGTCTTGTCCAAAAGACTAAGTCTCATTCTCTGTCCCAAGGCTCTGTCGCCTCCCAGGTGCTCTTGGATTGTGGTTGGTCATGGCATCGATTTGAGTTCTTAAGCCTTTGAAAAGTGTTTGTTTCTGTCATGTTATTATTGTATTGATTGTTCTCCTAGTTCTGTTTACTTCATTCTGCATCGGTTCGTACAAGTCTCCCCGGGTTTTTCGGGTCTATTTTGTAACCATTGTCTGGGCCAGAAGAGAAGTATTCTTCTCTTTGGAACAAGAATCACAGGATTTAGGACTGAAAAAGGCCTTGTGGCTCATCAGTTCCGATCCCATCATTTTACAGAGGCACAAACAGGCCTAGAGAGGTTGGGACTTATCCAGGGTCACAGAGGCAGGCTCCTTACTTTATTACCACTGTATTTAAACCCTAACATTCATACTTCCAATCTAACACTCTTTCCCCGCTGAACCCTTCACTTGATAGGAACAGGAATGCACCTAACCCTGAGGTGGGAATGTTGGTAAATCTAGGGGCAGAAGTGCCTTGTGCACAAGGAAAGTCAACATGATATGCTCTTAGATGTGGGCCGGGCTTTGCCGTGCTACTACTCTTGGCCTGTGGTCCCCTCCCCATTCCTTTAGCCTAACCCAGTGCTGAGGTTGAGAGGGGAAAGAAATGTGTTGCTATTTTAAAAAACATTTCTAGGTTGTACCAGATCTATTGAATAGCAACCAAATCTAAAATGATCCTTTCTTTTTTTTTTGATGCAGCTGGTTAATATTTTCTGTCATTGGATTTTCTCTCTCTAGCTGACCCTGGAATAGAAGAGATGAGGTCCAGATCCAGGGGCAAATACATAAATTTTCCTGATGTTCTGTACAGAGCTTTGCCTGTCTCTGACTCAAGGACCTAACTGCCTTCTGCTTTCTCCTCTTTTGTAACAAATGGCCTTGAGCAAAAGAAGGGCCTATCACACTGGCATTAAATGTGAAAAGCCTCGACAAGCATGTAGGACCCCTACTCTCTGGTCTGTCTGAGGTACTCTGTGTGTCTGGACTCTTTGGTCTTAGCTTAAATAATGATGACCCTTTATGAGGGTCCTATAGGGTGTTTCAGGTATCTTGTGCTTGCTTATAACTACCTGGGCTTTTCCTTTTCTCCGTGTTAAAATCCCTAGAGCTCCCTTAGCCCTTTGTGTATTGAGCACACACATGGAGGAGAAGTCTGTTAACTGAGCCAGGCCATGACTAGGGGTTCTGCAGATGTGGCCCAAAGAGGCAAGAAATCTTTCCATAGAGCAAAAAGAGTTGGAGAAGTAAGCAGGAGATGATCAGGTCTCTCGGCAAAATTGTTCGAAGATTCTGACCATAGCAGGGAAAGACTGTTTCCCCTTCATACCAGATGGAAGCCTCCTTGGAGCCAATGTGCCTCGATCCTGAGCTAGATTCTCACCAGAGTCCTTGGGCTGAATCCTGAGACTTTTCCTTTCACAGGTTACGAGGAGACACTGACCCGCCTTGCTGCGATTCTAGCCAAACACTTTGCAGACACGAGAATTGTGGGCACAGGTGAGGTGCTTTTTTCACTTCTTAGAGTGGGCTGGGCCAGGAAAACAAGCAACTCTGGAAGGTTTCATTTCCTAGTGATTTTAGTCTTTTGGTTCAGTTTGACAAGCATTTATTAAGTGCCTGCTACATGCAAGGTGCTAAGAATATGAAGACAAAAAAAACCTCGTGCTTTTCTTTAAGGAGCTTTCATGATGGGGAGTGTGCATCTGAATAACTTAATTTCAGGTGAGAGAGGAGATGAATGACTGGAGGTGGGGAGGAGGGAGGGTGGTCGAATAGGTAGGGATGCTTCCCCTAGAAAGTGGCAACCCAGCGGAGCCTCATAGGAGGATAATGATTCTCAGCAGAGGTCTTGAAGAGGGGAAGCTAATGTAAATGTGTGCAGGTAGATGGTGGTATTTCAGGTCTGATGAATGACTCGTTGTAGTCAGAACCTAGACTAGATAACAGGGATTATTGTGAAATAAGGCTAAAGAAGTAGATGGGAGCCAGATTGAGCAGGGGCCTTTACACATCAGGTTGAGGGGTTTGTATTTTCACTTAAAAGCAACGGGAGCCTCTGCAGGGTTTTGAACAGGGGAGTGACATAGTCAGATCTCCCTCTTGTCGTGTCCCAGTTCTGTCAAGTGTCAGGTGGGTGAAGCAGACTCAAGGTATGGTTGCAGTTCGTGCTGGCCTCTCAGCCAGAGGGAGTCAAACATGTAGGAAGGAATGCCCTTCTAATCCATCCCATCCTATAGGATGGCCTGCCTGCTGGACCCTGGATTTAAGTGTCTAGGACTCAGGCCTTAGCTGTTCATTTTCCCACAATTTGGGGCCCCCTGGTTTAACCTTTCACCCACAAAAGCCCCAAGCTTTTGGATGAATGGGGTTCGATCTGGTAAACCAGAGGAGTAATCTTTTTCTCCTAACCTATTGACATTGAGAAAACCCATCCTTGGCCTTTTTGCCTTCAAAGAGGCCTTGAGCCATTTGTCTGATGATGACCCTTTCCAGTCCCCATCTCCCTTTCTGGGTCCTCAGACATTTCTGTCACCACTCAGACATCCGAGATTCACTGATGCAAGCGCTGGCCAGCTATGTCTGTTATCCCCACTCATTGCGTGCTGTGGAGAGGATACCTGAGGAACAGTGAGTTCTGGAGCCCCCTTCCCAGTTGGTTGGGACCCTGTGCTAGTGGTGGGAGTTAAAGCTTGTGGGTGGGACACTGGGGAGATGGTGGGGGCAAGTAGGGGCAAAAAGGGAAAAAGAAAAGCTTACTGCTGCTGGAGGGATATGAGGAGGGAGGATTGGAATGAGCCTTGTGGCCCAAGATCATGTGAGGTATTCCTGCCTTGCCTCTGTAGAGCAACAAGGCAAGGAAATTGAGTTTGTTCCTTTAGTTGCTGGTGCAGTAGATGGAATGCTGGGCTTGGAGTCAGGAAGACCTGAGTTCAAATCTGGCCTCAGACACTTACTAGTTATGTGACCCTGGGCAAGTCACTTAACCCTGTTTGCCCCAGTTCCTAATGTGTAAAATGAGCTGGAGGAAGACATGGCAAATCACTCCAGTATCTTTGCCAAGATAACCCCAAATGGGATCCCGGAGCCAGACATGACTGAAACGACCCCAGCACCAGTCTGGCCAGTTCCACTTGTGACTTGACATTCTTGGATCCTTCCTTCCCTCTGTTGATACAAGAGTGAACTGCTTCTTTTAGGCTCCTCCTGCGTTCTCAGCCCAATTTAGATGCTAAAGTCTTGACAAACCAGGATACCTTTATTACCTCCCAAATCTGTTTTGTCTTTTCATTTTTCCAGTTATTTTTTATTCCACAGTCACTTTTATGATATATTCCTTTTCTACCCACTTCATTGAACCCTCTCATGTAACAGAGACATCACCTCACCCTGGGTTCGAAAAGCATGTGGCACTGTCCTTAGTTAGACCCTCACTTTCTTCCAGACACCCAGGGAGCTATCTAGAAGTTACTGACATGCTCCCTCTCCCCTTGGCAGACGGATCACCATGATGAAGAACCTCCTTGCTCCTTATGAGCAGCGTCCCTGGGCTCAGACGAATTGGATCCTTGTGCGACTGTGGCGGGTAATAGCTCTGGCGTCCCATCTTGCGATTCCCTCGGTGCAGAAATCCTTGCTGGGCTCAGAGAATGGGGGAGGTGCCACTCCTGCCTGTGGCTAGTTGTTTGGATTTGCCACTGAGTGTGGGGTTTATACTTAGAAATGTAGGTCATGCTGCCCTTAGGAAGTCTGGCTCTTCAGATGTATTCATAATCAGTGTTTTCTAAGTCAAGTCAATTTGACATTTGAAAATGTCTCTCTGTGCCCATCAGCACCGAGCTGGGCAGAGTGGGTGAAGCAGGTGGGGGGGGGGGGGTAAGGATGGGAGTATGGGGAGAAGGGAAGGGAATAAGGTATCTAATTGCAAGGAGAAGGGAGCTGGGTCAAGGAACTGTCAGACAGGGCAGTAAGATTTGGGGTCTGCTGAGGCAATAGAAGAAAATTTTAGTAAAAGGCCTGGACCCAGAGGTCTAGAGATACTGCCACAATGCAGGTTCTGAGTGACATGAGTTGGCTCTAGGATTTAGACGTCCAGTGGGGTGGGAACCAATTGAGGATAAGAGGTAAGAAGAAAGCAGTGTTGGAGGACAGGCAAGTTCTGGGTCCTGGGTGAGAAGAAAGGAAGACCCGCCTGACCTACTCCCGCCTGGCATTTGTCTTTCAGGGCTGTGGATTTGGATACCGTTACACTCGGCTGCCTCATCTTCTGAAAACAAAACCTGAGGATGCCAACCTCCCTAGCCTGCAGAGTGAGTACTGGATGTTAAGGATGGGGGCGGGCAGGGCACGGCAGGGATAGAGGTAGGGAAGCCTCCCTTTTTGGTGTAAGGACTAACAGCTGGAGCTTCAGAAGACCAGAATGGAGAGGGCATTAAAAGAGGGAAGGGGAGAGCAAAGTTCTTAGTCAGGGGCAGGAGGTGACCCAAGTCCCTGGTTTAACCAGAGCATTTTGGCCTGGACCTGAAGTTCTTCTGCCAAATGTTTGGCATAATTTTGATATCCTATGTGGGGGTCTGCTGGGCTCTGGCAAGGGCAGCCTGGCTTCCTGTCCCAAGGGAGAGCTCAGTGCACATGGTCCAGGGGCTGGTGAGAGCTTTCCTGTTTTCTTTCTTTGGGTTCTGCATTTTGAGCACTTTGCCCTAGGTCACACGTTGTGTTAGTGACAGGGGCAGGACTCTAACCCAGCTCTCTTGGCCGGAAGGCCTCTGCTTGCTCTGCTACGCCACACTGGGCACGTCTCTGATCTGCAAACCTCTTCTGAAGGCCACTGTCCCCTGCAGCCTTCCTGTCTGTCCCTATAACATCTCAACTCTGTCCCCCTCCATCCCTCTCCACCCCCCTCTGCTTCTATTTTCAGTTCATCTCTCTCCTCAGTTTCTTTTGATTTGTCTTTTGTCATCTGCCTTCTCCGCTAGCCCTCTCTTATGCCCTTAGTCAGTGATGTCCCAGCCAAGGCCTGTAGTGTTCTCTATTTCTGACCTTGACTTTTCCTGCCTTTGCCTCATTGACTTCTCCCTTCCTCTACCTTTCATTATCCCTTCTTCTATCCTTTTCCTTTCCATTTCAGTGCTTTGGCTCTAGCCCATGGTAATATAAGTGTGTCTGAGGTGGTTTTTTCCCTTCCCTTCCTTTCCTGATTCCCCTGGTGGGCTTTTTCCTCTCTGCCCTTCTGTTGCCCTTTGAGCTGAGGTGAGCAGTTTGTCAAGTTTAAGACCTGGTGATACCGACCACAAAAAACAAGTTAAATGGTTCAACTGTAGAGTTAGCTAGGCTTGATTCTTTCTGCAGCCAGTGTTTCATTCCTTTATACCATTTATTATCTTGACAAACCTGCTGTGTGGACAGAGCACTGTTCTAGGTGCTGGGGGACACCAGATTTAGAGAAGACACAGTCCCTGGCTTCATGGAGACCACAGTCTAAGAGGGGATGACACAAAGATAATTAATTATGTGCAATATTACTGACAAGTGTATTAAAGTGGTATAAGCAAAATGCTCTGGGAAGCCTAGGTAGGGTAGGAAGGAAGGTTATGACTTGTCTAGGAGGATCCTGGCCTATTTCTCCATTCCTCCCATCAGGGGGCATCACACATCCTACTGTGATCTCAGGGACTGAAATCAGCATGAGAAAACAGAAAATCATAAAACCCTAGACTTAAGAGGAACTTTGCAAGTCATAGCAAGCGATCCGTAGCCAAAGCAGGATCCCCTTGTGCATATCTTCAGTAAACGGTCACCCACCCTTCAGCAGAAGAGGTCCTCTGGTAGGGAGCTTACCACTTCGCAGGGCAACCCAGTCTATTTTGAGGCAGCTCTCATGGTTAAGAAGTTTTTCATCCTACTGAGCTGAAATCTTCTTCCTGGCAACTCCATATAGTGGTCCTTGTTCTCCCTGTTGGTGCCCAGAACTAGACCTAATCTTCCAACTTTGGTCTGAGCCCAGTAGTTGGGCCATCACTTAGTGCTAGACAACATGGACTTGCTCCTCTCCACTCTGTTAACGTATTGTATGACTGAAATGACTCCTTTGGCTGCCACATCCCACTGCTGACTTAGGGAGCTCTTGGTCTAGTAGATGTCACCAAGTAGATGTGTGCTAGGAAGAGATGGGGGCTGGTCAAGTGATGAAGGAGAGGGATGGCAGGCAGACAGCCAGGGTGCTCCCCTGGGAGCCTGGAGGCATCAGGAGACATGGAGGAAAGCCTCACCACCTGGGCAAATGTGGGCAAGAAGAGTAGATGCTGAGCAGGCAGTCTTCATTGCTGGAGACGACTTCTGCACTAGTGAGACCACCAAGCGTTTGCGGAGCTTTGGCTCCTAGCTTTGTCTTGTCTTGTTTTTTACATGAACTGTTTCTAGTGAAACTTTCCCCATTTTGTACTTGGGCAGTTTATATTTTGAACCCAAATGCACAATTATCTCTATGAAATTTAATCTGAATGTCAACTCCCTGTTTCAGCCTATTGAGACCTTCCTGAATGTCATTTCTAGCTTCTGATCTCTTAACTCTGTCCTTAAGATCTGTGTCATCTCTAAACTTGCCTTCTCTGTCTTTTGTCTTTGGGACCACTGAGTACACGAAAGGAAAGCCTTCAGTTAACGTTAAGATGCAAATTTATTTCTCTCTCCATTCTTTTCCTCTTGCAAAACATAACAAAACAAAACCTCAAAAAAACACAAGAACTGCTTTTATTTTTTAAATTTATTTTGTTATTTATTTATTTAACTTTTAACATTCATTTTCACAGAATTTTTGGGCTCCAAATTTTCTCCCCCCTTGTCCCCTCCAAGAGCCGCTTTTATAACGTGCCGTAAACTAGAGAAAACCAGGTGTGGATTATCTGCAGTTTGGATTATGCTGTGATTCTTGAAATCGTGCATATAATTTCAATTTACCTATTTTTAGTAAACATTAAATGCATTAACTGTACTAAGTTGTTTTTATTCGTGCCATGGCAGTATTCTGGCTAGGTAGGTTAGTGTTGTTTTCTCATTTTTCAGTCATGGACGCTGAGGGAGAGGGAAGTTAAAGACTTATCCCAGGTCATCTAGTGTGCTAACAGGAGGGATGTATTATGCCTCTCCATCCTCGAGTCCCTCTGCCTAAGTCTTGATGCCTCCAGCCTGTCCCGAGGGTGGAATGTGAGCTGCCTGCTGGGCTGGGAGCCTACTGCTGCAGGAGCTATTGATTTTCAGTGGGAAGGACTGGGAAGAGAGGCTATCTGGTTCTCCCACTGTTGCCACTCAGAACAGAGGGTACCAAGAGCTCTGATTACAGACATCACTGTGAGGGGGTATGTGACCAGCAGACCCAGGTGCCATCTTTGTCCTCAGCCAGACTGTGGCAGGGCTCTTCCCACCACCCTGGCTGCAGGCTGGGTATCTCTGGGATAGCCAGAGGTAAAAATCATGGACATCAGGAAGCATTGAGAAGAGAATGGAGGGCCAGGTTGCCTTGGAATCAGAGTGAACATGGACCACAACTCAGGCTATACCTAGTGGGAATTGCTTTGAGGACAGACATATCAGCTTTGTAGAATTATGGGTTCTCTCAGAAGTTTAGTGTGAGAATATAGGAAAACTCACCCCTTACCCTAGTGCTATAACAGGCCTACTCCCAGCCTACTCTTTCTAGTACTAATACTAACAATTCAGTACTACTACTAATACTTTTCTAGTACTAATTCTAAAGGACAGGAGAAAACAAAAGCAACTCTGCCGTTAGTGGTTAGAAAGATGAGGGATGACTTCAGTGTAGTGTGGCCATACTAAGAGAACCTTATTATGGCCCTGGAGAACAAAGGCAGCATGTTTAGAATGATGGGCTTTGTAGGATTGGGCTCCATTAACCCTTTTCTAGCACTGAGAATAGCCCTGGGAGGACCCTCAAGCTGGAAGATTGGGATAGCACTATTCTAGCACTGAATTGGCATACCTCTTTTTTTTTTTTTATAACACCTTTGGACTGTGTGATTGAAATAGCCTCATTGTAATGATGGGATTGGTTAGACTGGGAAGCTCAGTTATGATCCTGGAACTGGGGACCTGGAGTAGCTTGTTATAGTCCTGGGTTTGGAGGCCTAAAATCTGTTGGTTATAACTCTAGGGTTGGAGTCCTGGCAGAGCCTTGATGGAGCACACAGACTTAGCACTGGGACAGGCCTTTTAAAATGACAGGGCTGGGGAAGTAGAGTATCTAGGATAGTGCTGAGGAAGGCAGGGCTTCCCTGAGGATAATGAATGAGGTGTGACAGGGCAGGACTGAAGGAGAATTTTTCAAGGTCAGGAACAGAGCAGAGAAGTTGTGCTGAGGAGATAGTTTCTTGTCAGGCCTAGAGCCAAATGCATGCCTGAAACAAAATGTGGGAGGGACTGCAAAGAGTCAGGATAGCAGGAGGGAGAGGGAAAGGAGAGGGGGAAGGGAGAGAAGAAGAGGGAAGAGGAGAGAAGATGGAGAGAGGAGAGAAGAGGGGGGAGGGGAGAGGGGAGAGAAGATGGGGAGGAGGAGAGAGGAGAGAAGGGGAGAAGATGGGGAGGGGGAGAAAAGAAGGGTGGGGAAAGGGATCAGAGAGAAGCAGCAGGACTGGTAGCAACTCCCAGGAAAGAGTGATGAGAAGGATCTCTCCACCCAGCCTGGGGCCATTGGCCTTTTCCCCAAGATCCAAGAGAAGGAGCCATGAGTACCTAGAGGAAAAGGGGCTCTACCTTTTGTTTGATCCTCAGCCTGGGGGCTGGCGCTGATGGGACCCTGCTCTGCTATGGCAGGAACTACCAAGTAAATCAGAGTGAATGGCAGAAGCAAGTATTCCTTGGGCTCCAGGAGAATCCTGCTCTGCCCCAGACAGCCAGAGGCATCACAATATAGTGGACAGTTTGCTAGACTTGGAGTCAGGAAGATCTGGATTCAGATCTTGCCACAGATATTCACTGTGTGACCCTAGGCAAATGACTTAACCCCTGAGCCTCAATTTCCTCATCTGTAAAATGAGAGGATTTGACTCAGTAATCACCAAGGTCCTTTTTGGCTCCTCTGACACTGTTGGCTTCCCTCTTCTGGATGCTGCAACCTCTTGTAGTGCTAAATCTATAATCCAGTTCTGTCCACTTTAGTTGGCCAGATATGGTAGTAGAAGAGGCAGGCAGGGAAAAAAATGAGAAGAGCCGGATTAGGGCCAAACCTCAGGCCTGAACTTTGGCATAAATTAAGAAATGCAGACCACTTGTATCCAGTCTCCTGGGAGCTGGCCTTGCAGAGAGGTGCCTCAAGTGCTGGAAGTGGGGCAAGACAGCCTCTGGCTTCACTTTGGAGGCCGAATGATTGTGTTGGGCTAACAGCGATGTCCCCAAAGACTGTTTGGAAGGATTGGGTATGTGCCCAGGGTATGGGGGAGGATCTCTCTGGGCCCCCGCAATCCACATGCCTTCTTTCTACTTGCAGAGCCGTGCCCCTCTACCTTACTGCAGGGCCATATGGCTGACCTGCTACGGAGTGACCGTGACATGGCCCCTAGCTTCCTCAACAGTGTCCTCAACCAGCTTAACTGGGCCTTCTCTGAGTTCATTGGCATGATCCAGGAGGTGAGCCAACATGGAAACAGGAGTGACAAGAGCATAGGACTTGGGGTCTGAGGGCTTGAGTTTGAGTCCTGACTTTACGTGCTGTGTAACCTTGGACAAAGCACTTTGCTGCCTCCGTGGGTCTCAGTTTCTCCAGATATAAAAAGAGGAGGCTGGTCCAGGTATTTAAAGTCTTTCCAGCTTTAGGTCCTGGGATCCTATTAAAATTCCAATCCCTAAGTGAAGCCGATCCTACAGTCTGGGGGAGGCAGGCTGGCTACAGGAGCAGCTGAGATGTTCTCCAGTGGAGTCCTTGGGAGTATTGTTGGGGAAGAGGAGAAAAAGAGGACTTAGCTTTGGGGGATGTCTCAATGCCCCCAAGCCAGGGGAGCTGGCACTGCTGATCCTCCCCTTGGTGGGGGTGGGGTGGGATAATTCAGATTCAACAAGCAGCCGAGCGCCTGGAAAGAAACTTCGTGGACAGTCGTCAGCTGAAGGTGTGCGCCACCTGCTTTGACCTGTCAGTGAGCCTGCTCCGGGTACTGGAGATGACTGTCACCCTGGCCCCTGAGATCTTCCTGGACTGGAATAGGCCCTCCTCTGAGTTGCTGCTGCGACGGCTGGCACAGGTTGGTGCTAGGGCCAGGGGTACCCTGGGCATTCTCATTTGGAGCCTTGAGGCTTCCACCCTCAGCTTGTCTGTCTATCTCCTTGGGACCCCGAGGACTGCCATCCTAGCAAGCATTGGCACAGACTATTAGGAATTCTCATTTCTTTTCACCAAGGCATGATGGAGGCTCTAGCAGCTCTTGGCTCTGTGCTTGGGGGCAGTGCAAAGGGAACTGAGTGTAATAGCAACATGAGATCACATTTCTAAACAACATTTACAAAGCATTTTCCTTACAATAACTCTGTGAGGTCGATGGTGCAGGCACGGCTTCTAGAGATTAAGTGACAGTCCTATGGCTAGTCAGTCAGTGACAGTCTACATTCAAACCCAGTTCTTTATATTCTAAGTCCAGTTGTCTTTCCACTGCCGCCCATTGCCATCCTTTCTCCTGGTGACCTGAACATCTCCAAGCCTGTAGAGGATACACAGTATAGACATGGCGCCCAGCGGCTCACTGGCCTCTCTGTGTCAGGCCCAGGGGAATAGTTTAGCTGGGGAGCAGTATATTATTAGATCCAGCCTGGGCTGTTTGCCAAAGCAGCTTCCTGGGATAGAACTCCTTGGAGCCAGTCTAGAGGAATTTTGTCCTTTGGTCTTGGGAAGCTTGCTCCTTTCTGAGCCCTGGGCCAAGGCTGCAAGTTCTCTAGCTTTCTTGGTCTCTGAGCCTTTTTGCCTTCCTCTGCTCAGAGATCTATCAGGCTCATTCCTTAATTACCTCTTCTTCCACAGCTGCTGCCACAGTCCCTGGGTCCTCTGGCTTTGGCACCCACCCACATATGATTATTCAGTATTTAACTGGAAATGGCCAAAGACCTTAGAAATCAATCGGTCAACAAGTATTTATGAAGTACCTCCTGTATGCCAGGAATTGTTCTCAGCACCCGAGATACTAATACAAATAAACGAAACCATCCCTGCTCATGCAAAGCTGCGTTCTAATGGAGGAGACTGATATTTGTGTGTGTGTATATGTCCATATGTAGACAGATATAGATAGAAAGGCTCACACACATACACACAGAATAACTAGAAGAAATAAATACTAAGAAGTTAACTACAAGGTTGTTAGAATAGCTCATCTGATACAGTCACCTCGTTTCACAGATGTGGATCCTGAAGCTTAGAAAGGGAGGTCTCATATCCAGCAAGTAGCGGAGGCCAGGCTCCGAGCTAGGCCCCGACACTAAACTCTGGGCTCTTTCTGCTTACCCACTACCACCTCATCTAATCCAAATTAGAAGTAGGTTTTTAGATGTTTTTGTTCTGAGGAAAAAGGTCAGAGGACCATAGATTCAGAGTGGGAAGAGACCTCAAAGGCCATCTGCTCTAAGCCACTCCTTTTATAATTGAGGAAGCTTGGGCCCAGGGAACATTGAATGACTTTTCCAAAATCATCCTCCCATCTCCATAATGTCTGCTGGCTTTTCTCCTTCCTGGATTTCACTCCAGAATGTCCCACAAGAAGTTTATTTTGATTTGCCCACTCTTACATATGCCTTCTATGTGGAAAGGCTCCATTGCCAGGATGATGGCTCAAATGAGTCTGGACATGGTTGTCCGAGTTCGTTATTAGTTTAGCTGTAATCTCTCTGGTTCCTCTTTTTTCACAGTCATCGTCTCTCCTCATCTCCCCACCCTACCCACCCCTACTTCTGATCTCTTTTTCTCCAGTGGTTCCTTCCTGGCTGCCTATAAACATACCTGTCTGTCTTGATCTTTAAAGACTTTCTTTAGAACCTTCCATCCCTTCTAGCTTCTGTCCTGAGTCTCTTGGTCCTTTTGTAGCCAAACTGCTAGAAAAAGCTCTCTGTGCTCATTGCTTTCACTTTTCTTTCATTCACTTTTCAACTGGAATCTGACTTCTGACCTCAACTGAAACAGGTCTCTCCAGGGTTACCAGTGATCAGAAGTGGTCAGAACTGATGGCCTTTTTTCACCTTTGTGACCTCTCTGTAACTGTTGCTGCTGTCAAGCACTGTCTTCTCCCAGAGCCTCTCCCTCCTCTGTGTTTCTGTGACACTGCTCTTTCCTGGTTCTCCACCTATTTACCACACAGCTCACTCCCTAACTTTGGGGGTGGGGTGGCCTCTTACGCTCCTACCTTCAGCTTTCTGCTTCTTTTTTGCTCTCTACCATTACATCTGGTGAGTTCATCCCCTTCCATGGGCTCAGGTATCATCTCTGTGCTTAGCACAGTGCCTGGCACAGACTTGCCATTTCATAAATGACTAGCTAGATGCCCAGCTCTAGAGTCTCTCCTGAGTTCCAGTCTATTAGTAACTGCCTACTAGATCTTTCAAACTGGCCATCCTGTAGCCATCCCCAGCTTCGTATGATTCAAGCAGAACTCATTGTCTTTCCCTCAAGACTTAGTCTTATTTCTACTTTCCAGTCAGTTGTCTTCATCTCCTCACTCTCACTTATTCCACACGTCCAGTCGGTTGCTGTATCTTATCATTTCTACCTCCACCACATCTTTATGTCTGTTCCCTTCATCCTCATAGTCACTACATTAGTTCAAGCCCTTATCAACTGGACTATGGCAAGAGTTTCCTCCTTGGTTTCCTGACCACAAGTCTCTCCCCACTTCCAGCCATCCTCTGCACAATGAGATGTAAAAGAGCTACTTCCCAGAGCACAGAGGTGACCACATGACTTCCCTGCTCAACAGATCCCAGTGGTTCTTTATTACTTCTAGGAGTAAATACAAACTCCTCTTTTTGATGCTTGGAGCCTTCCCAGGTTTGTTGCCCTTCATGCATTCTGTGGTCCAGTTCAGTTCACCTTTCTGTTGCTCGTATACAGCACTCTGTGTCCCATCTCCATATCTTTGCATTAGCTTCCCCTTCCCAGTGTCAGGAATGCACTGCTTTCTCACCACCATTTCTTAATCTCTCATTTCCTTTAATACAGCTCAACTGTCACTTTGTATGTGGAGTCTTTGCTGATCCCCCCAGCTGCTAGTGCCCTACCTCCATCACCTTCTATCTATTTAGCATGATCAACACATACGTAGGGGCAGCTAGGTGATGCACTGGATAGTGTACTGGTCCTGAAGTCAGGAGTTCCTGGGTTCAAATCTGGCCTCAGACACTTACTAGCTGTGTGATCCTGGGCAAGTCACTCAACCCCAATTGTCTCCAAACCACCCCGCTCCCTCCCAAAACAAAACAAAACACATCTTTGCATGTTGACCCTCTAATGCAATGTAAACTTCTTGAGATTGGGTACTTTTAATTTTCATCTTTGTATCCTCAGCACCTAGCCCAGCAAAAGTACCTAGTGCTTGGTAACAGGTGCTCAGTACATACTTGGCTGACTGATTGGTGTCTTGTTGCTGACTTGGCCTCTTAGTTGTTGCTCTGGGGCTTTCGTCCTCTCTCTGGGGTCTGTGTTCTTGGAGTAGCCATTGCTTCTTCTTGGGTCCCTTCATCATTCAGATGTCAGGGTGACTCAGTCTCCTCCCTCATTAGCCTTGTGCATCATAATACAGGCCACGTCATACGACAGGTGAAGACACTTTTATTGCAAATTCTCTTTCTGTCCTTTAGTCCCTTTAACCATGTACAGAGATATGTACATTAGGGTAGCAAGTAATCCCAGGCAGGACAGTGCCCAGAGCTGAAGGACTTAAATCTGGCTTATTCCTGTGATTCCTCGGGCCAACAGCCTTTGCCCTCTGGTGTGCAGCTTCTGTCCTGGTGGCCCTCCCCTGTATATTGCCACCTTATTTTCCTAGTGTATTCTTAGAATTGATCTCCTTGGGCATTCTGAACCACATTCACTCAGGCAAATAGGAAGTTTCCTGGTTTCTAGTCACATGTTCCTACTTATTTACTATGTTCAGGCAGGGGCTTGCAGTGGAAAGGTCCCCAAATCTATAAAGCCTCATCTTCCTCACCTGTGAAATATTGATAACAACATTAACACTACCTACCTTAGGGACTTCCCCTCAAAGCCCACTTCTTCTCTCCCCTTCAGCTCCTGAACCAGGTCCTGAACCGTGTGACAGCAGAGAGAAATTTGTTTGACCGAGTGGTTAATCTCCGGCTGCCAGGTGAGTGTTCCTCTAGTCTGTTCTTTAGTCTGAAATAAAATCTCAAATGCCATCTCAGAAATATTTGCCTCGACATCTCATCTTGGTCCAGCTCCCATTCCAAGCTCCAGTTTTTAGCTCCCCCACCTTCAAGGCCTAGTAAAACACGTTCTTCCACATCCTTCACTGTCCTGAGCCCCTGGAATTGGGGTGGTGGAGGAAGGTTTGGTGCTCTCCATTTGACTTCAGATATGTTTTTCTTCCTTATGTGGGCCCTTGGGTGACTGAGGAGATGCCTGGGGAATTAACGATTAGAGTATTTGCTATTTAGGAAAAGGGATTCCCTTCCAGAATTCAGGAATACTTCTGATGCTCCAAAATCCCACCTTGACATTTGGGCTGACTGGGGCTTTTCCTGAAGCAGAAAGGCAAGCTGGGAGAGTTGGGCTGAAGACTAACTGCGCTATCCTCCCCAGGTCTGGAGAGTGTAGACCACTATCCAATTCTTGTTGCTGTGACTGGCATTCTAGTCCGTCTCCTAGTGGACAGTGATGTGGAGGGGTGAGTACATTGTGGGATTTACTTCTCATTCTATTGAGCCGCAGCCTTTTTGGCCACTTACCTTCCAAGATGAACTTTGAACCTGTGTTTCCATGCCTGTCCCCAGGCTCTTTGGCTACTTAGGTCTCTTTATTTATTTTAGGTCCCGAAGTTTTTGTTGGGGCAACTTTAAGTTACTAGAGAAAGAGTATTTCTGACTGGGACTGGGGATGGAATGAGTGGCTGCTATTGTGTGTAAAGTGGGGCCATTTGGAAGCCCATGGGTTGAGGAGTTACTCATGACAAGGGTGGATACAAGTTCCTTCATATCAGAGAGCTCTTATATTCTGAGGAGGGAGATTAGGCCAGAGAAATAACCTAAAACTTCAACAAACATTAATTAAGGTCCTACCATGTATAACTTCCTGTGCCAAACACTGGGGTATACACTGATAGATATATGAGGGGCTGGGCTCTCAAGAACTTCACATTCTAATAGGGGAAATACTTTCTCTTCTGTGCCTGTGCACCCTCTATGAAGCTTATCTGTGCCCTACTGTAAATCCTCTACTTTCCCTTGATCACAAAAGCACAGAATTTGAAAACTGGAAGGAGCCTTGGCAGCCATGTTGTCCAGCCCATGCACAAAAGGCATCTCTCATATAACATAGCTGACAAATGGTTATCCAGCCTCTGCTCAAAGACCTTCATGGAGAGAGAAGCCACTGGCTTGTAGGAAACCCTTTTGTACAGCTCTTACTGTTGGGAATTTTTTCCTGACGTGGAGACTAAATTCAGGTCTTTATGACTTCCACCATTTATTCCTGATTTTGCCCTCTGGGCACAAAGATCTTCTGGTATCAGGGAGACCCCTGTGAAGCCCAGAGGCTATTCATTGGTGATGGCGCATTTTTGCTAGCTGATCAGTCAGACCATTCTTTGATAACAACTAGCACAGTTCTTCACTGGTAGCATTTTGCAGCACGCTCACATCCATGATGTCCTTCTCCTTTGTCTTTTGTAGGGCCTGTGGTTTTAATTCTTTGGAGACTGGTATTCCATGACTTGCACCCAGTCATATCCCAAGGCTAGATTGATGTTTAAAACATTGGCCTTTGTTTCAGGGAGAAGCCGTGGATCTTTAAACGCCAAAGGCAGTCCTACCTACTCTTCTTTCCTTGTTCAATTCTCTACTTATTTTATCGTCCATTTGCTATGTCTGTTCAAAATATGTGCACTTATGGATTTGTTCTATGAGCCGTCTTTGTACCTGGACTCAGAAATGTCTGAGTCCCTTCCAGATCTAAATTTATAATCCTTCTAACTGAATGTCAAAACTGGACAATGAATATTCTTCATCCACTTAGTTTTCCTTGTGTGAGGAGTTAAGTTGAACTCTTTTTAGGAGACTTTACAGATGGTGGGAACTGAGAATAAGCATCAGTAGAATGGGGAAGCAAGGGATTTAACAGCATTTATCTGAGGACTGTCTATGATCCAGCTACAGACACATTTTCAACTCTTTCCTTTCCCTCACCTCCTTCATTCAATCAGTTTCCAAATCAACCTGTCTCCTCCCTATGCACGCTGACATCACCCCAGTTCAGGTTGGACTTTATCACCTTTCCCCATGTTATTGAAATAACATCCTAATTGGTCTCCCTACTTCCAGTTTCTCCTCTTTCCAATCAATCCTCTGCTCAGCTGCTAAAATAATCTTTCTAAGGCACAAGATTGATTATGTCACATCCCTGCTCAAAAAGGGGTTTCCTGTTGCTTCTAGGAGAAAATACAGTATTCTTGGGCTGACATTATTTCAATGGCCTTCTACAATCTGGCTCCAAGCTACTTTTTGGCCTTATCTCACATCCCTCTCCTTCACAAACTCGGCCTTCCATCTCCCCTCTCCATGCGTCTGCACAAGCTCTCCTCTGTGTCTAAAATGGGTTCTTCCTCTGTGCCTCTCAGAATCTTTATCTTCAAGCACCTAGTTCAGATGTTGCCTTCTCCCCAAAGCCTTCCGTGGTTCTCCCAGTTGTTAATGTTTTCTCCCTTCTCAAAGTACCTTGAATTTATTTAGCTATGTTTGTTACATCCCTCTGGTAAAAGAATCTGAGTTTCTTGATTGCAGAGGTTGTTTCATTTTTGAATTTGTATCCGTCTGGACTAGTGCTGGAGTGCACTAAGATTATAGATCAGAAATATAAATGTAAAACTGAAAGAGGCCTCAGAGGCTATCTTGTCCAACCCCCTCACTTTATAGATGAGGAAACTGAAGCCTAGAGAGGTTTAATGTCCTGCCCAAATTCCCATGGATATGAAGGGTCTGAGGCTGAATTTGAGCCCAGTTCTTCTGACAACAGAGTCAGTGCTCTGTCCATTCTACCACAGTGCCTTCTGGTAGAGGCTTAACAAATGTTGTTGAACTGACTGTAGTGTATGTGACATGGGGCAGTGTGAGACAATGGTGGAAATGTAGTGTGCAGTCAGATTTTGGAGACCTTGGAGTGTCAGGATCAGCATTGTGGTGCTGGAGAAGGCTTTCTTTTTTAAATTCTAAAAGTGGATGCATTAAAAAACTTACTAAGGGAATATGTGAAGGAGGGGTTGAAGAAGAGCTCGAGTGGCAGTTAGAAGGGGATTACTGTAATTCAGGCAAAGGTGCTGAGAGTGTGAACCAGAGTGGTGAAAGGAGCAGGGGAGATCTGGTTGATATTTGGGGGACAGAAACAGTTGGCAAGACATGACAGTGATATTGACGGGACATACCCAGAAATAGAGAAGTTGGGCTTTACAGAGCATGTGGAAATTGATCTGGCTCTTTGAGGAGACAGAAACAGCTATTTGAATACCTGCTAAAAACAATATCAGAGGTCTGTCATCTTCCTGAGGCATGTATCCAGAACATGACAGAACCTCTTAAGTCTCATCAAAACGTAAAACTGCTGCCCATTTGTGGTGATTCATGTGGGCACAGATAATACTGCCAGAAGGAATAGAAAGTATTGCCAGAGATTTTGAATTCTTGAACAAACTAAATACCACAGGGGCACACATGTTTTCTTCACTATTGCCTTTGGAAGACATAGGACATAAAAGAGAAAAACTGGTTTGGGGAAAAAATAGCTGGCTAAGAAGATGGTATCTGATAATATGATTTGGTCTTCTGGATGGACCACAGCTTAAAATATAGGGATGACAGACTCCTTACCAGGGATGGAGTGTACCTAGCCTAAGATAAGAATGTATTTGTCAGGTGCCTTGGAAATCTGATCCAAAGGGCTTTAAACTAGACATCATGAGGCGATAAGTTTTTGAACTAGGATAGTGGCAGCAGCAAAAGTAGAGGGGACTACTCTCTGTCCACCAAGCCAGACTCTAGAGTAGGCAGCTGCAGTGAAGAAAGAAGATCAACAGTCAGGACACCCAGAGGTTCCCAGGAGACGACATTTAAGAAAGTGGCTTGGAGCAAAACCCATGGCCTCAAATATCTTGTGCATGAATGCCAGAAATGCAGGCAACAGGCTGGAGAAGTTGGAGCTTTTAGTGCAGGAAGGCAGTGGGAATCTCTAAACATCATGGAGATGTGGTGGAATGAAACTTAGGACTGGAATAGGCTCGGTGGGGGGTGGGGGAAGGTTAGAGATAGTGGAGAGCATTTAGGCGAAGGCAGTGAAGTGATTTTGTCATCAGTGTATCACAGGCTGTTTGGATAGAAAGAGGAAATGAAAGAGATCATGAGCCTGGCACGGAAGCAGTCTTAAGAGATTTCAGTTATCCAGACATCTGCTTGGTCTTTTTCTCTGCCAAAAGCAGATACTTTCCTTAATGATTAATTTTATCCTTCAAAATGTGCAGAAACTGTGTTGGACCTGATTCCCATTTTCTCACTAACAGGCAGGAACTGGGGTGGAAATGATGGGGAGCTTTGTGGGGAATGGGAAATGGAGGAAGTAGCCTCTCCCTGCTAGAGTTTGTGGTAATGAAGGAGAAGAAAACTGGGCAGGGTCTGATGTGAACTGTGGATTTGGGGAAAGCAGATTTTTAGAGGATTTATAGAAAGGTTCAGCAGGATCTCGGACTCTATGGAGAAAATCAGGCCTGAAGGGATGGGAAACTCCCAAGAAGAAACTTTGGAATTCTGAGGAGGAAATTGTCCCTGAAGAGACAGTTGTCTGGAAACCCATGTAAATATACAGGGAATTCATTTATCTCATTTAGATATGAAACCAAAACACAAAGGACACGTACAGAAAATGGAAGCAAAAGCAGGTAGCAAAATGAATGGAACAGTACTGTTGAATCCTGTGAAATTACCTCCAGTGCCCATGAGGGAAGCTTAGCACAGCAGGACTCCACCTTGTAGCCTGCTGGGGGAAAGAAAAGAGCTGCAGGAGAGATGTCGCAGGATCCTTGCCCAGGGTAGACAGAATGGCAGTGCCCCAAAACAGGAAGAATTCAGAGCATTCAGTTCTTGTCACGCTTCTGGATTTCCTGCCAAGGAGAATTATTCTTTGTGTTGGAAATGACAAGGTACCCCAGATAAATAAGAAGCTATTAAAGAAACCACCTGGCTTCCCTCAGTGAATTCAAGTCACCTGACCCAGAGGAACGATGTCCTCATGTGCACAAAGCAGTAGCAGATGTGACTTCTAAGCTGTTGTCATTGATCTGTGAAAGATCACAGAAAACACAAGGGTTTCTGCAGGACTGAAGGACAACTGTTTCAATTTTCAAAAAAAGGAAGAGAATAGGATCTGAAAAATATATAGGCCAGTGAACTTTTATTCCTGGGAAAAATCAAGAATGATTCAATAAGTGTATTATTAAATGGACCATTGATAGCACATAATAAATGTGATGATGATGATGAGGTGGAGGCTGGATGGCCGTTTGGGCACGGCAGGAATCCTTAGGCACAGCTTGGACAAGATGACTGCAGACAGCCCTTCTGGTGTTTCTATTCTGTGATTCATATGAAAGTAGCGATCAGGGCAATGGGGCATCTTTTGAAAAAAAAATTTATATTAGCATTTTATTTTTCCCCATTTCCATGTAAAAACAGTTTTTAACCTTCATTTTTAAAACTCTGAGTTTCAAATTCTCTCCCTTCTCCCACCATCACTGAGAAGGCAAGTAACTGAACATTAGGTTGTACATGTGTAGTCATGCAGAACATTTCCATATTAATTGGTTGGGAAAGAAAACACAGACCAAAAAACCGCAAGAAAAATAAAGTCAAAAAAGGTAAGCTTAAGTCTGTACTCAGACACCAACGGTTCTTTCTCTGGGGATGAAGAGCACTTTTCATCCTACGTCCTTCAGAGTCATCTTGGATGATGGTGTTGCTGAGAATCACTAAGTCATTCACAGCCGATCATCTTACATCACGGTTACTTTGTACGCAGTACATTTCACTTTGCATCAGCTCATATAAGTTTTTCCAGGTTTTTCTGAGAGCATCCTGCCCAGCATTTCTTATAGCACAATAACATTCCATCATAATCATATATCACAACTTGTTCAGCCATTCCCCAATTGATGGATATCCCCTCAATGGAACACGCTTGAAGCATGGGTCTGTGACTACAAGAGGTTGGGTCTCCCTTTCTTGCCATCCCCTTAGCTGAATCAACTGGACCCAGTGAATGAGATGTGCCACCTATGATGTCTTGCTTCAGCCACTGGGACCAGAGGAATGTACCGACCCTTAGGGGTTCCTCCAGCCCCTTGGCAGCTCTGTCCAGAGTTCCTGTGTTCCTGTTTCAAAGGAACAATGCTCCAGACAGTCTGACTGCAGAATACTAAATGTTCTCTTTCCTTCATATCTGCCTCTTGAGGCAGACGCACATAATTCTTCTCCTTGTACCGGTGGAAGTCTGGGGATTCCAAATGGAAGGGAGGAGTTGAAGGAACAATTTTAGCTTCAGTGGGTAGTTGGGGCCAGTATCTGTTTGTCCATCTGGGACTGGGACAAACTGTGGTAGGAACCTGAGTCACGTCTTGGTTGCCTCCCTGCCCCACCCATCCCTAATCTCACTCCCAACTCCTTTCTGTGCAACAAGACATCCAAAGAAGTAAAGCAGCCTCTAGAATGGCTCCTGCCCTCCAGGGCCTCCCACTCACAGCTCAGATCCACATCAGCCTCCAAGTTGGCTTAGCATCAGTGGCCTCATTAAGCAGCTGTTTGACTTCCCCTAGTAACTAAGAGCCAGGTTTCCCACAAGGCTCTAGTCTAGCAAGATTGTAGAGAGGCAACCAAGGTGGTGCAGTGGGGAGGCTCTGGGCCTGGAGACAGGGAGATCCGAGTTCAAACTCAGACACTAACTTTGTGACCCTGGGCAGGTCTCAACCTCTGTTACCTCAGTTTCCTCAACTGTAAAATGGGGATGATAACAGCACCCACCTTTCGGGGTTGTTATGAGGACCGGATGAGATAATATTTGTAAAGTACTTACACAGTCATGTAGGAGGTGCTATGTAAATGCTTATTCCCTTCTCCCTCATGTAGGCTCAAAGACTTGCCCAAGTCATATAGAGAGGTCAAGACCTAGAATCAGTTGCCAGAAAGTTTTTTCCCCTTGGATATTTTTCATTACCCTACAGGGAGCAATTGAAAATAGATGGGGTCATTTCACTGGCAGATCTGGTGTGCTGGGCCAGCGTGGCCTCTTGTCCTCCCGGCATCACCACCCTGCCACTGGGCGCATTTATTTAGCTCATCTTTGATGGGACCTGCCTGTACCTAAGGTGCGGCCCCTCCCAGGCCTCCTCTCCCAGGCCTCCCCTCCCAGGCCTTCCTTGTGGTGACTCATAACCACTCAGCCTGGGGACGTCCCGTTCAAGTTGGCAGTAAGAGTTGTCTGAAGATCTGTAACCCAAGTGGAGTTTGAAGTTCAGGTAGGTCTGGGGATGTGAGGAAGGTGGAATGGGAGAGGAGGAAACCGAGTTGTTGGAGCTGGGCTGACATGGGCACTGCTCTCCTGACCAGGATCTGTTCACAGGACCTGGGGACTTAGAAAGGGCCCTTCTTTGCTGCTCTGTTCAGGGTACAACACCAGCTTGTGGTGTCCTAGAAAGAGGCGCAGACCTTGGTGTACACTGGCTCAGTCTGAATTCCCTCTCCTGCCTCAGTGGCTCAGTCTGAGTTCCCACTCCAGTTGAAATGCCTCCTCCCCTTAGTGTCAGTTTCTTCATTTGTAAAATGGGGATGATAATAGTGAACTTCATGCAGATGTTGTGAGGAAAGCAGTTTGCAAGCCTTAGAGCACTATAGAAATGGGAGAATACTGTTATTTTTCTGGGAAGGGGTCATTCCAGAAGCCTGATCTACAGGGGCTGCCTAGGCTGTGGCCTTGTTTCTGTGTCTGAAGCCCCTTTGTCAAGGCTTTGGCCAGGGTCAGGTTGGGGGGACCAAGGGTAGAAGAAGAGGGGAAGGGAAGCTGAGTGGTCACCACAGCTAGGGAAAGAAGGGTCAGAAGAGGATGCTTTAGCTGTGTTGTATAATAGAAAGAGCTCTGAATTCTAGTCTTGGCTTTTTTGTCTATCAGTTTTATGACCTTGAGGAATTCATTTTCCCTCAGTGGGCCTCACTTTGCTCTTCTATAAAATGAGAGGGTTGGACTAAAAGGGTCTTAGCTGTCCTTTTCACCAACTGGGCTACTGTGGCCAGAGCTTCTAGTGTAGGCAGTTAGAGTACTTTGTAAATCTTAATGTGCCATAGAAATGGGAGCCATTATGACTGTCCATCTGGCTGTCCCTCCACCCATCGCCCTCCTCACCAAAATCCTAGAATTTTCTCCTGCCCCAGAGCCCTTCTCTCTTTGCTCAGAGTAGACTCATTGTCTGCCTTCCCATTCCTGGGAAACTCTCCCAGTGTTTGTTTGCAGCTGTCCACCACGGGCAACACTGAATGACCACAGGTAGTGTTGGGTGATTCTGGTTTTGGCTGTGAACTGGGCTTTGTGAACCAGAAGGGCCCCTTATTTGCATGTGGCACATGGAATGTTGTTTGATATAGAGAAATGCGCTAGAGTGGAGAGACTCATGCCTCCCCGCTCCAAACCAACCCATCTTTGGTCCACTAATGATCCATGCCAGAGAGCGGTGGATGCTGGGCTGAACCATATAGGGACCTAGAGAAGGGGCTAGACTTGGGGAGCCGGAAGATTTGAGTTTCACGTGCTGCCTCAGACATTTTCTACCTGTTTGACCCTGGGAAAGTCACTTAATCTTTAGCCTTAGTTTTCTCATTTGTAACATGAGGATAATAATACCCACCTCAGAACTTTTGTGGGGATTAAGTGAGATAAAATATGGGAATGGCTTTGCAAACTTTAAAGTGTAATTCTTAGTATGTTATTATGTAATCTTATGTAAATCTTATCCTTTTTTATTAGGCAGGACTCCTCAATTTGGAGTCAAAAGACTTGCAGCTTTTTCACGTACCTCACTGTGTGCCATTGGCCATTAGGACATTTCACCCCTTTGGGGCTCAGTCTTTGCGTGTATAAGATGGCAGGCCCATCACAGCCCCAAATTCTGAGATTCCTCTCCCTCCATAAGAGATGTGCCTTCGGCAGCATCAGATCAGAGATGAGCAGGTCTGCCGTCTGTTTGGGCCTCAGGCTCATGGCTTCCTTGTTCCAGCTGTGCCTTTACTCTGTGTTGTTGATGACCCAGGGACTCCCCAAGTGTAGAAGAAGCTGCTTGCCCACAAGCACGTGCATGTACATACATTCAGTGAGGAAAGGGGGTGAAGTGCTTTTCATCTGCTCAGGGCACTGGATATGGAGTCAGAGCTGTCACAGGCTTGCTGTGTGACCTGGGAGGGGCAGATCAGCTTATCCCCAAGGTCCTTCCATGGTCCCATTGTTACTGTTTGTCCTTCATTCCATGACATCAGGGAGGGGATGCCGTGACATACAAGTGAATTCGATTTAAGTGAGGCAGGGCTATGCAAGATCCCCAACCTCACTTTCACCTCTGGAACCCAGCTACAGATCAGAATGACTGGGGATGGCTCCAGATGTAGTGGCCTTTTTAAGCTAAGGTCTACCAGGTCTCAGTTGGACCGAGGCAATGCCCATTCGGTGAATAAGGCTAAGTAAGAAATCTCCCCATGGTCACATATCTCAGTGATACAGGTAAGCTTTCCCTTTCTGCTGAGAGTGCCTGGATGGCTTCCCAGGCTGTGGTTTTGTTACAGAGGGGGCATTCATGCATTTGTGTATTCTTTCACTCATTCACTCAACAAACATTTGTGGACTCCTGCCTTATTCTAGTTCCAGCGATCAGATCTTTGGGAACAGATATTTAAGTCTTAGGCCAAGACATTTTGAGATGTGTGACCTTCCATGGATCTGAGTGCAGAGGTGTTAGTGACTCCACTGAAGGGGGCAAGGGGAGAGGGGAGGGTTTCTGTCAGAAGTACTGCCAAACACAAAGTGTAGATAGAGATGCCCTTGAAAGGCAGTAGGAGGTAGAAGCAGGGGCAGTTCCCAGGGCCAACCAAGTCCTTCTGACTGGAAGATGAATAACTGTGGATGTCTTATCTCCAGAGGGGCAATAGCTGTTGTGTTGTCTCAGGCTCCCACTAGCACCAGGGGCTGATTCAGGCTGGTCAGGCCTCTTTGAGGGCCTGAACAGTGGTCATGGGATTTAGAGTTGGAAGACACTTAGACACCATCCAAGTTATAGGAAGGGGGACAGGACTCACACTTCATCCCAGATGGTGCTTTATGGTAGAAAGAGCCCAGAACGGGGAGTGCCACTTAGGAGCGGTATCACTGTGAGCCTTACTTTCTTCCTCTGTAGGATAACCCCGAGGCTCTTCAAGGCCCCCAAAATTCTTGACTTGGGTGAAGATAAGCCCTTTCTTTCCCTTAGTTTCCAAAAATTTTCAAAAAGGATTTTAAGGGGAAAGAGTATGATAAAACAGAGCCAAAGACTTTAGTTTTAAAAGCCTGCGAATCTTCTCCCAAGTGTCCCTGATCTGCCCCTAATTGCCAAGACGGTTTGGCTGAGTACTCCCCCTTTGCCCATCGAAGTCATTTCTGAGCCTGGCCTTGCCCTGTCTCTTCATGGCTGCCAGCCTCTCCTGGATTCCGTGCTCCTGTTTTCCTGAGTCACTTGCTCTTCCTTCCCAGGGTTCAGCTTTCAGTCCATTTGCACACCTTGAAAATATGATTCTCCAAAGAACCAATTAAACCTGCCCATAACCTATTTGTTCTAGGATACAAATTACTCACAAATTGGCTCCTGACCTTCAGGGCTCACCTCACAAATAGTACACAGGTAGTGAAGTAGGAACATCCACTTTTCCTCAACTATAAGGGAAGGGTAATCCTGTCCTAGCCCTCACTAGCACTACTACGTATCCTCTCAACTGTGCTCTTGGCACTCAATCTATTGCCTGGGGCACTCAGACCTTGGATCTGGGCAGTGCTGCAGAGAGCCTGCTGCATCCCTTAGGGACCCTCATTAAATTTTCAGAGCTCTGCCTGTCAGTGCACAGGCCAGGGCGAGGGCCAGGAAGGTCTGTTCTGCTGCAGAGACCTAGGGAACCTTGGAGGCACAAGAACTGCTATTGACCCTGTGTCCTTTAGCAGTGTCTGACCTGACCTCCCCAAAGGTGGGAGGCACTAGCCTGAGTTCCTGTGGGTCCCCAGCCCAGCCCAAGGGAGGGTGACACTGCTGTTATGTTGCTGTTCTGTAATCACCCATTTAGAACTACTTAATTCCAAGGAACTCATGGTACTCCATATGTATTTTCTGATCACATCCATTGGGAAGCAGAAGCATAGTGGAAGAAGTGAGGCACAGAGAGGTCACTAAGTTTGCTAGATGCAGAATATTGAGCTGGAACCTGATTCTTCTGGCTCTCAGTCCAGTACACTCCCACCAGGATGCTTGGTTGTGACCATATTTCGTTGGGTGGTTTTTAAATGATTAATAATGCTTGGTATTTGGGTAACACCTGACATTTAAAAGCTTCAAGTGGGAGGCAATATGTTCCCCTGGCAATAGCAGGGGCCTGGAAAACTCACTTCCTCTCTCCTGAATCCTCCAGGCAGGAGGGAGTTCAGGCTCCTTTTCCCAAGGAAAGAGAAGTATTGGATAAGTGGAGACTCTTCTGGGGCCTGGAAATCTGCCAGATATCAATGGAAAAGTCATCCTTTTATGTGTACTCAAGGCCTTGTTTAGTCATGTCTGACTCTTGATGACCCCATGTGGAGTTTTCTTGGCAAAGATACCGTAGCAGTTTGCCATTTCCTTCTCCAGTACTAAAGACCCACCTCCCCTTAAACTAAGAGCAGATACAGTTTCCTTTCCTTACTTTCTAGGAGACGTGACTATGTGGAGGTCTGAGGTTTCTCACCTCTTTAAATCCATCTTTGTCTCCCGTACTGGTCACAAAACACATTCCTGTGATCCTGCCAGCCCTTAGTTGTCTGTTTTCAATGAAAGGCACTTTGGGATAGTGGAGAACTTCTGGATTTGAAACCAGAAGACTTGGGTTCAAATTCTGACTAGGTGGCACACAGTGGCTTAAGAGTGTGGGACCTGGAGTCTGGAAGACTTGTCTTTATGAGTTCAAATCTGGTCTCAGACACTTCTGAACTATGTGACTCTGGCCAAGTCACTTAACCCTGCTTTTCCTCAGTTACCTCATCTGTAAAATGAGCTGGGGAAGGAAATGGCAAAGCACTCCAATATCTTTTGCCAGGAATATCCTAGATGGGTCATGAAGAGTCTGACGCTGAGAGCCATTAAAATGTTGGGCCAATCATTTAGCCTCCTGCAGCGCCCTGCAGGTCACCGTCTGCTTTAAATACCGTGTTCCTTTGAATTGGCAGCGATAGCCTGAAAACTCTTGTCTTTCGCTTTGGAATATATTCTGTATTTTTGTGTTTCAGTCATATTTTCCCCTCCTTATACTATCTACCTTAAACTGTGGGTATCATGGATGGGTCAGCTTTTCCTTAGTCTGGACAGTTGACAGACAGAAGGTAGACAGATATGGAAGCAGCTAGACTCTGTGTCTTTTTAAAATGTTTCCCATCTGTGTTCCTAAAATTTCCCTTAGTGTTGAACACTCTTCTACTAGGCTCCCCTGGCCTTTGGTGGTGAGCACCTCATCTTCTGGCTTAGCCCCAGGTGTCAGGTCTGATCCTGTAGAGAATCTCTAATAATCCCATGGACTTCCGTACCCCTTCTTATCTCCCAAGGCTCCCCCTATCCCACAAACCTCATAGACAGGAAAACTGATGTCCAGAGGAGATAAGCAACTTGCGTCGGGCCCTGCACTGGGCACCTGGGGCTCTGGCCATCATTGGCTTTCTTTCTTCCTTCCCCATTAGGAGGGAGGGTGGGCACAATGCCTGCTGAATGGTTTCTGTGACCATGTCTGGCACCCTCCCTCTGACCTGGGTGTCTCCTGCTCTCTGGGGTTCCAGCCTCTACCCCAGAGTCTTAGCAGAGAAACAGAAGAGTGACACTGAGACTGCTCCAACTGGGAGCTTTCAGGCGCCAGAGAACAGCTCACATGGACGTGCCTTAAGATAGCTAGGGGAGGGAGGGGAAACTATGAGGCAGAATTCCCTAGAAGGATTTCTTCACCATGTATGTCAAGAGCCAATTCAGGGGCTTTCTGAACTTATCTGAGAGGATGCCTGCAATGTGATGTCCATCCCTGTTGTTTGGATGGAAATCACTAGAGATGGACAGAGATGCCTTGGGGGAGGGAGGAGGACAAGTTCTTTGGGAGTTATGTTCTAGAGGAGAGTGCACTGCCTCTGGAGGCTGGGAGACCTGGGTTCTAGGCTTAGCACTGTTCTCACCACCTGTGTGATTTTGAACATGTCACTTCCCTTTCCTGTGCCTAATTTTCCATATCTGTGACATCCTCTGATTAGGTGACATTAAAGTCTCTTGCAGCATTAAATCCTACAGCCCTTTGTTTAATAATAGTCTGGAATATACACACATGCACACACACATACACATATTAATATAATGTATGTGTAGATGCGTCATCATTACCCTAATTGTGTCCTATTAAGCTCATTAAAACCTAGTTTCGTTCTGACCAGGTGGACAGGCCTAGATCTAGGGTAAGGGAGGAGGAGGTCTTAAAGCGGGAGCTTCTGACTGGCTGTGGTAGATGTAGGAACAGGGGCAGGCTGTCCCTTGGGCTGGACAGACTGTAGACATGGTGAGAACAGTTCATGTCTGGCCTAGCTGTGTGACTCTGGATGAGTCACTTAACCCTGCTTTCCTCATCTGTGAAATGAACTGGAGAAAGTAATGGCAATCCGCTCCAAGTATCTTTGCCAAGAAAGTCCCAGTGGGGTCATCGGGAGTTTGGCACAACTGAAAATGACTAAGCAACAACAGCAGATTGGGCTAAAATCATGTGATCATTGGATTTAGAGCTGGAAGAGACCTTTGAGGGCATGTCATTCAACCACTTATTTTATTGAAAGCCTGAAGCCCAGAATGGGAAAGGATCTGCTTGTGATCACATGGATAACGAATCACATGGTGAGCTAGTGTTGGAACCCAAATTTTCAGACCCCAGATCCACTGAGGGGAGGGGGCTTTGTTCCACCTCACTCATGCTCAGAGGCATCGGAGGCCAAGAGGTTAGCCTACCTCCTGACCAGGGCAAAGGAGTGATGGGAAGGGAGAGCAAAACTCAAAATAGGCCAAGCTAGGGATATGTGTTATTATTATAACAGCTCATGCAGGTGATAAGTAGCGTTAGTGGCAGACCACAAGGTGGGCATGTCTACTGACTAACTCCAAGACAGCAGGTTTTAGGTCCTTAGAAAATCTGTAGCAATCTCAGGATTTACCTGGCCCTTTCCCACCTCCCAGGACTTCTGCTGAACTTCTTGTATTTTATACTGAGGAACAGGATATAATCTCCCCACATTACAAATGGGAAAATTAAGGACCAGAGAAAGTAAATTACTTGCCGAGGGCCATTCAGTGGGTTTGCCTAGGATAATAAAAGTGACAGCGTCCAGAACCAGCAACTTCTGCCTCTCAACTTGTCTTAGCAGTGCTCAAGGCAGGGATTTGAGCAGTTAGTGTCATACGTGAACTTTTCAGGGACTGTGACTGAACCCCAGGGGCAAGGAGAAGGAAATGGCTCTCACCAGAACACAGACCATAACTTTCCCTTTGATATTTGGACTCAAGTATAAACTGCTTTTCTACAAGAATGTATCAGAATGAGTCCAATCCATATGAGGCAGAGCTCTCTTGGTGAGGAGTGATCAGAACACTCTAAGAGGCAAAGCTAGGGGCCTTCAGCTGATGCTCTGAGGATAGCACCCACCCACCCAACACCCAAATCTAGATTTTCCGTCTCAGACAGTAGATGCTTGGGCCTTGAACCAGGCAAATACAGGCAGGAGGAAAGGGGGGCCCTCAACTAGCCCCCCAAAGATGATGGGAGGAAAGATGTTCAGACTAGAAATTTAGAAAAATAGGCCTTTTTAATTCAAGTTGACTTTGTGGCGAATGAAGAGGCTACATGGGTGACTGTCCTTGGGGCCTTTATTAAATAATTGCACAACTACCAAGGACTGCTGCATGGAGACGTGGAGCAGGGTAATCATGGGAGTATTAGCTCAGGGATTCTCATCCAGCTGCCAGGATCTTCAGCAACACTAACCAAATTTCCTCTTCTCGGGAAGGTTGTTCTCAGAGGACCACACCAAGTTTTGACGAGGGGAGGGGCTTATCTACTTCCCTGTCAGGCCTGACCCTCCTCCCTTTCAGTTCCAGGACTAGTCCCGAGGGGAGCAGGGGAAAGTCTAAGGCAGAATCAGCTTTGAGGAAGACTCGAGACTGCTGACCCTCCTTGGGTCCGTCTGGAGGCGGATTCTTCCCTGGTAGATACATTCCTGGGCAGTCAGGGCCCAGAAATGTTCACATTGCTTCCCTTATTCAGCTATTCTATTTCTTCTGAGAGGCCCTTCCTTTCCTGAACTGTGTCTCTTGCAATGTGAGCTAGTCTAGGTATTAACTGCTGTAAAAAGCAGAAAGATAGTTCTTAAGAGGAAAACATTCCCCTCCTGGAGGGGCAGTAAGTGGTGCTGAAGCTTCCTGGGGGCCCAGGTCTATGAGAGAGGATCTCTCCGGGGGTCAGGGTTGGGGTCAGGAACTCAGACTGAGTCTGTACAGACTTGAGTTCCAGCCCCTAATGTGGTGGAAGGATTTCTTTTTAGCCAGGAAGGTTCGTTTGCTTGTTTGTTTTGTAGCTGCAGGGGAGGGACTGACCTCGGGAGCCTGGAGGCATCCTGGCAAATGGGGAACTGCTTAAATCAGCTCCAGCCCCCAGAGTTTGGGAGCAGGGATTGCTTCTTCTGTGTGTTGGATAGAAGATTCTGGGGGTTGGGTGAGGGGCAGAAGAGTTCCAGCTAGGAGAAGCTTAGCCCTCAAACAAGCCAGATGGCCCCTGGGACGATTCCTCCCCATGCTGGGCCAACCTGTCTAGCCTTGCACTCTGGGAAACAGTGGGTCGCCTTGTCTTCTGGCTTTTTCCCTGAAGCCTGCCAACACACCCTCCCCACTTAGAGGGATGCCCCTGCTTTGGCAGGTAGAGGACCCTGGGCCACGTTCTATTCTTTCTTTCCCCGTCCTCCCTCCCTTTGGGCTGGTCCCAACAAGAAATTGAGTATGTTGTCAGCTGCTACTAATGGCCCTATTTCCGGCAAGTTTAAGTTGTGTTTAATGGATAGGAGGGGATGGGATGCAGGCAAAGCTGACAGATGGAGCAGCAGAGGTATTGATCTAGAAAGAGGAAAACCCGACACTAGGGATATATGTGGTCCTCCGACCCAGGTGTGGCCCATCCATCTGGAGGACCTTGCCTGCCCCAGGCCTCCCCCAACACCCACGACTGCCCGGTCATCACTATGACATGATGGGTGTGTCAGAAAACATGGAGCTGATGGATTCTGAGTCCGATTTGACCTGCAGGATTTTAGGGTTCCTAAGGTCAAAGTCTTCGCTGACGGCCAATTTAACTCTGCCATTCTGGCCTTCTTTGACTGGCTCCAGGAAGACGACATGTTTGTGGGTGCTGGCTTTGCGACCAGGTCCATCAGCAGCAGGTGGGGTGGAGCTCAGGATGGAGGATTGGGCGCTGCACTCCTGGGGTGGCACGAGGGGCACAGGACGGCAGCAGCGGCAACAGCAGGTGCAGGGAGTGAGGAAGAGATAGAGCAAAACCAGGATGAGGCTGACCACACAGCCCAGCAGGGTGGTGAGGCCCGTGTTGAAGGATTCAGATTCATGCGGCGGATAACGGACAGTGACGTTGTATTCATGTGTTTGGTTGTGGTGGAGGCGACTCCCAGCTGCCAGGCACACGAAGACACCAGTGTGACTGGGCTGGGCCTCTTTGATGGACAGGCTGCCGTTACTCATCACCCGGATGGTATTGTCTTTGTTGCCTGGGAACACAAGGAGCTCATTGCTTGGGGAGACCCATGCATATCGGGCTGCCGGGGCACTTGCATCGCAGTGGATGAGCAGTGGCTGGCCTGCTTGCACCTCCAGGTGAACGTCTGACTGCTCTAGGCTAGGGGCTGGTGAGGAACAGTTCTCAAAGACTTTGCTGTGAGTAAAAAATCGCACTCGAGAGGAGGGCACATCAAAAGCGATGCAGACATGTTCCTCGAGATAGTCACAAACAGAACTGAAGCCGCGCTGTCTCCAGCGGAGCAGCATGTGATAGAGGTTACAGCCACAGCGGATAGGATTGTTGTGCAGGTAAAGACCATTCTTGATGAAGGCAGGAAGGGTGACCACCTCGTTTACGGGGATGCTGGCCAGCCGGTTGGTGGAGAGGTCCAGGACCCGAAGCTGCCCAGGGCTGAGTCCATGCAGGTCATGGAAGGAGAATGTGGTGAGACGGTTGCAGCTCAAGTAGAGCCGACTGAGTCTCCCCAACCCCCGGAAGGCACTGTGGTCCACAAAGCCAATGTGGTTGTTGTAGAGCAGCAGCTCCTCCAACCCTGTGAGCCCCTCAAAGTCATGGTGGCCCACAACGTATAGGCCATTGGAGGACAGGTCAAGACGGCGGAGTCCACTAGCATTGTGGAAAGTGCCCCGGCTCAGACTCCTCAGCTGATTATGGGCCAGGCGAAGGATGTGCAGGCGGGGCAAGGCAGCCAGCCAACCAGGGTGGAGGTGGGGGAGGACGTTGTAGCTAAGGTCCAGCACTGTGGTCATGGCAGGTAGAGGCACAGGCACAACATGGAGGTGTCGGTTGGAACAGCTCAGTAGGTCTGATGCACAGATGCACACCTTTGGGCAATGGTGGAGGACGTGGGACATGTTGTCTGGGGCACTATGCGTGCCTGCTTCAGGCAGAGGCAGCTTCCCCAGCCACAGCCACAGCATACAGACCGATATCAGAGATGCCATGGTGGGGTGGGGATGGATGGCAGCCAGCCCCCTGGACAGCAGATCCCACCCCCACCCCACGAGTTGTCCGAAGGGGTTCCTGGCAGACTTTGAAGTGGGAAGGGAAACAAGTTCTCTAGGCACAGGCTTCCACAAGTTGGGAACAAAATTCCCTGTCCTGGGTAGGAAGGGACTCTAGCAAGCTCGATGTGCTTGTCGGACCCAGAAAGGCCAGGAAAAGGGCAATAGCTTGGGGCAAACTCAGGCATCAAAGGGACACCAGCTGCTCCCTCAGCCAAGTGTACCCAGCACTGGACAGTGCCATCCCATCCCCAGCCAGGAGCGACTGAGCTCAGCCTTCACACAAGGGAATGGCCCCCACCCCGTCCCCCAGCATCATGCCAGCTTAACCGTCTGGTCCAGCCAGCCCCTTGGCCTCACCTCCTGGCCAGCTGCCCCCTCTCCAGGCAGGACCAACCCCAGCTGGTGGGTGCAGGGTGTGATCCTTGCTCCCACGCCCCGGACTTAGTTCTCAGACGTCTTAGTTCCTGCTCCTTGCTGTCTCTGGCTGTCTCTGGCTTGCTCAGTCTGTTGGTATTTACACTGGTGGCCCAGCTGGGAGCTGGGTAGGGTGAGGGGGTGGGGCTACCAGCCCGCCGATTGGTCCTTGGGAGGGGAGGGGAGGGGAAGGAAGAAGAGGAGGAGGAGGATGCCCGGGGAATTAATGAATGGCTTGCTATTTCCGGCTGACCACCAGAGGACAGCATGCACCCACATGGCTCCCAGGGACCGAGCCCGCCATCCTCCTTTCCTAGGATAGTGTTTTGTCTTTGACTGCTTTTTGTGGAAGAGAGATGGTAGAGGAGAAAGAAGGAAAGGATCAAAGCCCGTGGAGAGTATTGCGTCCATTTCTGGGCACCACACTGGCGGAGTGTGTCTGGAGGGTGCTCAGGCTGGTGATCATTATGAACATTTCCATAATATTTAATTAGGATTGAGAAATTGCTTTATGTACATGATTTCATTCGATCTGCCACAAAACAGCCCCTGGGTGATGGGAGCATTACCGTGTATTTTAGGGAAATGAGGGAAGGGAGTGAAGCTTAGAGGGGCGACAACTTGGTCAAGCCAGATGGCCAGTAAGTTGTGGACCTGAGATCTTACACCAGCTCTTATAAGTCCAAATCTATCATGTTTCCCACTAGACCAGGCTGCCAGTCTTAGAAGGAGCAGTTATAGGGCTTGGAGGCAGCCTGGAGGAGAGAAGGTTCGAGCATTCGAAGGAGGGAGGGGCTGTTGTCACGTGGAAGAGACTTGTTCTGCACAGCCCAGAGGACAGCTGCCTGAAAATGCTGGAGTAGCCAGGGTGGGCTGCGTTATTAATTAGTGGCCCATCCCCAGTGTCCTTGTCCAGGAGGCTGTGGAGGGGATTCTTGGCTTGGAGAGGTCTGGGCATCACTGTGATCCTTAGCAAGCATGTGATGTGAACACCTCATCCTTGCCTCCCTTGGGGTGCAGAGAGGATTGTGAGGCCCCATTCCCTTTTACTTGCTCCTTGCTCTGATGGATGTGAAGTCAGTCCTTCCCTAAGAAAAGAATCTGGGATAGTGTAAGGCTGGGATGCCTGGGCCATTTCCCAGGGATCCTAGAGCTAGGGCTGCCTCGGCCTGAATTCTCCCAGAATTGTCTTCAGTGTCCTCCATCTCACTTCTAGGTGAAAGGATTCGAAGACATTCTGTAGGTCACACCTTCTTGCTGGATTTACCTTCTCCTTCCCCCCTCTCCCCACACACACTGCTGCCAAGGACAGTGACCCAGGTGCCACTGGCCCTTGAGCTTCCTCGAGTTTGAGGGAAGGCCACCTCCTTCCAGACTCCTTATGCCTGGAGCCGTCAGTCTGCCCTCAGGCCACCTCTCCTCTAAAACATGGCTTTATTCCATGTATAATTCAGTGTGGCAGTGAGGGGTATATCCCAGGAACACTGGGAGAGGTCAGGAAGGATATTTGGTGGTTGCCTTGTTTGAAATCAAAGGGTATGTCCTGATGTGTTATTGGGCTGCTGACCTGCTGACCCACAGGTCTCCTCCACTCAGCTCTTTGTCCACTGAATCCTGAAGGAATTGCTAGTGCAGATTGGAAGGCTTCAGGGTCTGTTTGGGGGTGAGGTCTTATTTAGCACAGAGGTAGAGAATGAAGGGCTTACAGGCTGGAAAAGAGGAACCCTTGGAGTTAGGACAACAGGGTCCAACTTTCTGGTGCTATGGGAGCACAGATTGTCAGAATTAGAAAGGACCTCCCCGGTAATACTGGTACAGCCTCCACAGGTATGTTAATGAGAACTCAGCTCTCCAGCCACCCCATTCTATGTTGGGAAATTCTTCTTCATGTTAAAACAAAATCTGCCTCTGTGACCCAGTGCTCCCAGGTGTGTCCACAGGCCTCTAGCCCTGATGGCCCCTCACACACATGAAGGCATGGAGGTCTTTCTAATATTCTCTATTGTTTTTATCCTTTGAAAGATGCCTGTTCCTGACACTGCTTCCTGCTAGTCAGGCAATAAACCTTTATTAAGTATGCACTGTGTGCCAGCCACTGTGCTGAGTGCTAGGGATCTAAAAAGTGGCAAAAAGCAGCCTCTGCCCTCCCAGCAAACCTCAGGAGGTGCTGGGCAACAGAGGCCTCAGTTTTCCTTCTGTGTTTTTGTCATAGAATGGGTTTCTGAGTCCAGGTATTGAAATGGGAAGGCAGGTTCTTTCCCTAACTAGTACAAGATTCCCCGGGGAAGGAAAGACTTGAGCAAGGAGGACGACTGTGTGGCATGTGAGTTGTGTGTCAGGAAAGCCTAGCATGACTCAAGTGGCAAGGAGAGTGAGACAGGGACCACCAGAGGCTGGCAGGTGGGTCTGAGAGGGATGGCTGAAGCTGGCATGTGAGGAAGCAGCTGACCTGGGAGCTGTCCTGAGAATTCTCTGCCATCAGACTTATTGATCAGTCTTTAGCCCTGGAAGAAGACTCCCAGAAACTTAAAGACAAGAACAAGCCCCAGGCTTTTTAATTCCTGGAAGGGCACCATAAGTTGGGCGGATAGATTGGACTGCCTCCTAAAAAGCCAGTGTGGTGGAATAGAAAGAACCCTGGATCTGGAGTCACGGGGCCTTGGTGGGACCCTGGGCAAGTCCTTTCTTTTCTCTGGGACTTTCTACCATTTAAAATGTGGTTGTTGGATTAGGTGATCTCTCAAGTCCCTTCCAACTTGAAATCCTAAAATCAGACAGAGGGGGAGTGAAAGGCAACCTCAGCTCCCTAGGTGAGTGGTGCTGGGAGCTGTCTGCTGCTTGGTGCTGAACCAGATTCAAGCTCTCCTGCACTCCTTCTCCCTGTCTGGCCTCACCAAGCTTTTCTTCTGGTTTCACCAAAGCAAACTTCTGATCCAAGTGCTCATTGCCTTAGGGCATATCCTCATCTTTGTCCCCTGGGGGTGCTCATCCCTGCTCAGCCCCCAGTCCTCATGATGGCCCTGCTGGCTCCCTTTCCAGGGATGGCTGGCTACACTGCGGGAGGGAGTGGCAACCATCCTTCATCTCAACAACTCCAATGAGAAGATAGTGATCTCTGAGGATCTGGGGTAGGCAGGAGCCATAGGTTGGTATGTCTGCATCATGAGTGGTCTGACCATGTGTGTCTCCTCCCACTAGGGCCAATCGAGCCACCGAAGTGCTCTTAGCGGACCCATGCTTCCAGCTCCGCTCCATCCAGTACCTCCTAGGCCAGCCAGAGCCCCCAGCCTCTGGGGCCACACCATCCCCTCCAGAGAGAAAGCACTTCTCTCTGCAGAGTTGTGAGTATGGGACTAAGGACAGATTTCCTCTTACAAGGCTGTGTGGCAAAGAATAAGAAGGCCTGGGTTGGAATCCAGCTCCAACACGAGGATGGGCTTGGGCAGATCAGCTCACATTTCAGAATCTCAATGTCTTCAACTATCAAAAAGGGATAATAAGCCTTCCTTCATCTTCCTAAGCTAGGGTTACTGTACAGAAAGGAAGGTCTGCATGTGTCAGGCCTTGGGAGGCCACTATTCTCAACCCTAGGCCATTCTTCAGCTATCTGGTTACTGTGCCTGGGAGAAAATAGGTAAGGGATTCAGCTCCACCACCTCTCTGCCCCCATGATGCAGGCACTGGCCAGAGCTGAAGAGCTAAGTTCTGACTCTCTAGGTGATAGGAGGGGCACCACATGCCAAAAGCAGGGCCCCAAAAGAGCAGCCTTCCCCTTCTGTGAGCTAGGGTAGTAAGGACCTCATCCCAAAGATAAGACACCACCAGCGCTAGAGGAGGGGTACAGACAGGACAAGATCTACCTTCACTCTCCCCAGACACTGATTATATCAGCCGGGAGGAATTAGCGAAAGTGGATCAGATGTTGGGCCATCTGAGTGAGGAGTCCAAGCAGGCGGCTGCTTCCATCCTGGTGAGTATACACACCGCACCTGTGCCTGTCTTCCTGTGTCCCTAAGCCACTGTGTGCATGCTTGTCTAGTGTTGTGTAGGCCTGGGGGTGGGGGGGTTTCTGTGCAAATAAGGCATCTGCCCATGTGCATGCACTGAGATGCTTACCTCTGGAGGTCCCTGTAGAGCTAAGATCATTTCCCCCATGGGAAATATGTTGGGAAGAAACATGTATCCATGAAGGTCCCCCTGATGACTCTCTCCCCCCACCCAGCCTACCAGTGAGGAGGACCTGTGCCCCATCTGCTATGCCCACCCCATCTCTGCTGTGTTCCGGCCCTGTGGCCATAAGTCTTGCAAGTGAGTACCTGGTCTGGGGGAGACTAGGCTGCTGGGGGACATTAGGAAGACTCTGAAACTTGGTTCTCTGCCCATCCATCCCTTTCTCCACCACAGAGCCTGCATCAACCAGCACCTGATGAACAACAAAGACTGTTTCTTCTGCAAAGCTACAATCACTGGGGTGGATGACTATGAGAAGCCAGCTTCCTCATCTTAGGCCCCTGTCTCAGAGTGGGGGCCCCAGGGGTAAGGCTAGGGGGATGGGCATACTCATCCCTATTTTGAAGCCTCCCTCTCTGGACAGCTCCTTCACCAGCCTGGGCCTGCCCTGAGGAAACCAGAGGGAGGGGGAGGAGAGGCTGCTTGGTGCAGGGAGGACAGGGGTCCCCTTCCCTGGTACTGGCTTTATAAAAGGGCTGGGTGGGGAGTGGACAGTTACAGGTGTGAGTATTAAATTATTATTCCATACAGCCCTGCCCTGCTTTTTTTCTAGGTGTGGGACTAGGCCTGGTCCTGTTTCCCCATCTGTCAAGTAAGGGGAGGTACTAGATGAACTCCAAGGCAGAGGGGCCTGGCTGCAGAGACAGCCCCCATTCCACAATGCACACATAGCCACACTTAAACAACATAACTCCAGCTTTGTTTAAACTCTTACATTATAAACAGAGCTATTTACAGGGGCCTTCCCCTTCCCTTTGTGGTGAGGGGCTGGGGAGGGGGCTCCAGCTCCCTCCCCTTAGAGGCACAGAAATGCCTCAGTTCACATGATGATTCGAGGCTCGGGCACTGATTCACCAATGGACTTGTGGGGCAGCACACTGGCCCCATTGAGGTAGAGCTCATCGCCTACGATGACATCCTCTCCCAGCACAGTCACGTTCTCCATGCGCACCTGGTGGGGGGTGGGAGGGGAGAGAGGTGGGATTCTGGAAGGAGCTTCCCCCTCCCCAGGTCCTGCTCTTCTTCCACTTCCTCCCACATCCCTTGCTCACCCATTGGCCCACACGAGAGCTCCAGCCCACAATACAAGAATCAAGCCATGAGTGAGAACGGATATGGGCGCCTCGCAGCACTGTGCATCGCTTGATACACACGCCATCCTCCACCACCACGCCGGGGCCCAGACTGACATTGGGCCCGATGATACAGTTCTGGCCGATCCTGGCACTTGGATCCTATGGGGAGGAGAAGCATTCACAGAGCTGTCCTGAGGGCTGGCAGGCTCCTCGCTCCACGGTTACCTCCCTGAAGTCTACAAACCCAGCGTTGGGGAGTCGTTCCTTCCAACAAACATTTATTAAATGCCTACTAAGTATTGTGCTCAACTTTAGATAGAGTGATGAAAACTTAACAGCCCCTGCCCTCAAGGAACTTGTGCCAGGCAGAGGGGAGATAGAGAGGAGACATGAACAGGCTCCTGCAACAGAGGACAAAACTGTTTGGAGAGCCAAGAACCAAGCTAAGTGCTGCAGGGCAGGGCTCTAGAGGGACTTATGAATGCAAAGGCACCAGGATGGCCTGGGCAAATGTCCAGAGGCCGGAAATGAGGAGGGGGAACATAGCTAGGAGTCCAGTCTGGCTGGAAAACAGAATGCATGAAGGGAAAGCCATGTACAACAAAGCCAAGACGGTAGGCTGAGCTACATTGTGGAGGCCTTGAATGTCCAGCTAACGAGTTTGTATTCAGTCACTGAAAGGCCAGATCTGTGCATAAGCCATGAGATTGTTTCGTACAGTGGACTGGAAAACAGAGAGACAAGAGGCAGGGAAACAACTGCGAGACACATCATCCCAGCAGTGGAGGTGATGAAGCCCTGGATCAAGGTGGGGCATACAGAAGCAGCAGGAACAGAGATCCTGGGGGGAGAATCCTCAGAATGTCCATGAGTTCAATAATAAAATGTATTCAGCCTTGTGGATCATTTATACCTAAGGGAGAATAAGTCTGTCAGAGTCCTTGGCAAGGGCAGGAAGGACAGGCCTCGCACTCACCACCAGCACGTTGCCCACGATGCCTGGGCCAGAGTAGAGCCGCTCAGGCTGTGTCTGCCTCAGCGACTGCAGGAAGAGGCACATCCCTGTCAGAAAGTCCTTGGGCTGCCCAATGTCCATCCAGAAGCCTGAGGTTGTGAGAAAGGGGAGCCTGAATGGGCAGTCCCACCCAGTTCTGCCAGCCCTGTCTCCACTCTCTGGGACCCAGCCCTCTTATTTACCCGGGAGCTCCATGGCATACAGCTGCCCTTCCTTGGCCATCACAGGGAAGATTTCCTTCTCGATGGAGGTGGGCTGTAACTGTGGGGGTAGAGAGACGCTCAGCCCTTCCCCATGCCCACTGGCATCCCAAAGAGCTCCTGACGCTAACTCCAGGTACTCCCTTCCCTGGAGCCGTCACCATGCTCCCACCCCCCAGACCCACCTGGATTCGCTGTAACACACTGGGACTAAAGATGTACATGCCAGCATTGATCTTATTGGACACAAAGACCTGGGGCTTCTCCACAAATCGGTGGATGCGGCCCGTGTCTGCCTCGCTCACCACCACCCCGTACTTGGAGGGCTCCTCCACTTTGGTCACCTAAAGTGGCAAAGAAAGGGACGATGCTAACACGGCAGGTTCTCCACCCTGGGTCCTTGATGCCCTCTCTGATGGTTTCTGTCCAGGTAGACAGGCTAAGGGCATGCATGGGGGAGGCTGGAAGGAAGCTCCCCAAGGACCTGGAGCCAGAAGGGAGTTGGCCCAGGAACCCTTCGGGAGAACCAGGGCCTCTATGGTCTGGTCACTAGGCGAGGCCTGGTGGTGTGGAAGGGACTGGCCAGCAAGGGCAAAGGTAAGGAGGCGGTTGGCATCACTGCCCACTCCTTACCAGGGAGGGGAGTTGGGGGGGGCAGGGGATGTCTCACCACGATGGTCCCCTCCTGCCCATGATGCCGATGGAACTGGGCCATGGCAGCGAAGGGGAAGTCGCAGATGATGTCACTGTTGAGAACGAAGAAGGGGTCCGAATTCTCCGTGAGCAGCTCCCTGGCCAGCGCCAGGGGCCCCGCTGCGGGGACACAGGGCAGCAGAGCTCAGGTCCGGCCCAGGGCCAGCCGCACCTCCGCCCCGCAGGGCCTCCCACCGGGCCTCCCGCCAAGCCTGCCTCACTCACCTGTTCCCAGAGGTTCCTGTTCGTGGGACAAGGAGATTCGAATTCCGAGCTGCAAAGTCAGGGCAGGCTTGGTCAGGGCGGGGCGCGGGGCCGTCCCTGCCTTCCACCCCACCCTGCCCTTCCCGCAGCCGCCCTGGGTAAACAGACCCGGGTCCTGGGGGCGCCGGGGGACCCAGGGGGGCCGGGCTCCCCAACCCTGCTCACCCGCAGCTCCTGGGCCTTCATCTCCTTCTCCAGCATCTCGGACATGTAGCTCACAGCCAGGATCACGTGGTTCACTCCTGCCTGGGGAGGGAAGCTCGAGGTGGGGCCCCCCCCCCGTTCCTGGGTCAGCCCCCCCCACCCCCCCCCGCTCCCGGGTCAGCCCCCCCCTCCGGGGTCAGCCCCCCCTCCAAGGTCAGCCCCCCTCCCCTCGGGCCCCCTCCCCTCCCCAGAGTCCCCCGCCCCCGCCCCCGGCCTCACCTTCTTCACCAGCGCCTCCACCTGGTGCAGCAGGATGGGCTTGTTGCAGAAGTCCACCAGCGGCTTGGGCGTGCTCAGGGTCAGGGGCCGCAGCCTCGTGCCGTAGCCGCCCACCAGGATCAGCGCCTTCATGGCGCCCGCGCAGGGCCCTGGAGGGAGAGCCAGGCCGGGGCTCAGCGGGCGTCGTCCCCGGGGCTCGGCCGGGCTCCCCTCCCCCTGCCGGGCCCCCCGCCCCCTCCTCACCGGCCGCGGCTCCGACTCCGGCTCCGGCTCCGGCTCCGGCTCCGGCTGCGGCTCCAGCCCCGGCCCCGGCCCCGCCCACAGCCGCCCGCCCCGGTCCGAGGCCTCCCCCGGCCGGTGACAGGCCGCAGGCGGCCGCGCAGTGGAAGGGGAGGGGCCGGGCGCCCAGGCCCGCCCACGGCCGGGCGGCTCCCTGCCAATCGTCGGGCGCCTACGTGGCACGGCCGTGACGTCACTGCGCGCCGTGCCGCACCCCTCCCAGTGTGGCCAATCACAGCCCGAGCGCCCGAGGCGCCATGGCGACGGCGGAAGAAGACAGGCGGGGCAGTCGCCCATTGGTGAATCCGAAGACGGCACCGGCGGCAGGGGCGGGGCCGAGGCTTCCTGGGAACACCCACGTGGCTCCTCGGCAGGCGCCCCGCCCGGTGCGCCGAGGGGCGGGGCCCGCAGGGAACGTCTAGGGAGGAGCGATAGCTCGGGCCGGGCAGCCTGGGCTTCGCCGGGGGGCCTGAGGTAAACCCCTCCAGGTGTCTGGGCCTTAGTGGTGGTGGTCACTGCTCGGTCCCGCCCTCGTGTCCGACTCTTGGGGACCCTTTGGGGGGTTTTCTTGGCAGGCTGCAGGGGTTCGCCTTCCTTCTCCAGCTCATTTTACAGATGGGGAAACCGAGGCAAACGGGGTGACATGGCCTGCCCGGGTCACGCTGCTACAAGTGCCCGAGGCTGGAGCGGAGCTCAGGTCTTCCCGGCCCCAGGCCACCGAGGGGGCGTCCTGGGGTACGAGCCCGCCTCGAGGCCTCCGGCCCCGCGCCCGGCCCCTCCCCGCATCCCTGCCCTCGGCGGCCCGGCCCCGGCTCCCGCCCCGGTCCCGGCTCCCGCCCCGGCCCCGGCTCCCGCCCCGGCTCCGGCTCCCGCCCCGGTCCCGGCTCCCGCCCCGGCCCCGGCTCCCGCCCCGGCTCCGGCTCCCGCCCCGGCCCCGGCTCCCGCCCCGGCTCCGGCTCCCGCCCCGGCTCCGGCTCCCGCCCCGGCTCCCGCCCCGGCTCCGGCTCCCGCCCCGGCCCCGGCTCCCGCCCCGGCTCCGGCTCCCGCCCCGGCTCCCGCCCCGGCTCCCGCCCCGGCCCCGGAGGACGAGCCTGCGGGCTGCAGACGCTCACGCCGCGGACTTGAACCCGGGCCTTCGGACTCCCACGGGCCGCGGAGGAGCAGGGACCCGGCCTGCTCTGCCCCCGGGCGGGCCACTCACCCCGGGTGCGTCCTACCCGGCCCAGGGCTTCTAGGGCGGTGTCTGCAGGGCCGGCTGGGCCCAGGGGACCGGGTCACTTAGGGAGTCCGGACTGGGCCCAGTACGGCAACCGGGACTCCCCAGGGAGAAAATGAGGACGGAGCTGCCTAAAGGGGGGGGCCCTGGGCTGGGGAAGGTGGGAGCGGCTGGCCGGCGCAGAGGGGGCATTCGGGGCACTTGGGGGTGACCCCGAGCTCAGGGAGGCCGCGGAGCTGGTACCCGCAGTGGGCAGCCCCACCTCTCTCCAGAGGGCCAGAGGGAATAAAGGGGACAAAACCACCTTCTCACTATAGGTCAGGTGAGCCTTACCCAATGAACGTGGGCTGGACTCAGACGGGCACGGGTTCTGATCTTGCTTCGGGTCTTGCCAGCCTGAAATCGTCCTCTATAAAACGGGCGCAGGGACAGCGCCCACCTCCTGCCCAGGATGGCACCCACCTGCCATAGCAGCATGAGCTACAACATCTTGCGAGGCACCCAGCTCCTGAAGCTGGTGCAGACGGCCCGGGGGCTTCCCCGTCAGTCCCTTCTCCCCACAACAGTGGGTGGGATCGGGGTACTCCATTCCTGGGGGAGCACCCACCCCAAAGCCCCCCTGTCCGGGGCAGAGAAGCGGGCCAGCAGCTCTTGTAGCCGGGCACCTGCACGGGTCCTGCAGGCTGCAGGCCAAGGGAGCCATGAGCTTCCTGGGCAGTGGCCTCAGTGGAAGGCACAGGCTGCGCTGCTGGGCCTTGCTCCAGAGCATCAGGCGCCTCTGGTTCCTTCAAACACAATCATTTCCTGGGGCTTGCTGGCCTGCACTCCAAGGCAACTGGATAACAGGATGAATCCATTGGGTTGTTTGACGCTAGGCAGGCCAAACCACCACCAAGTTACACTGTTTTATCTGATAAGAGTGCCTTTGGGCCTCCAACCCAGCCTTCTGGGGACCTGGGCTACAGCTGGCTGTTGTTTCCAGAGCTACTCAGAACCGGCCCACCCAAATGGGGGTTCCAAGCCAGGCAGGAATGATGTGGCAAGTTCAGGAGAAACAAGTGTCTTCCAAGTCACCTGGCTTTTCATCTCTGACACACTTACACAATTATGTCCCACTTCCCTCCATGTCCCATTCCCCTAGCATCAAAGACCTCTCATCTAACTCATCTAACTGCCACTTGCGAGCTCTGTCATCGGGAGGTGCTCAATGGCTGCTCAACCTGAAGGAACCTCTGAGCAGGTCAACATGGAAATCTCACTCAAAACCTTCCCGGAGGCGCGTCTTAGAGAGAGCACACGCTTGTCCGTTTCTAGGTGACTTTATTTTTATACACATGACTTAGACAGAAGGCAAGGGAACAGTGCGGGGTGCATACAGACACTGTTACAATCACGCCCCTAAACAAGTTCCAGAGAAAACTAACGATACGCAGAAAAATGCCGGACGACAAACATCGCAATGCCACTGCGCAGGAGACTGGACAAAGAGAGTTCCCTTCTACGTCAGCTGACGTGGCTGATTGTCCTTATCCTTCCAGGAAGTGCCGTGGGAGATGGAGAGGATCTTGCCAACTCCCCTCATGGGAACACAGACCTATCAGAATATTCCCACATGGCAAAGCAACGTTCTATGGTTCTTGGGGAGTCCCAGCCCTCCCTGGTCCATTCCCATCCACAGACCTGTTGGTGGCCTGACATCAGAAGCCCTGTCTTCCATCTTTTTGCAAGTGGCTAGTGCTTACTCATTGGCCCCCTGTAAATACCGTACAGAGATTTCAAACAGAAGCACCTGTGTGTGCTAGGCTCCCTTGCCATCCCTCTCTTTGGTCCAGTGCTGGGATCACACAAGCCCCTCCCTCCAAATTGGCTACGAGATGCAGGCCGCTGGACGGGATGTATGGGCAGGAGGAAGGATGGCAACGGGCCCATCAACTCCAAAGTGTCCACTGCCCAGCGTCCCTGGATGTCGGTCATGTCTTTTATGGCCTCTCCCCCTCGAAATTTTGGCCAGGGAGTGTCCTGGCATGCTCTGACAGTTGGCTTTTACTAGTCATTTCTGGGCAAACAAAAAACACCTTCCCCACCCATGGGGGACTGGCATGACCAGTGACTAGGCGTGGGGCATGTGGTCTGAAAACGGTGTCTTTTGAAATCTAAAACACTTCTATGGTGGCCACCTCTACGTTGTTCCCTGCTCTAAGGCCGACCTTATTATCTGCCATTGTTACATCCATAGGGCCCAGCCCAGGAATACTGGGGCCCAGAAATACTGAGTAAGTAGGCACAGCCTGTTCATCCTCAGCAAGGCGCAGCTGGGTTCAAAACAGAGGGACACTGTCCCAAGGTCCCAGAAACACTGATTGCTCCAGCCAGGCATTTAACTGGCCAGAGGGCTAAAGCAGAAGTGCCCCACAATCTCCCAGACATGTCTTCTCCTCTGCATAGCACTGGGAATGAACACTGCTCTTAAAAGGCACCGATCTCCCAGAGCGGGGCCGCAGCAAGACGGAAGGGAGAAGTGGGTGGGTCGTTATCAGAAGGTCCTGGGGCGAGAGTTCCTACTCAGAGGCGCTGTTCTGCCCTCAGGAGATCACTGGGTTAAACTTAACATCAAAGTCCGTTCTGGCCTAGGGCTCCCCCCAAGGTCCAGCTCTAGAGGCCAGCCTACCTCTGAGGGAAACTCTCATAGCTCCAGGGCCAAACTGAAGATGTAGTGCTTGGGTGTTCTAAAAGAAAGAGACCTTATGTCACGGTCTCATCTACAGATGGCTCAGCTCCCTTTCCGCGCTGAAGCCAGGATAGACATGGTAACAATGATACATGCTGAGTTCCCTACAGGAAGATGAGGTTAAGGATATCATACACACAGCTCTCTCGTGCATACATGCTTCTCGGTCGCTCTTGAGCCTAGGAGCATGGAACAGTTTGTCCTCACTGAGCTGTCCAGACTGGCAGTACCACTGAGAACCCCTGGTAGACTCTGGGGATCCAGGTTGGCTTGAAGCTCCTGGGGCTTTCAGGCTCTGAGTTAAGTCCCAATAGGGTGGATCACTTCCCAAGACTAGTCTTATGCTTCAGATCTGCAAGCCAGGGTGAGAATACACAGAGAAGGCATAGCCAATAGCCCTGAGCGCCCTCTGCTCTGGCCCTTCCCACAGGTGCCAGGAGAGAGGCCAGGGCTGGGCCACGTGTCCAGAGCTCTTTTGGAGCTGAGCTTGCTCTGTGCCTTCACTCCAGCTGCCTCCCTTGATTACACTAACCATTGGGCACTGACTGTTCAACAGGAAGAGCCCCACTGCCCTGGTATCTTCTACAACTTAATCCACTCCTCCAAAAACTGCAGCATCTACAAAGAGTCCAATTCCAAGGGAAGGACCCCAGCTAGGAGAAGGGAGCGTGGAAGGAAAGCTTTACTAACAAAGGGGTCAATGTCAGTGGGGGAAACAAAGCCAGTCGCTGTCCTCACTGCACAGGGCAGCCCACACCTAGGGACAAACCTGAGAGCTGGCCTAGGTGGAAGTAAAAGAACCCTCAAATGTCACTCTCAACATTCTCCCTTTTCGTAAAATTCAGCAGGCATCACCAGGAAGTCAGAACCTGCCATGGGCTTCCGGGCATGCAGCCCAGCTGCTCATTTCCAAGGCTTGGACTCCTAGATCCTACGTCCTGGTTTTATTTGTTAAGTGAGCCCTGCTGCTCCTGACCAAGCCACACCTGGAACAGGAAGTGCAGACCACACGCCATCTTACAGTTTTATAGGATCTGGGACTCCAAGGAAAAGAGCAGCAGGAAGCAATATGGCAGCCAAGGCTGGAGATCTCAGATCTTAGAAATCTTGAGAAATTTAAGTGCCTTCCTTCTCTGCCCTAAACCAACAATCTCCAGCGCCCACATCGAGGACTGGCCAACCACTAAAGAAGTTGATGGCTATAAACAGCCCTGGTCATGATCCTACTCCACCCCCTCCCTCCCCACCTCCTAGTGCCCAGAAATAATCTGCTGAGGGTGGGGGGTGGGGAGAAGGAAGTAGGAGAGAATAGGAACAAAATTCACTCCCCTACACTTCTCATGCTGCTCGAGTTCGGGTACAGGCTACCAGGTGGTAGGAAGTAGGGTGGGGTGCAACTAGGGGTACTGAGGAGGGCCAGAGGAAGCCAAATGCTTGCTAAGGCTGGCCTTTGCTAAGTTCCTGTGCTCCATGCTCATCTGGTTTGTTTTAACTACCAATCCAACTTCATAAACCTGTCAGCTTTCCCATCCCATCTTCAAATGGCTTAGTTTAGTCTCTTGCAACTCAATTTTAAAAGGCAAGAAACAGCAGAAGCAGCACCAGCAGCAAGTAGCTGGGGAGGGGGAAGGAAGGGGGGAGGTAAGTGTAGTTCCAGGACACTCTCCTCAGGCAACCTGGCTCAGCAGAGAAGTCCTGCTGTTTTTCCCCATCCCAGCTAGGATGTTGAAAAACACATATAGACACACACATTCTCTCTCTCTTTGTTGTCCACGGACGCAAGAGACCTCACACCAGGCTATCTGCTACCCAGAGTCCCTCTTGCTTTCCCCACCTGCTCCAGTTAGGTCTCAGGGATAAGTGACATGCACGAGCCTGGGGGCCCTTCAGTCAGGCTCCCCCAGTCTGAGGCTTCAGGGGAGCCAATAAAAGAATCAGTGGAGTCTAAAGAGCCTTGTGGTCCCTGGCCCCTGCTCGAAGCCTCCTTTTGGCCACAAACCAGGCAGAAGCCTGTGAACTAGCAAGGCCAGAGCAGCTGACAGTCTCACCAAGGCCAAAACATTCAGAGATCCTCTTCCTAAGTCAGCCTGGACAAAGTCATCAAAGCCACATGGTCAATAAAATGGCTGAGCATATCTTCTGCTTTCTCCTCTCTCTCCTTCACTTTTATATATGTATTCCAGGCTACAGCTAAAATCATTTCTTTTAGTTTATACCAAAGAGAAATATAACCCTTTAAAACCCAAGTCTGTCTTGTCTGCCCTCTGTGGTGAGTTCAGAGTGGGTGGTCCCTGCCTGTGGGTAGAGGGGAAAGGGCTCTGGGCAGTGACTGACACGGGGAGCCCAGCGTAGGACACTACTGGTTTTCTTCCCGCATCTGCTCCATGATGGTGATGAGGCTGTCTAGGCCGAACATGTAACCCTTGTCGGGACCATCATGCACAGTAGGGTCATCCCGAAAGCCCTTGAACGTGCTGTGTGCAAAGTCAATCATGCGGACGTCCACCTTGGGTGTGGCGGAGGGGGATGTCTCGGGACTGGTGCTAGGGCTGGTGCCATCGGGCATCGTCTCAGGGAGCCCCGAGTCCACATTCTTCAAGCGCGTGTCTGCCCGACGCTCTAGGAACGTCTCTGCCCTGCACTCTTTCCCATCGTAAATGATGAGGAGGGAGCTGGAGTAAAATCGGTAAGAGGCCTGCCTCTCCAGCACAGACTTCAAACCCTGAAGTTTGCTCAAGATGGGCTCAAAGAGATCTCTCCGGAGGTCCAGGCCATTGTGGAGATACTGGTAGAGAGCATTGCGGAAGCCTTCAATTGAGAGCCCACGACCATAGTATTTATTCCTGCACAAATAATGCCCTGTGTCCAGCTGAAAAACCTGAAAGATCAGGAGACAGTATTAGTACACTGGTTATGGATGATGACTTTGATGGCTTCCTCTGGCATGGTCTGAATATGGAGCAGGGTTTTAAATGGATACTGTCATCCATTAAGAGCAAGGTAGGTCCAATTCGCATAGCAAAGGATGGTACAGACAGGAAAGAACCTGAGTCTATCCCTTAGGCTATGGGTCTGCGCCTCCCTCCTCTCTTCCCCATCTGCTGCATGCCTCTATTAGCAGAAGGCTAAGCTGCAGCACTGGACCCACCAAGACCTCCCTCCAGAGCTGATTTCTGAGAACCAGCAGGGCCTCCTTAGTCTAGAAGAAACCACAAGAGAAGAGCAGGATCCCAAGGAGCCTCCAGTGCTTCCCAGATCCTAAGGCTACAGGAAATACCCCTTAACCGAGCTTTGGGCTCTAGAGGAGACACCAACAGCCAGTCCCTGTAAGCCTGTCCAGATACCTAGGTCTTAGGCTGAAAAGTAAAAACACGAAGGCTGAAGAGCTCACCTTCTGCAGGCATAAATAGGGCGGGAAACGGTCAGGGAGCACCCTGTGGTGGAAATTCCCTCGCAGAGATGACTCTGTGACCGTCACACTCCTGAAGGCCTGGCCTGCACAGGACCCAAAGTGGGAAGGGGCAGGTTGAAGGTGGCTCATGGGTACACAACCCCTGAGCCTTTACCTACAGCACTTAGGCTCACAAGCCAAAGCATCCACCAGCAGAGGGAGCCCTGACACTAGCGGCAGCCCCTCCTGGGGCTTGTCCCCAGTAGCAGCCCCGACGGCCACGCCGGGGCCTGTACCTGCATTCCACAGACTCGGACGCCCAGCGTGGCAGAGGTGCTCTGCTCACACTTCTTCATCTGCCGGGCAGCCTTCTCCTCGGAGGCATCATCGCCATGCTGCCTGGTCCCCATCTTCAGATCTAACACACAGGGGAACTTGAAGTGATGAACCACATTCTCCAGCAAGAGGAACTCTAGAGACTCAAGTCAAGGAGACTGTGCACCTGCCCTCCAGGAGCAGGGCCAGGGTGGGGCTGTGGGTTCAGAAGGGTCACCTATCTCAACTTCTGCAGCCAGGTCATGCTTCCTCTTTCAGAGTGAGCCTCCAAGGCCCCTTCTGCCTCTGACCCACTTGGTTAATCCCCACCTTGTGGGTTGATACCTTTGTTTTAAATTTTGTCCTTGTAGCCTCAGTACTTAGTACAGTGTTCCGTACACAGTATGTGCTCAGTAAATGCTCACTGGATTGGAGTGGATCCCTTGATCTTTGATCTCTAAGACTAAATTTATTCAAATTTTCCTACAGTCATTCCTACTTACTGTTTGACATATTCATAACAGGGACCCCGTGCATTTTAGCAGTCATTCTGTAATAACCTAATGCCCACATATATTTCAGAGATGAAAAGGCCCTTTAGAAATGATCTAATTCGAGTCCCTTAATTTGAGGTGGGGGTTGGTAGGGGTAGTGCCAAGGTCCCCTCAGAAACACAAGCTTGTTCCCAACCCATGGCAAACACACACCTGTGCTCTGGCCCATCCAGGCCCAGCCCTTCCAACCCTCTTTCCTAGGATGTTCACAGCTTCAGTGGAGTCTCTGTGACACAACTACAAGTGGTATGACCCAGGCCTACAGGGGCATTCCCACAGTTGCTGGTCATCAGGGGCCATGGCAGACATCTTTCCTACTGTGTCCCTCCCTCCCTGCATCCTTAGACCCCCGAATGGCTGCTGAAGAAATGGCTCTTTTCTCCCTGCCTGGGCCACACTTTCATCACCTGCAGCACCTTGGGGGCAGTCAGTGCTATCAGGGGAGAGGACTGGGCTAAATGTGTGCATGCACACAAGCGCACACACACGCACAGAAGGGGCAAGCCTGTTCTATGTCTAATTATCTCCTCTTATACATGAGGAACTAAGGCTTAAAGAGAAAAAAGGACCCAGCCCAATCACACAGAAAATGACACTAGAGAGCTGGAATTCAAAGTCCAACATTCTGATTCTAAGCCCTGGCCAATGAGGCACAAGGCAGCACATTTCTATTTAAGCCTACACATTCTTTACAGTAACATCTGGTACCCTACAAGACTAAACACTATTATATTCACATACTATTAGGATCGACTGGCACGTTTTCTAACAAGACTCACGTACCTTCATATATGTATTGCCCCAAATGGCATGTAATTAGAAGCAGTAACTGCTGGTTCACGATGAAACCTAAGTTTTCAGATCTCCACCTGTCTGCACGGAAGGCAGAGGAGCAAATGAGAGTGAACCATGGACTTGGGAGTCCGTGTCAGCCAAAGGGATGTTGCCAGTCTGTTACATGGCCCCTGCACTACTGGCCTCTCAAAACACTATGCTAACTGTACAGCATTGACGACAGGAAAAAGCACTAAAAATTAGGTTTCAAATTCTGCTACCTTGGCATTAAAAGGACAAAAAGGGTATGTTGGTCATCACAGGGCCGAGGAAGGAAAGTAATGCAAGGAGACACAAATACAAGAGTGAGAACGCACACTGTTCTGTACACACTGATACACTGTGAGGGAACTGAAGGCATGAGAGAAGAGGTAAGGCACGTAACCCGGCCCTGTGGGACTGCCCAGAAGGAGCAGCACACACCTCCCCCTGCCCACTCTGGAGGATACTGTAGAGCTTCCTGTCCTTGGACTCGGAGCGCATGCGGCTCAGCTGCTGCTTGTGGCAGCGCAAGCTCCAGGGGTTGTAGCTGATTTTCTCTGAGCTCAGGCCGCTGTTCCCATCGAGCATCTGGAAGGGGACATCCGAGTGGATGTGCAGCTCCACCTTAGGGCTCTTCAACTCCTGTGAGCCGCTGGGGGAGGAAACAGCACAAGAGTCATGGGCAAGGTCCACCCGAGCCTGAACACTGACACCCAGGCACAGAAGCCATGAGCCTCAGAGCTGTCCCTCAACATCAAGCTCCACTCTGAGAGCTGTTCTTCTGCTGTCACATTTACAAGATCAGGAGTGAAGGGAACTCACTACCTCCCATTCTAACTCAGGGGCAGCTCTCAATTTCCTAGGAGCTGAGCCTGGCCTTCCGGCCCTCACTCTTCACGCAGAGGATGGACCCCATTCCAAAGACCCCATTTCCATAAGCTGGATTTCACTTTTTGTTAAAAGCTTTTGGTTCTGGCCCCCCTTTTACAAGAAGCTCAGAGTTTATCTTCATGCCTCTTGTGTTCTGCCCATCACTATGGTGTCAGAGACAATGCAACAGCCGCCAGCCATTTTTCCAGTGACCATGCTGGCCCAGGCTCCCCTACTTCTGCATCCTGTTACCTATCAGAGCTCTCTGGGACCAGCCCCGCCCGTTCATCTTTGTGGTCGCTGCCACTGCCTGAGCGGTGAAGGCTTCGGCGAGAATGCTTGCGTCGGGGCTGTTCACGCTCTGGTGGGTCATCCTGCTCCAGAGCCTCACTTTCCACATAAGGATAAGCCACCAGGTTAATGTAGCCATCGCTGTCCCCCTCAAAACAGACAGACACAACACCTGTCAGGAGGAAAGAGACAAGAGAGCCCATAAGCATTTAATGCAGTACAACGGAACAGGGACATAGGCAACATCACGCTCCAGAAGACAGAGACACATTATTCTTCTCGAGGAGTTTGCAACAGAATGAAGAAAACTGTGGGTGTTCTGGGGCCTCTCCAAACCTCGTGCCTTCTGCAGAAAGCACCATGAAGGACAACAGGAAGGAAGGCCCTCCTAACACAACAACTTCCTCAAGTTTGACGTGATCACAGCAAAAGCTCTTAACCCTTCCAGACTTTCTCCTTTCTCACCTTGTTTTTTCATCATGTATTCCTTACTCTTGCTTCCTGGGCAAGTATGACTAACTTTAAACCTTGCTGTGAGCACACTGTTCCCACGACAGTCTAATCCTATTCCACTCCTTCCCACCTTTTAGCCCCACCTCTACCTCAAAATAAGGAGACTGGATTAGATCATTTCTAGACCCCTTTCACCTCTGGAATTTATGTGGCCATTCTGTTATTACAGAAGTAATCTAAAATTTTTTTTAAATGACTCTTAAAATGCATAGAGCCCCTATGATGAATATATCAAACAATAAGGAAAAAATGAGGTCTCTCTTCCTCCTTTTCTCTCCTCTCTCTGCCAGTGTTAGCAAGGGATATTTTGGAGATACATGGTATTTCCCAAACTAACAGCTTTGGGATTTCTAATTCAGCTTCTTCCCTCATTTAAGGACCACAAGCATCTTCTAGTGGCTGAAATACTTCACAATTTCGGCACGTTTTCCTAGCCCTTTTAGATTTTTCTATGTTAATGCCCCTCCCACAGCTGCTAGCCTAAATACAGTCATTCTATTAACAAGCTATGCACACAGCGTCTCCTGGATCTTTACCAAAGGGAATAAGACTATAAACACCAGCTCAAAGACAAGAATGAAAAGTAATGAATCCTGAATATCTGACACTTGGGGTTGGTTTAAAGCCTCTTCTGGGTCAGAAATTCTCTTGTATGCTACAAATAGAACAGGTTCCAGCCTCTAGATTTAGGGTTGGAAAGGGACCCTTAGGGGTCATCTAATCCAGCTCCTTTGTTTTATAGCAGAAACCTTGGTGTCAAGATTAATTCTTTAAGCCTTTTTTGAGTCAAAAGGATAAAGAGACTATCTTCAGTTCTTGTTGGTTTTATAGCAAGAATCAAAACATAAAAAATCCCTAACTGCTATAACCGATTATGGCTCAAGAGAAGGACACAGCAGTGACATGGCTCATTTTAATCTATCTTTTTCTTAGTTTTGGGGATAGATTATCTTTATATGCTCAGAAAACATTTTTCTAAACTCTCTTTTCCATAGCTGGGCACGAAGAGCCAGCTGAATCTGGAGAATCTATTAGAAACAGCCTGTAGTAATAACCTTCAAGAGTCCTCATATGCCATGGTCTGTGGCAAATTTTCCCAGCTCCATCCACAAAAATTACCTCAATGATCCCCAACCAATCAAATGCTAGCAAAAGCTGTGGTACACGGTGCAGACAAATATACAATTTCTACATGAAATTCAAGAAAGAACCAGAAATCTGGAGGGTGAAGGATCGGAATGTTGTGGTGTATATATATCTATATATCTATCTGTCAAAAGCAGCAGGTGGAGAAAGATTCAATGCCCTGTTGCTGGTTCAAAAATTCTGAATTAAAACAATTCCCCCTCTTTTGCCTTCACCCTAGGTGGGTAGGAAGAGAAAGGTCCATTCACTAACATTTAGCTAAAGACACAATTTTCTGGGCAAGACTGACATACAACAGGCAGGTTTTGTTATATCACCTCTCAAAAGTCTACCACCAATAACCCCAAAGTTTATTTTATTTTAATGGGAGACATTAAATGTCATTTAAAAATGCCTGTAACTTCTGTGCCAAAAATAACAACAGTGCATAAGCTTTACTTCTGCTGTGGGCATGGGAGGAACTGAAGGTAAACACATGGAACAGGTGGGGTCCCAAACCTCTCAAATTAGGAAGGACAGCACAGCGCTGCCACTGGGAAGTTGCTGGAGTGCTCCTGTCTAGCTTCCCAGAGCTTGCCTGAAACACTTCAGCTAATCTGAGCTGTAGGACATCCAAGAGAACTGAAGCAGCACAGAGTCATCAACTTAAGAGATGGAAAAGACCCTGAGCATCATCTAAACTGGCTCATTTTACAGACAGGAAAGCCGAGGCCCAGGAGAGTCCAGGGGCACGGTCAGTGGCAGAGACAGAATCTGGGAGCCCCAGTTTTATACACTTTCTACTGTCTAGCACTGTTCCCCCTGCTTGGTCCCCACCCTCAACTCTTGCAGTTGGAAGGGAGGCAGAAGTGAAGTACTACAACCAATCTGACCAGATCTCTTAAGTTAGAACAGTGGGAGGTAAAGGAGAGCGTATGGAGTCAGGATACAGCTGGGGTCAAATCTGACCCCCGACACTTAAATCCTCTTAACTTCTGGAAGCCTCAGGCTCCTCATGTGTAAAGTGGGGGACAGTGTGTACCTGCCTCATAGGCTGCTTGAAGGGTCACTCGAGGTATGGAACATAAAATGCTCTGCAAATGTCGGCACATCATCGGCTCTTCTTTTCAGCTATATCAGTGCATACACCACACATGTAGCTCATGGGGAGGCAGAACCAGAAGGAAAGCTCTGCCTCTACTGACCAAGCTGCTGACAATCAGAGCAGCAGTACCAGGCGCTTTGTAAAAGCAGCCCTGGAGGGTTTAACACCCCTGCATCCCACCACAATGCAGCAAGTCACAGCTCCACTGTGTTCTAAACATCTTTGCGCAGACTGAGGTGGCACAGAGAAATCTGCCTCATTCTGACTGATGCCAGGGGAGACCGTCTTCTTTTCAGCACAGACTGACCAGAAAAGCTGGCTCCTGACAGACAGAAGGCAGGTCTAAGTCAGTCAGTCATCAAAGCCAGGAAGAGATGGGCTAGGGCTTCGTAGTCCATCCCTAAGAAGAAACTTTGGCATCTCAAACTCTGCCCCAACTCCCTCCTTCCTCATTGAGCTCATCCCACAAGGAGTTCTAATGTCACAGGTAAAGATAAAACACCCAACTTGTGACATCTTGGGAAGGAAACCTACAATTTCACTTCCCCTTCTCTCAAGTCAAACAAGGCTCATCCCATAAAATGTAAATAAAAATTAAATGGTACAAAAATGGCTATCAAAATCACCAAATCCTAGATCAAAAGCTACAGAAGACCTCAGAAGACATCCAGGCCAACCCTCTCATTTTATAGATTTCAGAGAGCTGAAGCTCTTAAGTGGCCAATGGGGGCCCTCGAACCCCACATTTAGATCCAGTCTTCTTGTCCCTCTATCACACAGCTTTCCTCAAATGCACACAATCTGTGAACCTGGAATACAAAGATTTAATAGTCAGTGTGGCTACGAGAGGAGCCAACAGCTCATGCCAATCGGGACAACAAGTTCCTCTTCTTTCCCTTTCCATGAAGGGATTCCAATGAATCCTCATCCCTTTTAAAGAACTTTCTGTGGACAAGACCTGCCCTTTACTCCATCACTCCCTGAGATCTGATCCTCTTCGCCAATTAAGAGACTTGTCATAAACAGCTGCGACAGAACGGGGCTTTGCTTCTCCCCGATCCTCCTCTAGAACCCTCTGAACTTCTGTAGGGTTCTTTAGTATGGTCAGACCAAAGGTTGACAATGTCTTTCCTCCCTCATCAGCTATCTCCTACACTTGAATGAAAAAAAGCTCTAAAATATTCTTCAAAAAACCAAAACAACCCAGGAGAGGTACCACCTCTTCTGCATTAAGTCCACAAATACAAAGCACTAGTGGACACTGCTACACACCAGAGAAACCTGATCAAACCATAAAGCCTCAATGCAGTATACACTACACAGTATAGAGCACCAGATTAGGACTCCTAGAACCTAGGCAGGGGTCAGAGGGCTCACCACCTGTGGGACCTCACACAAGTCACATAACCTCTCTGGGCTTCAGTGTTTTCATTTCTAAAATAAGAAGGTGAGACTAGATGCCAATTGGAACTTATTTTGGGAGAAAAAGACCTGAGAACTTCTGAGGGCCCTGCTAAAACCCACACCACTAATGGACATTTCTTTCCATGAGAGCCTCATTTAGAACATTTAGGAAAAAGTGATTGAGCTGTTCTGGAATGAAAACCACAACTGTTGATTCTAGAAACAGGAAAATACAATTACAACCCTTTATTAGCTAATGAAAGGAACTAGAAATATCATCTAAAGATAATTATGGAAATCTACCAGAAAGCTCTTGCCCACTAATGGATAGTTTGGTCTAACAGAGTACAGTGAGCAGCTGGGGCTTACCTTTGTATTCAGGGGTGAACTCCTTCATTTCGGGGGGGAGAGACTCATAGAAACGTTGCTCCCGGGAAATGAGGGGCTTGCACACAGTGTGGTCGTCGTAGCGCATCATGCTGCTGTGACCGCCCACCTGGTGGATGAAGGGCTCCAGGAGGACTCCCCGGTTTCCAGCTCGACTTGCATTCTTGCCATACTTCCCCACTTCCATGGTTTGACAAACACACATTGCGTTGGGGGCCAGTCGCACAATGAGGGCAAAGGGAGTAGCACATGGGCCACGAGAGAAGAGTACGGTGGAAGACCCTGGCTAGCTGAAAGCCAATGTTTCAAGTCTGCTTGCCTTAATCCTTCCTGTGAAAAAAAGGGGTGGGGGGGGAGAATGGGAGGAGAGACAAAAAATTTTTTAAAACGAAGTTAGAACAAGGAAAAACAGACACATGTTTCAAATCTCCCTGAAATTTTAGTGTCTATAGTACCTAATAAAAAAGTTATCAGGCTATGCTGCTCCTCATGTCCCTTATAAGTTCTCCTAGACATCCTCTAAGCTAAAACACTAATTATTAAAGGACCTTAAATAAATGATACATGCCCCCTACACCTATTAACTCTGGCTCTCATGTTTAAGAAATAAAAAGGCCAGCTTTATGTTTATCATGTGTGACTCACTCCTGGGCCTATTCAATCATCTCAATTGTAATTCAGAGGAAAAATATTCCGTTGGACTAAAAAACAGAACTGTAAGCCCTATTTAAAAATCACTAGCTTTCCAACCCTCTTACCAAGGACCAGCAGCATCTTGGGATGGAAAAACGATTCGCCATTTTCAAGAGAAACTCAGCTTCAGGTTTCTTCCTCAATCTGCGTCACCTAAAGTAATGGCTGCTTTTCCCAATCATACAAACCAGCTTCCCCTCAATGGCCACCTTCATAGTGGAAGAAGGAGGGAAATGAGGGTAGGGAGTCCCTTGGCAGATAAGAAGGCCCTTTTATAATTTTCTAATATGACCTTTCAAGTAATTGTTATCTCAAGGAAAATCATGTGATTCACAAAGCTATGAATTAGGAAGGCAGCAGGTATGCTGTCACTAACACACAGAGAAGAGAAAATGGAAATGAAAAACTACAGAGTGATTATTTAATTCTTAGGATACCCAAGAAGCTTTGCAGACTGTGCCATGCTAAACAAAAGTAGGATGTTATCACTACTGCTCTTCTAGGTTATCTAAGTTCACTGTGAGACTGGCCAAATTCTCCAAGTTTTCTCTGCTAACAACTGCTCCATACACAAAATGCTAAAAGCACCTTGATTTCAGGAAGATGAGGAGAAACTAATGAGACAATACAAGTGAAAGCACCCTGACTTTTCTGAGGAAAAGAATTACAAATGAAATCTTGCATGTAATCCACTGAAAACATCTTTAACATCTACATACTTCTTCCCAATTTGCTCATTAACTGCAGTGCCTCGCCGGTTAGAGCAACTTGGTTAGAAAGTTTTGAAATACGCCCCACCCCTGACAAAGGCAGTGGGAGTACAACAAAGCAGGTTTTTACTGCCTCTAGACGCGCACCCTTTTTCTCTACTAAATGAACCAAACTCCAGAGACCAGAGAGAGGATACATGACAATCCAAAAAGAATTACTCTCCTGAAGTAACATTCTTTCCCTCCCTCAGGCTGCCGACTAACAACAACCTCATGACACGGTGTAAAGAACGTGGGAATCACAATACCTGGATTTGAGAGTCCCAGTTATGAGGGTAAATTAACTGAATTTCTGTGGATTTCAATGTCCTTATCTGCTACATGCAAATAATTTCACCATTTGCTAAGAGGTTGTAAGTAAAGTGCTATAGAAATTAGTTTGTCAGCATCAACAGTAATTAAAGGTTGGGTTTTAGGCTTTCATTAAAAAAAAGCAAACATGAATTATTTTAAGTTCTCAAGCACTGGAAAAAAAGCAAGAAAGACTTAAAAAGGCAGAACTCATGAATGGAACATAGCTATGGAAAGGTACAACTTGTTTGAAAGATACTGATCTGATAGAAGAGAAAAGCACTGAAGTAAGAAATATAAAAGGAAGGAGAAAAGCAGCGATATGCTGAGCTGTCCTACAGACTCGCAAGCGAGGTGAAGGATATGAAGACTATATGTGAATGGATGTGATGCTTTCATACTCCAGGTTGCAAATTCATAGTGGGAAGACAGAGTAGTGAGTCTGATGTACTCCAACGGATCTGTTGGAAGCTCCCTTCAGTGATGCAGATCACAACTTGTCCAGGCCTCCCCCCTCCCTCCCACCACATTCCACACAGGAGATATGCCCAACATGCTGGAGGGCTTCCTCCGCTTCTCCTGACATCACAAAGGTACTAGTGTAGTTCTGGCTGTTGACACATCCTTCTTCCCCCTTACCACTGGACAATCTATCTTCTCTTCTCCTCACACAATTCCTCAATGACTCCTGTTCTTCTTTCAAGTTCCTCATATTGCAGCTGAACACACCCTTCCTGTGTTATCCTTTAACATTCTTTGGAGGCTGTTGTATTTCATGTTTTGCCACTATACAAAAAGTAAGACTCTCATGGTAAGCTTGGGATCCTGAAAGGAGCTTTTCAGTTTCTCTGAGACAATCCAATCTGCTCTCCTTTTCTGGTATAACTCTTAAGTCTAACCTGTCAATCTGTACTGTCTGTTAAGATATAGAAAGTAACAGGAAAAGCTCTACCATGTTGTAATGTCAGCAATGACTGTCCATATACTTGGTCTCTCCTTCATGAATGCAAAGGCCAAACTCTTTTGAGTGATGACAGGTCTCCTCCACGAGGCTCTGCATCGTTCTGGGGCTTGAGGATGATGATTTCCTGGCTTTTCCTTTTCAACTTGGACTCTACTCGTCCATCACAATGGCACCACTTCTGACAATACTACATCTTGTTCTACCTTTTCTTAGTAGAGTTAAGTATTATTTCTGTTGGCTCATATTTTAAAAACAACCTCTATGGTAGCATCCTGCTCTAAAAAGATCAAATGTGTTTCATCATCGCGAAACAAGCAGAGTGTGACCTTCTCTGAATCTTTCAGTCTATTGTGAAATGGCAAAGCCATGGTTCATGTTGAATACTGCTTGGTGAGAGCCTACCTGTTGCTACAAATCCCTTTCTGGGGATCCCCTGGACTTGTGTGTGGACCAGAATCTTGTCAAGATTCTGCACTTTAGAGAGTATAGGAATACTGACTGAGAACGACTGATGATCAGCTGCCCTCACAATTGTTATCAGCTCCAGCTGATCTTCTCCATAAACACCTGGTCCAACACATGGCTCTCCTTCCTTTCTTGGCTCTCTTTAATACTATTTCTGTCTTTCTAATAAGCACATTAATATTTCAGTCAAAAACTTACAGATAAGGAAACGCTAAAGCTGCAAGTCAGGGACCTACCTCCATGCTCGTGTTCTCCAGACCTCTTTACCAGACCATACCGCTCATAACTGTCCATCGCCCTTGTAAGTCAGTTGTTGGTAAAGCAGCCCCGCATGTAGCAGGTGTAATAAATATCTGTTTATTCACTGGCACATTTTCTTTGTTGTGGCAACTAATTGCATTGGTTAAACTTCTTTAAAAATTATTACAATCAGTGTTAATATTATTTCTGTAAACCACCTTCCATTCAGCTGCCAATTCTTTACTTAATTCAGGACTGAATTGTTTCAACTGTACACCATCTGTTTCCCATTCTCCTTCCTTCTTGCTTTATTAATTCTAATTCCAGCTTTGACACATCACGGTGTTACTGTACATGTACAGTTGATTCTTGGATGACTCCTACAGCAATAATGTATCTTTTCCAATCTATTGAAATACAATCTATTTTGTTTTCTGCACCGTTACTTGGTACTCACCATGCCCAGCACCTACCAATCACTGCAGAAACTGTTCATAATATACAGTTCCAAAGCTTCAGGGTCATAAAATACAAGTCAGAATTTTTTTTTTCTTTCTGAACTAGGCTTTTTTATTTATTTCACCCCATTCTCACCTTTTCCTACCTTTCCAATCAAAACAAAAACAAAAGACCCACCAAGCAGCAGCATGTATGCTGACTTAATTTGGAGGGTCTAATTAAGGACTTCATAGAATATCTTTAGCTCTTTTGCATTCAAAAACCAATGTTCGTACACAAAAAGCAATTATTTTCATGGTAGCCTCTTTGCAAAATTTTTTTATTATTATTGCAACACCCAATGACCAAATATACTAGGAAATATTTCTTGAAGTTTTTGAATGTCTATAAGGATGATAAAATCTATCCTGTCAAAACTTTTCTTTGCCTCTTCTAGGACATGCTTTTTTCTCTCTTTTGATTTATTATTTACAGCAAAACATCAAGATTGACATATGATTCAGTTCCTCCAACTTAATGTCCACTTACTGGGGCAGCTAAGGATGCCAGGCCTAGAGTCAGATATTTACCAGCTGTGTGACCCTGGGCAATTCACTTAACCCTGTTTTGCCTCAGTTTCCTCATCTGTAAAATGAGCTGGAGAAGGAAGTGGCAAACCACTCCAGTTTCTCTGCCAAGAAAACTCCAAATGGGGTCACAAAGAGTTGGAAAAGACCAAAAACAACTGAACAACAGTGGTCATTAGAAAAGAACCTCATTATTTAGAATATCGATAGTCAAGTTAAATTTACAGCTGAAAAATGTGTGATTCTAGCATCCACTGGTACCGCTTCAAAAGCAAAAAAAGGACAAGGAACTGAAAGCTGCTTTGGCCTAAAAATTCATCACTTGACTGAAGTCAAGATAGTCTCAGACCAGCTATGTGGCCATGTCACTTGACCTCTGTCTCAGTTTTCTCAACTGTAAAATAGGAATAATAACCTTGCAAGCACCTGCCAAGCTTGCAAAGCACTTCACACAATACTTGGCACACAGCAAGTGCTATATGAGTATTAGCTACTCATTATCATTATTATTATATTCGTAGTCCCTTGATTAAACAATGAGGAAGGAAGTTTGTTTCATTACTGATTCTCTAGGCCCTTTATGGCTTTATCTTTTTAATTTCATTGATATTTTGCTTTCACATCACTTTCATTTCTGAATACCGCCCTCCTCCTCACAGTGAGTCACCCCTATAAAGAAAGAAAAAAAAAAGTAGTTCAAATTAACACACACATATCCAGTGAGTCAGATTGCATAGGCAATGTTCCGTAATGGGGTCCCCCCTGATGCAAGGAAGGCAGGGAAAAATGTTTTCTCCCCAAAGAAGGTACTGTTACTCCACTGCCTTTTTACAACTGTAGTTTTCAGACAGAGTGAGCTTTCATTTACAATGTTTTAGCCACTCTGTACTGTTCTTTTGGTCTTATTTCATTCCGAATCAGTTCATACAAACCTTCCCCTGTTTCTGTGATTTTTTTCTTTCTCTCTACGTAACAGTATTCCATTACATGTACATATCACAGGGCTTCTTCCTTCAGTCATTCCCCATTCATGAGCACGTTTGTTTCACAAATAATTTTGGTGTATACTGACTGCACTTTTGCTTCTGTGACTCTTTGAGATCACTGAGTCAAAAGGTATGGACCACGTGGTGACTTTTCTGGACCAATTCTAAACTACAATCAGTTATGCCCCTCCCTTTCATAGCTCCACCTGATAATTTCATGTCTCAAAGGTGAAGAACGAAAAAGGTAAACTGACGCTTCTGGCACAATGACCTTACTTTTAACCAACAAAGGAGGCTACAGTAGAAGCAGTGGGGACCTAGGAAGAAATCCATCGTATGAAATAGAACTGGAGTTCACGAGAGAGTTTATAGTCTAGAAAACCAATGTTTTGATCTGATAATTATGATCTGATAGAAGGAATAGACTTGCTCTACATGGTCCTAGAGGATAAAACAAGAACTAGCAGATGGAAACTGCAGGGAGGTAGCCCAAGTCAAGTTAAAATCAGAGTTTTCAAAAAAGGAGATTCACTGACTTTTTAGATACTAAATTCCTCATCACTAGAGGTTATATAATTACTTGTCAGAAGTTATAACCACTTCCTGCAAGGTGTATGGGGTTGAAATAAATGACCTCATAGGTCATATACTAAGATGCTATCAAAGGTCTTAATTTTTCTAAGTTATCATTTACATAGCTCCTTAAGATTTAAAAAGCACTTTACATACATTATCTCATTTGACTCTTACAACAATCTATCAGTAAAGGAAGTGCTATTGTGATTTCCATTTTACTAGTGAGGAAATGAAGACTGAGAAAAGTTCAGTGACTTGCCCCAGGGTCCTACAGCTGGTACCTGGGTCTTCCTGGCTCCAAATCCAACACGTACTTCCTTCTCATTTTATCTTGTTATACAGCTCTGGTTGATTCACTGTTCTCTGGTAAATAGGAGCTAGAATCTCACAAATTAATTAATGAAAGTTTACAACCCAGGAATAGTCTCTTTGTATTAAGGGTAGCTCAAATTACCCTGTTAGGGTAAAAAGATCAAGGGAGAAAAGGGTAAATTCATTTGAAGTCACTCAATAAAAATTTAATTATGTAACTTAACACAGTATTTTTATTATTATCAACTTAACTGTATTCCTCGTAAAAGGAGAATTCTTAACCTTTTAAAACTGTCCACAACGAGTCATGAGTGTTCTAAGAACCTGTTGTCTATTACTTTTTTTAAATGGAGGAGGAGAGGAAAGGAGAAAAGAGAACCAGTGAATAACAGGTACACACACAGCAAATGAGCCAAGCACAAAGGTCGTCCCATGTAAAAGCTAATGTAGAAAATTACTTCCTCTGTATATCATACTATATGAAGAGATCTCTTTTCACACGACTCTTTAAATGAGCTGCATACAGTTGCAGTGGCCTGAGTTCCATTCTATATTTTAATCTGTTTCATAAACAGAAGAAACTCCAGCAGAGAAATTACTTGAGCGCTGGCACGTATTCAGAGCAGCTGAGATTGCTTTCTTTTTACTTTGTTACTGAACATACAAAGAAAGCATGACAGCGGCAGCTCAAGCAGTATGAAAAAGCATCAAAAACAATGTAACAAAAATAAGGTTTCCCCATCAGGACATCTCAACACTCCGTCTGTGTTCGTCCTTTGTTTTCGAAGAAGACCATGACGTTAGAGAAATGATGACATGACTCGCACTTGACTCTGTTTTGAGTGAGTGAGGGCTGTGCAAGGTCACCAGCCTCACTCCTCCTCCAGAGCCATCTGGGTCCAGTAACCACATAGATATTCATCAGGATGACTGGAGATGGCCTAGGATGAATAACAGACTACTGATCAGCTACGCAGCATATTTATAGTTAAGAATCATCCTCCCAAATTGGCCAAAAGAACTTATAGTTCCGTAGAAGCACAAAGACTCTGTATCCAAGAGTCTTTTAGTAGTCTATCCCAGTAAACCAGCATAAGAACAGGGATTAGAAGACCCTAAAATAAATCATCTGATTCACAACTGAAAGAACCTTTCATCACTGACAATTTTTCCCTTTGAAATGTTATATCTCCATGGCTAAAAATAAACCCTTTGCCAGGAGTAGCTATAACAAGATAAATTTTTGCATTTTTAAAATATAATTTTATTTATAGCTGTTTTTGTGTCACCTACATTTCCTACTCGCTCTCTCTAGACCTTTCCAGAGAATAAAGAGAAAAAGGAAAAAGTTCAGCAAAACTAAGCAATATGTGTGTGTGTATATAAAATTAAGCCATATTACATACAAATGTATAATAAATTCACCATTTAACTTTCCAAGTTATCCTGTCTGTGATTCCCTTCTGGCTTTCCTTCTGTTCTCTTCTGCGCATTTCAGAAACATGTTTCAATAACCCTCTTTTTTTTTTCTTTCTTTTTTTGGGGACCCTCTATCTCTAGACTTCCTTCTTCCCGAATTGAGAAAAAAAACACAAACTTGTAAGAAATCACTTGTCAATCAAGCAAAACAAATTCCCATATTTGCTTTCTCCAAAAATGTAGGTCTGATTCTGCAACTTGAGTCCATGAACCTCAGTTTTTCTGAACTGCAGGTAGACATTGCATCAAATAAAGATCCTAAGTCTTTCAAAGTTGTTTTCTTCAGGCATCACTTTCCCTTCCAGTTCTTTGCTATAACAAAGAGCACAGCTAGAAATATTTTTATACATATGGATCCTTTCACTTTCTATGATCTTTTTGGGGGCATTAGGCTAGTAATGGAATTTTGTGGTCAATGGATATTACACAGCTAAGTGATATTTTGGATGCTTTCTCAAACAGCTAGAGCAATTCGTAAGCTCCATCAATAGTGCATTAGTGTACCTGTTTTCCTCATAACCGTTCCAACAATGGTCACTTATCTTTTTTTTTTGGTCACCATTCTCAACATGACTGGGTGTGAAGCAGAACCTAAGGGTGGATTAGTGATCTCTGGAGCATTTTTTCATATTCTTGTTGATCAGCTGGATTTTTTCCTTTGAAAAGTGCCTTTAATCACTTACTTATTGAGAAATAATTCTTTTTAAAAATTTTGTATCACTTCTTTATATCACAAATATGAGACCTTTACCAGAAAGACTTGCTGCCAAGATTTTTTCCCAGTTGATTATTTTCCTTTTAACTTCACTGTTTGCTTACGAAAAAACTTTTTTAATTCTATGTAATCCAAAGTGTCCATTTTAATTTCTGTGATCCTCTCTATTCCACAACTGGTCATGAACACTTTCCCTATCCACAATCATACCAGCTTCTTTGCTGTTTATATATATTTAACTGAAGTTTATCTTGGTATAGTGTGAAACTCTGGCCTGTACTTAAGCTCTGCCCAGCTGCTCTTGTTCAACAGCGAGTCCTTTGGATCATCATGATTTAGCAGGACTTTGTTCTGATCGCCTGCTGTTGTTCTTCCATTTACGTTGCTCGAGTCTTTGTGTGTGTTATTTTCTTGGTCTTGGTTACTTCACTTTGTACCTGCTTACACAACTCTTCCCATGCTTCTCTGTATTCAGCACATCCATTTCCTTATACGATAGTCTATTACATTCATGTATCACAATTTGTTTAGCTCTTCCCCCACTTGATGGACTATTATTTCTTATTTCTTGTTACTACAAAGTGTTGTTATAAATGCTGGTATATATGGGGAGGGGTGGTTCTTCATTTTTTCACTGACTGGGACAGCAATCTAATAGTGGAATCTCTGGGTCAAAGCATATAAACAATTTTAGAACAGCTTCTTCAAAGTTGTTTAGATGTAAGTTTGGTTTTTTTCTCATTCTACTTAATACACGCCTAAAAACGTTTTGTAAAACACATAATGGCGGGGGGGAGGGGAACAAGAAATTTAATTCTTTACAAATTGGTTTCTTGAAATTAGAGGTGGAAGATGGAGGAGTAGAAGGACGCACGTCTAGAAGCTCTCCTTCCACAGCCCATAAAATACCTGTAAAAGGCGGAGCCAAGATGGCGAAGTAGAAAGACGCACATACACATAGCTCCGAACCCACAAAACACAGAACGGCAGAGGGGACTAACCCAGGGCGAATTCTGCACCCAGAGACCACGGAATATTGGAGTGAGGGAGATTTCTGTTCCGGAGAGACCTGCAAACCTCTCGCGGGGGGTCCTTCGCACCGTGGACTGGGCCCCGGAGCGAGAAGCAGAGAGCAGCCCTACCGCGGCAGCGACAACGTGGGAAGAAGATCCGAGAGGGCTGCGAGACGGGATCTCCAGCGGCCATGCGGGTCCCTCCACCCACAGAGGGACCTGCAAACCTCTCGCAAAAGGTCCGTCGCGCTGCAGACACGGAGCCCAGCCCAGACCTGCGGCGGCGGCTGCGGCTCTGAGAGGCACAGTCCTAAGAGGGCTCCAGAGGCGGGATCTTCAGCAGCGGCACGGGCCCCCCCACCAACAGGTGACTGACGGGGGTAGGTGAGAGAGTCTCTTTGGCAGGTTGAGAGGGGAGTGAGGTGCCCCCATGGCTCGGGCCCCCCCCGGAGGTGGGGACTGAGAGGCGGCTGCAGACGGCGGGCAGGAGCCTGGATCCATTGTGGAAGGTCTGTTCATAAACCGCCTGAGGGAATTGAGCCAGAGAGGCGGCCCTGCCCCTGACCACCTGAACTTAATTTAACACTGAATAACAGCCCTGCCCCCGCCAAAAGCCCTAAGGCGGGAAGCAGCATTTGAATCTCAGTCCCCAAACGCTGGCTGGGAGGAGTAGGAGGCGAGGTGGGTGTGAGGAGAACATTCAGAGTTCAGGCCACTAGGTAGAGAATATGCCAAGAAAAGGGAAAAGAAATAAAACTATTGAAGGGTACTTTATGGGAGAAAAATCACTTCTTCCCTTCCTTTCTGATGGGGAGGAACAAGGCTTGCCATCAGGCAAAGACACAGAAATCGAGGACTCTGTGCCCCAGCCCACCCAGTGGGCTCGGGCCATGGAAGAGCTCAAGAGGAATTTTGAAAATCAAGTAAGAGAGGTGGAGGAAAGACTGGGAAGGGAAATGAGAGGGATGAGGGAGAAGCATGAAAAGCAGATCAGCTCCCTGCTAAAGGAGAACCAAAAAAATCTTGAAGAAATTGGCACCTTGAGAACTAGCCTAACTCAGCTGGCAAGGGAGGTGCAAGGGGCCAATGAGGAGAAGAATGCTTTCAAAAGCAGAAATAACCAAATGGAAAAGGAGATTCAAAAGCTCACTGAAGAAAATAGATCTTTCAAATCTAGAATGATACAGATGGACGCTTTGGACTTTTCGAGAAAGACAGATATCTCAGAACATACCGCGCAGATTTGAAAAATGGAAGATAAGGTGAAATATCTTATTGGAAAAACAACTGACCTGGAAAATAGAATCAGGAGAGACAATGTAAAAATTCTGGGACTACCTGAAAACCATGATCAAAAGAAGAGCCTAGACATCATCTTCCATGAAATTATCAAGGAAAACTGCCCTGAGATTCTAGAACCAGAAGGCAAAATAAAAATTCAAGGAATCCGCAGAACACCGCATGAAAGAGATCCAAAAAGAGAAACTCCTAGGAGCATTGTGGCCAAATTCCAGAATTCCCAGGTGAAAGAGAAAATATTGCAAGCAGCTAGAAAGAAACAATTCAAGTATTGTGGAAATACAATCAGGATAGTACAAGATCTGGCACCTTCTACATTGAGGGACAGAAGGGAATGGAATAGGATATTCCAGAAGTCAAAGGAAATAGGACTGAAGCCAAGAATCACCTACCCAGCAAAACTGAGTATAATACTTCAGGAAAAAAAATGGTCTTTCAATGAAATAGAAGATTTTCAAATTTTCCTGATGAAAAGACCAGAACTGGAAAGAAAATTTGACTTTCTAACACAAGAATGAAGAGAACCATGAAAAGGTGAACAGCAAAGAGAAATCATAAGGGACTTACTAAAGTTGAACTGTTTACATTCCTACATGGAAAGACAATATTTATAACTCTTGAAACATTTCAGTATCTGGGCACTGGGTGGGAGTACACACACACACACACATGCACACACGCACACATACATAGAGACAGAGTGCACAGAGTGAATTGAAGAGGATGGGATCACATACTAAAAAAAAAAAAAATTAAATCAAGCAGTGACAGAGAAATATTGGGAGGAGAAAGGGAGAAGTTATATGGGGCAAATTATCTCTCATAAAAGAGGCAAGCAAAAGACTTATTAGTGGTGGGATAAAGAGGGGAGGCAAGAAAAAAACATGAGGTCTACTCTCATCACAATCCACTAAAGGAAAGAATATAATGCACACTCATTTTGATAGGAAAACCTATCTCATAATACAGGAGAGTGGGGGACAGGGGCACAAGCAGGATGGGGGGGAGGATAGAGGGGAGGGCAGGGGGAGGAGAATGCAATACGAGGTCGACACTCATGGGGAGGGAAAGGACCATAAGAAAATAGAAGTAATGGGGGACAGGACAGGATGGAGGGAAACATAATTAGTCCTATACAACACAACTAGTATGGAAATCATTTGCAAAACTAAACAGATATGGTCTATATTGAACTGCCTGTCTTCCAAGGGGAAGGGGTAGAGAGGGAGGGAGCCAAAGAAGTTGGAACTCAAAGTGTTAGGACCAAATGTAATGTTATTACCACCGGGTAACAAGAAATACAGGTTAAGGGGTCAAGAAAGCTACCCGGCCCTACAGGACAAAAGAGAAGACGGAGACAAGGGCAGGGAGGGAGGATAGAGGAGAGAGAAGAGAGGTCACAGGGAGGATAGAGGAGAGAGAAGATAGGTCACAGGGGCAATTAGAAAGCTTGGATCTCGGGGGGGGAGGGGAAAAAAGGGGAGAAAATTTGTAACCCAAAAACGTGTGAAAATAAATGTTAAAAGTAGATTGCAAAAAAAAAAAAAAAAATACCTGTAAAAAATTACTCTAAACAAATTCTAGAACAGCAGAAGCCACAAAACTACAGAGTGCAAGAGATTTCCAGCCCAAGGCAGCCTGGAAGGCTGACAGAAAATGTCTATCGTGCCAGCGCAGAGGACAGTATGGGCCCTGCCGAGGCAAGGACAGGACTGAAGCAGTCTTCAAGGCGCCACTGGTAGCAGCTGTGGGTCCCAAATTCCTCAACTCACAAGTGCCAAAGACAGCTTCAAAGGTCATTGAGAAAGTTCTTTCACTTGGGTGAGAAGGGAATGTGGCAGTCTAGCCTCGGCCTCAGGTAGCAGCAGCTTCCATTGTTGGAGCCCTGGCCTAAAGCCCCTAGAGGAATTGAGCAGTTGATCTGGATATCAGCCGCGAGTGGCAGCCCTGGGATGAGGAGGAGTGCTGGCTGGCGTGGTGGAGCTGGTGGAACTTCTGGAGGGGGAATCCTGCTCACAGACCAGAGCACAGGCCAGGAGAGGAATAAACTCTTCTCCCTTGATTGTGCCACCTTGGAGGAACTGACAACTTACAGGCCCCCAGAGTATACCCTCCCCTTGACAAAGAACTCAAAAGTCTAGTAACTGGTTGGGAAAATGCCCAAAAAAGGGAAAAAAATAAGATAACAGAAGGTTACTTTCTTCCATACTTTTGGATGAGGAGGAACAGCTGCATACCATCAGAGGAAGTCAAAGCTTCTGCATCCAAACTCTCCAAAATAAATATGCAAAGGTCTCAGGCCATGGAAGAGCTCAAAAAGGTTTTTGAAAATCAAGTAAGAGGTGGAGGAAAAATTGGGAAGAGAAATGAGTGATGCAAGAAAATCATGAAAAGCAGGTCAACAGCTTGCTAAAGGAGACCCCGAAAAATGCTGAAGAAATTAACACCTTTAAAAATAGACTAACTCCAACGGTAAAAGAGGCCCAAAAAGCCAATGAGGAGAAGGATGTCTCAGAGCAGAATTAACCAAATGGAAAAGGAATTTCAAAAGCTCACTGAAGAAAACAGTTCTTTAAAAACTGGAATGGAGCAGATGGAAGCTAATGACTTTATGAGAAACCAAGAAACTACAAAAAGAAACCAAAAGAATGAAAAAATAGAAGATAATGTGAAATATCTCACTGGAAAAACAACTGACCTGGAAAACAGATTTAGAAAAGATAATTGAAGAATTATTAGATTACCTGAAAGTCATAATCAAAAAAGAATCTAGACATCGTCTTTCAAGAAATAATCAAAGAAAAACTGCCCTGATATCCTAGAACCAGAGGATAAAATAGAAATTGAAAGAATTCACTATCACCTCCTGAATGAGATTCCAAAGTGAAAATTTCCAGAAATATTACAGCCAAATTCCAGAGCTCCTAGGTAAAGGAGAAACTATTGCAAGTGTCAGAAAGGAATAATTGAAATGTGGAGTCACAGTTGTGCTAACACAAGATAGCAGCTTCTACATTAAAAAACAGGAGGGCTTGAAAGGTGATATTCCAGAGGGCAAAGGAACTAGGATCACGACCAAGAATCACCTACCCAGGAAAACTGAGTATAAATAACCCTCCAGGGGAAAAAAATGAACACTTAATGAAATCAAAGACTTTAAAATATTCTGGATGAAAAGACCAGAGCTGAACAGAAAATCTGACTTTCAAAGACAGGACTCAAAAGAAACATAAAAAGGCAAAAATGAAAAAGAATTCATAAGGAATTCAATAAAGTTAGACTATTTGCATTCCTACATAAGAAGATGATACTTTTAACTCCTATGAACTTTATTATTACTAGAAAAAGTATACATAGAGGGCATGGGTGTAAGGTGACCATGATGGGAATGATATAAGAAAATTTAAAGGTTAAGAAAGAGCGATGCACTGACAGGAAGAGGAAGAGAAATGTAGACTAGGGTAAATCATCTCACATAAAAGCACAAAGGTGCTTTTACAGAGGAGAAGATATGGGGGGAGGAGGGGTGTGAGATGCACCATGCTTGAACCTTACTCTTATCAGAATTGGCTCAAAGAGGGAATAACATTCACACTCAGCTGAGTACAGAAATCTATCTTACCCTATAGGGAAATAGAAGGGGAGGTGCAACTAGGTGGGGGACTGACAGAAGGAGGGCACATAGGGAGAGGTGTTGGTCAGAAGTAAAACATCTGAAGAGGGAGGAGGAGGAGGAGGGAAGATGAAGAGGAGGAAAAGAAACAGAGGGAAAACAAAATACCAAAACTTCTGGGGAAAACTGGAAAGCAGTTTGGCAGAAACTAGAAATAAAACAACATTTTCACACCTCATACCAAGAGAAGATCAAAAAAGATAAATGACTTACACATAAAGAGTGATGTCATAAGCAAATCAGTGGGGCATGGAATAGTTTATTGGTCAGATCTATGGAATTTGTGCTCAAATACATAGAGCATTATGAGATGCAAAATAGATAACTGATCACACTAAACTAAAAAGGTTTTACACAAACAAAACCAATGCAGTTAAGATTATAAAGGAAAGTAGAAAACTGGGGAAAAAAATTTTGCAGCAAGTTTCTCTGATGAAGACCTCATTTCTCAAATATACAGAGGGCTGAGTCAAATTTATAAGAATATAAGTTATTCCCCAATTGATAAATGGTCAAATAATATGAACAAGCAGTTTTCAAACCAAGAAATCTAAGCTATCTATAGTCATATGAAAAATGTTCTAAATCACTACTGATTAGAGAAATGCAAATCAAAACAACTCTGAGGTACTACCCCGCACACATCAGATTAGCTAATATGACAGAAAGGGAAAATGATAAATGTTGGAGAGGATGTGGAAAAACTAGGACACTAATGCACTATTGGTAGAGCTGTTAACTGATCCAACCACTCTGGAAGGCAATTCGGACTATGTCCAAAGGAACATTAAACTGTCTATCTGTTGACCCAGAAATACCACTAGTAGGTCTGTATTCCAAAGAGATTAAAAAAAAAAAAAAGGACTTATATGTACAAAAACAAATTTTGTGACGACAAAGAATTGGAAACTGAGAGGATACCCATCAACTGGGGAATGGCTGAACAAGTTGTGGTATATGATTGTGATGGAATATTACTGTACTATAAAAAATGATAAACTTTCAGAGAAAACTGGAAAAACATATATGAACTGATGCAAAGTGAACTGAGCAGCACCAGAAGATCTTTGTACACAGTAATAGCAATATTGTAAGGTTGTTCAACTGTGAAAGACTTAGCTATTTTCAGCAATTCAGTGATCCAAGACAATTCTGAAGGCCTTATGACGAAAAATGCTATCTACCTCCAGAGGTAGAATCTAAACTGGGGGAGTTTGAATGCAAATGGAAGTATTTTTTTTTTACTTTATTTTTGAAAGAATTTGGAACTCAAAATTTTTAAAAAAACCAAATGTTAAAGATTGTTTTTACATGTAGCTGAAAAAAATTAAGTATTTTTTAAAATTAAATACAGCTGTGAAAGTAAACATGAACTAAAGTTTTTGAAAATGTTCCAGTTACCTGGAAAAATTCCAGTTACATTAGGAAAAAGCCCTAAGGAGAAACTGAAAATTAGGGGGAGAAAGAGAGAGGTGTATGATCAAAGGGGCAGAGACAAGAAGGCAAGGCACAAGCAGAGGGAATGGTTGTAGAAAAGGACAAGAGCCACTATATCCTGTCCAGCTGAAGTAAATAGGAAAGAAAGTGGGACGGTGCTGAGATGACATGAAAGGTGAACCTGGGTAGGAGGGAGAATTTTTTGACTGATGACCTTGATTTTCCCCATGAATTATGAATCATCCTCATGAAGATCAGGGACACTGAGTGTGGACAAAGCCAAGAGCTGCAGGGACATGGTAATTGTTGTTAAGCATCTGAAGGGCTGTTAACAGGAAGAAAGGAGTTGTGCTTGGTCCCAAAGTGGAGGATGCAAAGAAGCACATTTAGGCATTTTAAGGGGAGCTTGCTGTCAGAGCCACCCTAGAGCAGAGTGGATAACTCAAGAGGCAGGGGCCTCCCTCTTCCTGCAAGGCTGCACACGAAGGCTGGGTCATTACTTGTCAAGGAATTCACACAAGCGATTTCTGTTCAAGGAAGCATAGGATGAGAAAGTCTCTGAAATCCCATCCAGATCTGAAATTCTAAGTTGTATAGATAGTACAGACAGATACATTAAAATCATTGTTTTAGGGGTTGTAGAAAGGATGGATTAGAGAAGGGAAAGAGAGGATGCCAGTACAATTGGGGAATTAAAAACAAATAAGCAATCAGGAGCTTTTATGGAATCATCAGGGCAATTATTATCAATTGTGGTAAGCCATAATATATGCCTAGAGTATTATCAAATATGTGAAGTGTTATGAAATCCTCAAAATGAAATTTAAGTTTCTTTAATTAATTAAAGAAATATATACCGCATGACAACACTGTCCTGAAGAAAAGAAGGCAAATATTAGAAAATCAAGCATTAAATAATGCTCGAACTTCAAAAAGGTTGGTAATTTCAGTCCTATGGAACACTTTCCTTTCCTCTGTTTTCCTCATAAGTAGCCAGAAAAGCCTTAAAGTTAAAAGAGTTTGGAAAGATAATTTTAGAATTCACATTTGTCTGGCCTTGTTGGAGTTTGCCATCCACAAGTCCTTACATGAATTATTAAAATGTTATTCATTTATAAGCTACTTTAACTTCTCTTCTCCTTCATCTTGTTTTACAGGTTTGGTCTTGCAAGCCCCATGGAGATAAATTCCTCAACAAAGACCAAAAGCTAGAGCAGGGAGAGTGTTTGGTTCCCAGCAATGCTAGGACATGCCCTTCCTGAGCATCCAGATAAAAGACTACTCAACAAAGAGATCCTCAGATCATAAGACCTGAGACCTGAATCAACAGAGCTGGAAGCTACCAGGAAGACCCTTCTCCTTTATTCTATGTTGATTTAAAACATGGGAATCCACATTAGTGAATCATTTCCAAAGGTAAAATACCAACCAAGCCCCCAAAATAGGTCGGGAACGGCCTTACCAGAGGCCTACAGGTGAGCAGTGGAGTGTTATCAAGGGTGCTTGCTTTTCAAAGGTGGCCACACTGATTACCTTTACAACCTTGCTTTGACTTCTGGGTCTGTTTTGTTACTTGTAAAATAATATGACAATTGGACTAAAACAGCAACTACTGCAAGGCAGCTAGTACATGAGAGGGATGAGTTTCAATCCTATCTCAAACACTTACTGGATGTGTGATCATGAGCAAGTCACCTAACCTTACTTGGTTCAGTTTCCCCAGTGGTAAAATGAGGCTAACAGCTCCTACCTCATAGGATACTTGTGAGAACACATGAGATGTATGTAAAGCACTTTACCAACCATAAAGAGCAACATGAATGCTTTAAAACTTCCACTAGATATCAACCTCTCAAGCTATCATCCTTTATCTCCCCTCCTTTTCTCAGTCAAATTCCGTGAAAAAAGAATCTAGATGCCTTGTCTCCACTTCTTGCTCACTCCTAAGTCTTCTGCAATTGGGTTTCTGATTTCATCACTCAAATGAAAATGCTCTCTCCAAGTTTGCCAAAGATCTCTGAATCGCTAGATATGATTGCTCTTGATCTATCTGTGGCATATGACACTGCTGACCCCCCTCTCTTCCTGGCTGTTCTCTCTGGGTTCTCTCCCTGTCTTCTCAGTCTTTCTGCTGGCTCATCATCCATGTCACTCCACCTAAGTCCTAGGTCCTTTTCTTTTCTCCTCCTCCATTCCGTCCTGGTAACCTCCTTAGCTCCCATGAGTTTTACCACCATCTTTATGCAGACAATTATACGCCCAGCATGAGTCCCTCATTCATCTGTCAAACTGATCTTCCTGAAGGACAGTTTGACCATGTCACTCTCTTATTCGATCAACTCCAATGGCTCCCTATCAACCTCTACAATCAACTATAAAACCCTCTGGTTTCTAAAGTCCCTCCTATCTTTCCAGTGATTCTTACATCTCATGTACCCTGCAATCCAATGACATGGGCTGCCTCTTTGTTCCCTCTTCTGCAGTGCCTGAAACTCTTTTCCCCCTTCCTAGATTCGTCTTAGCAGGAATCCTTCCTAGTCCTCAGTATTACTGCCTTCCCTCTTGGATTAACTGCTATTTGTCCTGCGTATATCTTGTTTCTATAGAGCTGTCTACATGGAATCCTCTCCATTAGACTGTGAGCTCCTTGAAAGCAGTAACTGTTTTAATTTTTCATTGTATCCTCAGTACTCAGTACAGTTCCTAGGCCATAATAGCACTTAATACTTGCTGTCTGCTAGGAAAGACCAACATTCAGAGCACCACAGAGATGTCTGCTGATCTCTACTGGTTTAAGAGACATTTCATTTTTGTGTTTTTTAACACATTTTCATCCCAATCAATTAATGTCTACCTTCTCTTCCCCCTCAACCTCCAACATCGAGAAAGCAGAGGAAGAAAAACAAATCCCATTACAAACATGTGTAGTTGAACAAATCAAATTCCTGCACTGGCTATGTCCAAAATATGAAAAATCTCAATCTTCACTCTGAATACATTCCCTCTCCATGAGGAATTGAGTAGGATGTTTTATCATGAGTCCTTTATAATCGTGGTTGCTCACTGCATTGATCAGAGTTCTTCAGTCTTCCAAAGTTGTTTCTTTTTACAATATTGCCAGGGGCAGCTCAGTGGCAGTGCATAGTGCCAGGTCTGGAGTCTGGAAGACCTGAATTCAACCAGCCTCAGGCAGTTACTAGCTGAGTGATCCTGGCAAATCACGTGACTTCCTTTGCTTCAGTTTCCTCATCTGTAAAAATGGGGATGAAAATAATACTATCTCCATCCTAGGGTTGCTGCCAAGTTCAAATGAGATGATAACTGTAGAGCGCAGTGCCTGGCGCACAGCAGGTGTTAAATGTCAGCTGTTATTATTATTAAAATTTGTGTTGTCTTGGCTGTGCTCAGTTCAAACATGTCTTCCCTGCTTTCTCTGAAACTGTTCCTCCTTTGTCATCGCTCACTGCACCACGGCACTCCATGATGTTCATACACCACAGCTTGGTAAGCCACTCCCCCTGAAAGGTACCTCCTTCATTTTGAATTCTTTGCCCCCACAAAAAGAGCTGCTTCACGTATTTTTCCCCCTTTCTCTGATCTCTCTGGGACACCTCATAGCAGTTTTGCTGGTCAGAAGGTTTACAGAGTTTAATAGCTTTCTGGGCACAATTACAAATTGCTTTCCAGAATGGCTGGACTCGTCAAGAACCACTTTGGAAACAGGGATGGGCTTGTCAAACTCACTCTTAGCAGAGCTTCTTGCACAACAGAAGTTGATTAAGTTTTCCCAAAAGACAGTAAACTCAAACTCTTAGTTCATAGTTGCAGGCCCATCTTCACTACAAGAATCTGGCAACAGCTCATTTGTAATCTCAGAAGCATCTCAATGAAGCAATGAAGCAAATTTAGAGTAAGATTTGGCAACAGAAAGAAATCTACCACAGTCAAACTGGACATTCACTCTGTCATGGATGAGAACAATTAATTCCCTTTCCTAGAAATGGTCCCACTGTAGCCTGATCAATAGCAAGACCTTAAAAGGAACTCACATCAAAACATAATTTATTCTCATGGCCTCAGTATGCTGTAGAATTATTACAAATCAGTACTTGCTTTTGGTAAACCCTTCTGAAATACATTCACTGTCGTCACTTAATTTCATTTCCCATGTGTGACTAATCTCCGCAGACTGTGTAAAGTATGATGCACAAACTTCTGACTTCATTTTAAGCAGCTCACTGTGCAAAACTGGAAATCTGCTCATCTTGAAAGTTCTGTTTTCAGCTGCAACCACCACACACAAAAAAGGTGCATAGATTCAGAGGTCAAGCCACTGGCTGGGGAGAATGCCCAGAAAAGGGAAAAGAAATAAAACTACTGAAGGGTACTTTCTCGGAGAAAAGACACTTCCTCCCTTCCTTTCTGACGAGGAAGAACAATGCTTACCATCAGGCAAAGAGACAGAAATCAAGGATTCTGTGTCCCAGCCCACCCAATGGGCTCAGGCCATGGAAGAGCTCAAAAAGAATTTTGAAAATCAAGTTAGAGAGGTGGAGGAAAAACTAGGAAGAGAAATGAGAGGGATGAAAGAGAAGCATGAAAAGCAGATCAGCTCCCTGCTAAAGGAGAACCAAAAAAATGTTGAAGAAATTAACACCTTGAAAACTAGCCTAACTCAATTGGCAAAAGAGGTTCAAAAGGCCAATGAGGAGAAGAATGCTTTCAAAAGCAGAATTAGCCAAATGGAAAAGGAGATTCAAAAGCTCACTGAAGAAAATAGATCTTTCAAAACTGGAATGGCATAGATGGATGCTAAGGACTTTATGAGAAAGACAGATATCACAGAACACAGCGTGAAGATTCGAAAAATGGAAGATAATGTGAAATATCTTATTGGAAAAACAACTGACCTGGAAAATAGAATCAGGAGAGACAATGTAAAAATTCTGGGACTACCTGAAAACCATGATCAAAAGAAGAGCCTAGACATCATCTTCCATGAAATTATCAAGGAAAACTGCCCTGAGATTCTAGAACCAGAGGGCAAAATAAATATTCAAGGAATCCACAGAACACCGCATGAAAGAGATCCAAAAAGAGAAACTCCTAGGAACATTGTGGCCAAATTCCAGAAGTCCCAGGTCAAAGAGAAAATATTGCAAGCAGCTAGAAAGAAACAATTCAAGTATTGTGGAAATACAATCAGGATAACACAAGATCTAGCACCCTCTACATTAAGGGATCGAAGGGAATGGAATAGGATATTCCAGAAGTCAAAGGAACTAGGACTAAAACCAAGAATCACCTACCCAGCAAAACTGAGTATAATACTTCAGGAGAAAAAATGGTCTTTCAATGAAATAGAGGATTTTCAAATTTTCTTGATGAAAAGACCAGAGCTGAAAAGAAAATTTGACTTTCTAACACAAGAATGAAGAGAACCATGAAAAGGTGAACAGCAAAGAGAAGTCATAAGGGACTTACTAAAGTTGAGCTGTTTACATTCCTACATGGAAAGACAATATTTGTAACTCTTGAAACATTTCAGTATCTGGGTACTGGGTGGGAGTACACACACACAGACACATGCACACACGCACACATACATAGAGACAGAGTGCACAGAGGGAACTGAAGAGGATGGGATCATATCTCAAAAAAAAAAAATGAAATCAAGCAGTGAGAGAGAAATATTGGGAGGAGAAAGGGAGAAGTTGAATGGGGCAAATTATCTCTCATAAAAGAGACAAGCAAAAGACTTATTAGTGGAGGGATAAAGAGGGGAGGCAAGAGAAAAACATGAGGTCGACTCTCATCACATTCCACCAAAGGAAAGAATAAAATGCACACTCATTTTGATAGGAAAACCTATCTCATAATACAGGAGAGTGGGGGACAGGGGCACAAGCAGGGTGGGGGGAGGATGGAGGGGAGGGCATGGGGAGAAGAATGCAATCCAAGGTCGACACTCATGAGGAGGGAAAGGATCATAAGAGAATAGAAGTAATGGGGGACAAGATAGGATGGAGGGAAATATAGTTAGTCCTATACAATACAACTAGTATGGAAATCATTTGCAAAACTACACAGATTTGGCCTATATTGAATTGCTTGTCTTCCAAGGGGAAGGGGTGGGGAGGGAGGGAGCTAAAGATGTTGGAACTCAAAGTGTTAGGATCAAATGTAATGTTCTTACCACTGGGAAATAAGAAATACAGGTTAAGGGGTCAAGAAAGCTATCTGGCCCTACAGGACAAAAGAGAAGACGGAGACAAGGGCAGGGAGGGAGGATAGAGGGGTGAGCAGATTGGTCACAGGGGCAATTAGAATGCGTGGGTTTGGGGGGGGGGGAAGGGATAAAAGGGGAGAAAATTTGTAACCCAAAATTTTTGTGAAAATAAATGTAAAAAAAAAAAAAAAAAAAAAAAAAGGTGCATAGCAGTACCAGCTACTACTTCCCTTTCCAAAATTAAACCACTGCTTCACCAACTAGCTTTGTATAACTGTAGCACCTGACATACAATAAGTGTTTAAGAACGACTCTTTCACAGAATTTGAGAGTTGGAAGGAACCTCAGCAGTTAATTAAATACAAACAATACACTAAAAGATCCCCAAGTATAAAATAACCAAAAAATGATCGTCCAACTTCTATTTAAAGACTTTACAAAGGGGACCTGCGTTCAAATTCAGCCTCAGATGCTTACTAGCTGTGTGACCCTGGGGCAAGTTACTTAATCCCAATTGCCTCCAAAAATTAAAAAAAAAAGAAAAAGACCTTAAAATAAAGGAGAATCCACCAGTTCTCCAGACACTCTAATTGTTAGGAAGTTTTCCATGACGGTTTTTTTAAAAATTAATTTATTTATTTAACTTTTAACATTCATTTTAACAAAATTTTGGGTTCCAAATTTTCTCCCCTTTTGTCCCCTCCCCCCCAACACCAAGCATTCTAATTGCCCCTATGACCAATCTGCCCTCTCTTCTATCATCCCTCTCTGCCCTTGTCTCCATCTTCTCTTTTGTCCTGAAGGGCCAGATAACTTTCTATACCCCTTTACCTGTATTTCTTATTTCCTAGTGGCAAGAACATTACTCGACAGTTGTTCCTAACACTTTGAGTTCCAACTTCTTTACCTCCCTCCCTCCCCACCCCTTCCCTTTGGAGGGCAAGCAATTCAATATAGGCCAAATCTGTGTAGTTTTGCAAATGACTTCCATAATAGTTGTGTTGTATAAGACTAACTATATTTCCCTCCATCCTATCCTGTCCCCCATTACTTCTATTCTCCTTTGATCCTGTCCCTCCCCATGAGTGTTGACCTCAAATTGCTCCCTCCTCCCCATGTCCTCCCTTCCATCATCCCCCCCACCCTGCTTATCCCCTTATCCCCCACTTTCCTGTATTGTAAGATAGGTTTTCATACCAAAATGAGTGTGCATTTTATTCCTTCCTTTAGTGGAATGTGATGAGAGAAAGCTTCATGTTTTTCTCTCACCTCCTCTCTTTATCCCTCCACTAATAAGTCTTTTGCTTGTCTCTTTTATGAGAGATAATTTGCCCCATTCCATTTCTCCCTTTCTCCTCCTAATATATTTCTCTCTCACTGTTTGATTTCATTTTTTTAAGATATGAGCCCATCCTCTTCAATTCACTCTGTGCACTCTGTCTCTATGTGTGTGTGTGTGTGTGCATGTGTGTGTGTGTGTAATCCCACCCAGTACCCAGATACTGAAAAGTTTCAAGAGTTACAAATATTGTCTTTCCATGTAGGAATGTAAACAGTTCAACTTCAGTGAAGTCCCTTATGACTTCTCTTTGCTGTTTACCTTTTCATGCTTCTCTTCATTCTTGTGTTTAAAAGTCAAATTTTCTTTTCAGCTCTGGTCTTTTCATCAAGAATGCTTGAAAATCCTCTATTTCATTGAAAGACCATTTTTTCTCCTGAAGTATTATACTCAGTTTTGCTGGGTAGGTGATTCTTGGTTTTAGTCCTAGTTCCTTTGACTTCTGGAATACCCTATTCCATGCCCTTCGATCCCTTAATGTAGAAGCTGCTAGATCTTGTGTTATCCTGATTGTATTTCCACAATACTTGAATTGTTTCTTTCTAGCTGCTTGCAATATTTTCTCCTTGACCTGGGAACTCTGGAATTTGGCCACAATGTTCCTAGGAGTTTCTCTTTTTGGATCTCTTTCATGCGGTGTTCTGTGGATTCCTTGAATATTTATTTTGCCCTCTGGTTCTAGAATCTCAGGGCAGTTTTCCTTGATAATTTCATGGAAGATGATGTCTAGGCTCTTCTTTTGATCATGGCTTTCAGGTAGTCCCATAATTTTTAAATTGTCTCTCCTGGATCTATTTTCCAGGTCAGTTGTTTTTCCAATGAGATATTTCACATTATCTTCCATTTTTTCCTTCTTTTGGTTTTGTTTTGTGATTTCTTGGTTTCTCATAAAGTCATTAGCCTCCATCTGTGCCATTCTAATTTTGAAAGAACTATTTTCTTCAGTGAGCTTTTGAATCTCCTTTTCCATTTGGCTAATTCTGCTTTTGAAAGCATTCTTCTCCTCATTGGCCTTTTGAACCTCTTTTGCCAATTGAGTTAGCCTATTTTTCAAGGTGTTATTTTCTTCAGCATTTTTTTGCGTCTCCTTTAGCAGGGTGCTGACCTGTTGTTCATGCTTTGACTGCATGTCTCTCATTTCTCTTCCCAGCTTTTCCTCCACCTCTCTAACTTGATTTTCAAAATCCTTTTTGAGCTCTTCCATGGCCTGAGCCCATTGAGTGGGCTGGGATATAGAAGCCCTGACTTCTGTGTCTTTGCCTGATGGTAAGCATTGTTCTTCCTCATCAGAAAGGAAGGGAGGAAATGCCTGTTCACCAAGAAAGTAACCTTCTATAGTCTTATTTCTTTTCCCTTTTCTGGGCATTTTCCCAGCCAGTGACTTGATTTCTGAATATTCTCTTCACACCCACTTCGCCTCTGGATCCTCGCAGCCAACGCTTGGGGTCTGAGATTCAAATGCTGCTTCCCAGCCTCGGGGCTTTTGGCGGGGGCAGGGCTGCTATTCAGTGTGAGATTAAGTTCAGGTGCTCAGGTGGGGGCAGGACTGCCTCATGGGGCTCAGTTCCCTCAGGGGGTTTATGCAGAGACCTTTAACAATGGATCTGGGCTCCTGCCTGCTTGGGGAGCCCCGGTCTGCTCCCACCTCCACTGTTGCCTCCCAAGGAGGCCTGAGTTATGGGGGCACCCCACTCCCCTCTTGACCCGCCAAAGAGACCCTCTCACCAACCCCCGTCACCTGTGGGTGGAGGGACCCACGCGGCTGCTGGAGATCCCGTCCCTGAAGCTTGCTCAGATCTGCAACTCTCGGTGCTGTGGCCGAGGCAGGGCTGTGCTTGGCGCCCAGTCCGCGGCACCCTGTCCATGGCGCAAAGGACCTTTTGCGAGAGGTTTGCAGGTCGCTCTGGAACAGAAATCTCCTTCGCTCCAATGTTCGTTGGCCTCTGGTGCTGCAGAATTCGCAGTGAGTTGCTGTTTACAGATGTTCTATGGGTTGTGGGTTCGGAGCTATGTGTATGTGCGTCTTTCTACTCCGCCATCTTCGCTCCGCCCCCTCCATGACGTTTTAATCCCAAATTAGCCTCCTAGAAACATATACCCAATGCTTCTAATGCCTTCTGAGACCAAACAGAAGGAATTAATGTTATCTGCAATTCTGACAAATATGAAGTCTCTTTATGTAAGTCACTGAAAACTGCCATGAGCGCAGGCCACCATTAATAGCTACTCTTGGTTCAGTCATCCAATTAGTTCTGAGTCTACCTAACTGCATTATAGTCTAGTACACATTTCTGCATCTTTATCACGACAGCATGCGATACAAAATCAAAAGTTTTACTAAAATCCAGGCAAACTATTTTCGTAACATTCCCCTCACCTACTAGTTTAATAATCCTATCACAAACAGAAATTAGGCTAGGCTGGCACAACCGGTTCTTCATGAACTTCCTTTTTAGATATTCACCAACTATCTCTTTAGTCATCCATTATAAATTTTCACAGAATCAAAGCTGAGCTCACTACCTTCATAATATGTAGAATCTGTTGTTTTCCCTTTTATGAAAATCAAAACATTTGCCCTTCTCTAGTCTCCTCCATCTGGCTTTCCCACTTTCCATGCTCTTTCAAATATTGCTGATAATGTGCTCAGCAATCATAGGGGTTCTTTCACTACACCTAGGGATGTACTTAATTGGGATCAAGGGTCTTAAACTCATTAAGAGCAGCCAGGGACTCTCTTACTATCTCCTTTTTAATCCTGAGTTAATTGTCAACCATGTGTGTTCTGTTATTTTCAGTACCAATGTCTCCTTGGCAGAGAAAAAGAAGTGAAATAAGAATTGTGCGATTCTGACTGCTCTCAGTCTTCAGTTATTTTCATCCCATCTTCAAAAAGCAAAGGTCCTAGCCTTTCTTTGATCCTCCTTTTTTCTCCAAATACAAAGTAAAAAATAACTCAGTCTTTTCCTAGTCCTTTGCTACCCTTGCCAGGCTCAATTCATTCTGAGCTTTAGAATTCTGGATACTTATATTCATTCTCTTATCTGTCCTTATTTCCATCTTTTGTACTTTAAAAAATCTAAGCCTACTGCTAAGCTCTTTTGGCCTCCACATTGGTTTCTTCAGACAAATCCATTTTTTTCTCCTCATGGAAATTGTTTCCCTCTGTATCTTTAGAATTTATTTTTAAACATCTCCTGGTGATTTATTCTGCAGCATTTTAATCCATGAAATCCTATTTTTCCTCTGAACCCTTTGAAATCTGTGTTCCCAAAAATCTACGTTCAAGATTTCTTTTTCTCTACACTAGAGCAGTCCCTTACCCTTCAGGTTCCCATCATTTCCCCATCAGCAACCATTTCTTCCCCGTTAATGAGAATTCCATATGAAAGAGAATTCCTCTTTGTAGGAGTCCTCTCCCCTTCCAAAGGGGGTTAAACTACCACTAACGTACTTCTACAAATAATTACCTTCTTTGCTTTTGGAAGAAATAGAAAGCTTCAGCAGATATCTATAGAACTGAAGGCTTTTGTCACTACTGTATTCTGCTTCAGTTCCAGGCTGGTGATATATCCCTCAAACCCTTCATGAGCATTTAGTAAGCGCTAACTATGTGCCAAGTACTGGCTATCCTTCAGTGCCTATTTTATAAAGCTAAATGGTCACTCGATAAGTTCCAGATTTTCCCATGAGACAGATTTCAGAGATATTCAAATATAAGGAAAACGTCATTGCTGTAAGATTTCTCTTTCACAGATCACAGAAGCCAAAATTCAATAATCTCCAAATCAAAATGACCAAGAGTAAAAAGCCAGAGCAGATGACCTGGTGAAGCTGTCTTGAAGTACTGTTACTTCTATGCCCATGAATGTTACAAGGACTGCATCCTCCAACAAGCAGGGCTTCAATCTGTCAATTCAGGCTCCAAAGTGAAGAAAACGCATGTCAGAAGACAACAGCATCTTACCAACACTCTCCTAAAAGGATTCCAAGTCTATTAATATAACTCTATTAGGATTTGCAAACTTCTTGGCTTTGTTGCTAAATGTAGCCCAGGAAAAGGAATGCTTTCTTGCCTTAACCAATGTCTTCAAGCACATGAACTCCACTGCAATTTCTTATTTTCTGACCTGATAGTAATATCTTCACTATGTAGCCAAGTGACCTTAAAGAAACACCTGAAGCATAGATTCCCAAAGGGTACAGCTTCCCTTTCACCTGGTGGGACTAGAAGGCATTCGGATAGTACAAGTGCAGCAGGAACAGAGAGGGAGGCTTAAAGTCTGCCAACAGATCAAGAGTAGGCGAAAGGCTGGAACCATTTCTCCAACTGCTTCCAAACTAAACAAGGAGCTACAGACAACAAAAGGTCAACCAAGGGTCACTTATCCAAGTCTCACTGCTTTTGTGCAAGAGAAAGTCTTGAGAGAAGGTCACATGTTTAGACAGTCGGCTGAAGGAAGATGCCGAAATTAAGATGGCCTCAGAACGCAAGCTAATTCCATCTTGAGGTTTTGGAAGACATTTAAGGAGCAGAGCTGAGTCAGACAAGATGCTCTCTCTGGGCTTCATTTTTTTTCACTGTCAAGTGAGGAGGTTGAAGTAGATACTCATTAAGGTCCTTTTCTAGCTCCAAGTCCTTCCAATCCTGTCAATCCCTGTGGAGAGGAGGCTAAATATGATTCTGCAATCTCTATCAGCATCAAGATTATGTTTCCAGTCAGCTCGACTCCATGTGGGATACAGAAGTCCAGGTCACAGTCACTTCCCCTCAAGGAGCTCTGTTGCGTTTGTCCAGTTGCTTCAGTCATGTTCAACTCTTCGTGACCCTATTTGGGATTTTCTTGGCAAAGATACTGGAGACGTATCCAGCTCATTTCACACTTGAGCAAACTAAGTGACTTGCCCAGGGTCACACAGCTAATAAGTGTCAGAGGCTGGATTTGAACTCAGGTTTCCTAACTCCAAACCTTCACTCAATCCACGGTGCCTCTTAGCTGCCCACGATCAAGAATCACAATTTGATTAAGAAGACAAGATTTTCACAGCACTGACAACTAGTGAATAATTCAAATATACTACAGTGTTAAATTATAAGACGTAAGCTATAAATAGAGAAATAACGCAGTGTAGTATATAGATGGTTAACTTCAGAATCAGGAAGTTTGGGGTTCAAATCCCACTGTTACATACTAACTGCATGACCCTGTCCAAAGTTACAACTTCTCAGTGTCCTTGGCCAATAATTTCAATTGTTTTAATCATGTATCTATTAGTAAAAATTCTGAGTACAAAGAAACCTATATTTATTTTAAAATCATACACGTTATAATATAGATATAAAATTGTACTTTTTTTTACATTTCTAAAATACTCTTTATTAAGGCAGGTTTAACTCCCAATAGCTTTAAAAATCACACACAGCAACAACTAATAAAATCACACAACGACTCAGCTTGGCCAAATGCAAAAAAGACACAGGACACAAAAAGACTACAAGTTTGGTTCTTTCTCTGGCATGATTCGCCTTAAGAGTGTTGGGTTTGTAAATGGTAATTTGGAAGTTAATTGGCATCTGACACTTTCAGAATGGAAAGAAAAATGCCAGTGATGGATGAAGTCCTTACTTTAAAATGTTCCTTTTCAAAAAATATGCATATATTATGGGAATTATAAAACACAAAACCAGACATTTTAGGAGAATATGATAGATAAAATAAAATAGTATTTCATAGTATTTTATTCATTTACGGTACAAAAAAAGTTTTTGCCAAGAGCAAGGAGACTTATGGATTGTACTGCAGTGCCAATGGAAGTAGGATACCTGGGGCAAGAGGGAAAGGCCCAGGTCTGGGACGGGAAGGGGAAGGAATGCCTACCTCCTGCAGCTGTGGTGAAGGACTAGAGTGAGATAGAGAATAACTGGCTGCCTTCAGACACAGAATAGCAGAGGCAAGTAGTGACTGACTAGAAGCCCACTAAAGAGCTGTGCTGCACTACTCGGTTCTAATATTTTCAAGGTGTACCTTGGATATCCCACTCTATCGACCATAGACCTAAAACTCTACTTTGATGAGAATAAACAGACCCTTACAAGACTGAGTTGCAGAGCAGGTGCCAACCTGTACTGGAAGAGGGAATCAATGCCATCCAAAAAACCAAAAACAAACCCAAAACACCTGTGTGTGGCAAGAATTTAAATCAAGGAAAACAATGCTGATTGGAATGTAAGAGTTTCATGGAGGAGGTGGAACTTAAATTAAGCTGGACAAGCCTGGGATGGGAGAAGAGAACTGTCCAGGACGGAGTGAAGTAGGACATGAAGAAGGCACCAAAGTGATAATGTGATCTGGCAAACATTAAGTGCTCTTTATGAGAAAGGCATGAAGCTGAATCTTAGGAGTTACACAGATAGATCTGACAATGCCTTCACTCCAGGATTTTATAATTCAGAAGAGATATAGATGAATGTACACAAATAAGCATGATGTACACTGTGAAGCAAGACGAAGGCAGAGGAGAGGTACAGCTGGCTTGCTACAAGGAACTGACAAAGGGACAGACCATCTTCAGCTGATGGCAGGCATGGAAGTGGGCAACAGATGGAAATTAGGAAAGGCACCTGAGTTGTATCTTAAGAGAAGAAAAAGACCAGTTGGGAGATGCAGGGAGCATTATGGACACGGAGGACCTGGGATGTGGAGACATATGCAGACCAGGAACCATTCAAGAGCTTCCCTTGGAATGCACAAGCCCAATACCAAACCCAGGGTAGGAAACATACTCTTCCTGGTAAATATACCACTGAGGCTGAACTAGAACCAAGTCCTCTGCATATGATTCTTGGTCTAGGCTAGTGGTATCAAAGAAATAAAAACAGATCCACCAGCCACAAACTGACTTTAGAAAACCACAAATAACATTATTAATGTTGTTGTATTTTTATTTGTTTAAATATTGCTCAATTACCTTTGAAATATGGTTTGGCCCTCCCTGTGTTTGGCACTTCTGGTCCAGAGTCTTTATTTAAGCAACAAAACATCAACCCTTATCACACCCCCAAAGAGGGTGAATTACTCTAACAGGAATGCCAACCTGTGTAAAGCAAACTCTTGGCACCAGTCATCATAATCAAAGAATTCTAGACACTGGGCCAAAGAAAACATGCAAAGTAGTTGTGATTATTTAGAGCCATCTTGAGACAACTATTTTCTAACTCCGATGTATTCTGAAGGTCTAAAAAACCAACCATCTGAATATTCTATTTGTCAGACCACAGGAATCCTCTGGATCCAAAATATGTACAGCTACACATGCTCTCAACCATGAACCTCAAGGAAATTCCTTGCCCCCAAGTTCACAAATATCAGCCTCAAGTATAGAATGAAATATCCTGGTCAGCATAGAGAAGAAGATTCCTAGACTTCTAGCTGGAGAAGGAGTGAAGGGAGAGAGTCATGGGCAGCACCACCTTCTTGGGACATGGACTCTCAGCTGAGGAGCAATGAGGTACACTAAAGCCATGAGAAGGGTAGCAAAAAATAAAAAAGTGGACTTTGCCCTGTGCTATTCCCATTAATTACTTTCACAGTGCTGATCTGGTAGGGTTGCCTGCCTATTCATCTCCAAATTTGTTGCCCTTCTAAGGAATTTCCAAACCACAATGTGGTGCTCTGAACCTGAAGGCAATTACTCACCAGAATAAGAGAAATCTGTTCTTGGACTATTGTGAGTGCGGTATATCTTGACTGTATTTTCTGTGGGGTGAAAAAAGAGCTTTCCCATACCCAATGTTCACTGTTACTTTGAGTACTAGCAACGGAAATTGTTGACTTTTAACAACATGTATGTCAACATGGACAGGGACCTATGTTATTTGATTTTCCAAAGGCAAAAGGCAAAAGGAGCTAAAGAGAAGTGATTTGGTAGACCACCTCCAAGAGTGAATGCAGTCTTGAGGAAGCGCAAACCTTGGGAAGATAGGCCACAGGTTAGGGGTTCCCAATGGAGACTGCTACGCGTAAGCCTTGCATAAGGTGCAGCATGCAGAAGTATGCCCCTCCACACACAATATCATCTTTTCTTTATCCACATTACAGTCTGGCCAATAGTCTCCATTAGAATGGAAGCTCCAGGAAGGCAGGAGCTGCATTTTCTTTGAACCTGCAGTGCTTAGAACAATGCCTGGCACAAGTAATGCTTTAGATTTGTTCAATCATAGATCTAACTTGGAGGGCTATGTGATGTTTCAGGGAATGCTACAATGAACATACTTCTATCAGCCAACAGGAGCATGTGGAGAACTTCACTATAAACACAAACATTCATTCTATTTGGATTCTTCAGTGGCCATCCTCTAAGGGAGTGACCATAAATCCCCATTTTATATCTTTTTTGATATTTATAAGAAGGGATCAAACATCATTTTTGTTGTGTCTTTCCAAGAATGTTATGACTTTCTAATATACTTTAAACTTTGTTAGAAGATGGGTTTTAGGGCCACTTTTCTTACTGAATTAAATTCTTTTTAAAAACTCAACAAACAATAAGCACAATAGGATAGACGTATTTTCTGCACTTTTCAGTGAATTATGTGACTACAAATATGTGGTCTGATGTAGCACAGATTTTGTCAAAGTCTATGTGTTCCCTTCTCAAACCTTCCTTCAGGGACACCTTTGATCAGAAGTGTCAAAAGGATAGCCTGCAAAACTCCCTGTGGCCTGGAACCAGATTAAAATGTAACTGAAACAAAATAAATAAAAAGACAACACAGATAATGTTAATTTGTAGTTTCCACAAATATACCACTGCCCTAGACAGTCCATGCTCAAATATGCTGCAGAAATAGGAAAGTTGGAATACCGGTTGGTAGTTAGTTACTGATAATCTCATGCACACCCTTTTCTAGCCCAAGCATTTGAGAAGTGAGCCCTCTCAACACCTCCCAATTATGTTGCCTTCAGCACACCACTGCTCCACTGTGTGGACCTACCCTAATTCAGCTGCTCTTCCCATATTTGTTTTCTGTAAATACCACTTCTAGCTCTTCACATCTAGGACCATGTCATCCAAATGTCATAGGTCCTACTGTCAGTGACAAGAAAAAAATGGCTTCTTTTTTTATGAGGCAATACTGCTCATTATCTTCTATCAATCTCCTCAAGATTTTACAAACAAGTTTATGTTCTAAATCTTGAGTCATCAAGCATTTTCTGAATAAAACTAAGCTAAATGGTGAGTGGACAGTGTTTTATTTGACTAGATTTCAAATTCTCCCTCAGACACTGATTAGCTGTGTGATTTAACTTCTCTCAATCCCAACTGCTTCATCTACAAAAATGGATACTACCTCACACGGTTGTTACAAGGCTCAAATGAGAAACCACAGGCAAACACTCCGCAAACCTTAAAGTGCTATATAAAATACATGAAGCGCTATTATCATTGTTGTCATAAGGGGGTTTCTAGGCTTGCAAATGATCCGCACTGGTCAAGTTTCTGCAACAAACAGTGACAGTCTTGATAGACTTTTGCCCCCTTCTGTTTTACCCCCAAGCTTTTACCCCCTTCCCATTGTTCAGAATCAACTGCTTCTGTAAATAGTTCAGGTTTCATTAAAACGGTTTTTAATGGCATCTTAGTTTTTATTGACTTTGTTCTAATTTGGCAATGATTTTTATCTTAACTTTGTAAGCTGATTTTCCTCAGCTATTTAGGACATATAGACACGAGGCTTCTTTCTGGCCCACAAGGCTCCATTTCTTACCACTGAACCATATTCTGAAATTTGTTTCTCCTCTCCTCCCTTTTACTGCTCAATTCTTTATTGAAGTCATAAGTATTAAAGCATAAACTGATACAAACTGAAGAATTTAATGATGTCTTTGGGTCTTTGTTGACTTTGTCAAGGGGGGGCAGCTAGATGGTGAAGTCCACAGACGAATGAGCCTGAAGTCAGGAAGACCTCAATTCAGATCTGGCTTCAGATACTAGCTGTATGACCCTGGACAAGTCATGTGACCTCGTTTTCCTCAGTTTCTTTATCTAAAAAATGGGAGTAAAAATAGCACCTACCTCCCAGTATTGTTGTGAGGATCAAATGAGGTAATAACTGTAAAGCCCTTAGCACAGTGCACAGCACTATGTGAATGTTAGCTATTATTATTATTCCTCTAACTTGGAATCCTCTACAACAGATGTTGGGGCATAAGTTTAAATAATCTTTGAGGGTTTTTTTATCCCACAAATGCTCATGAGTATGAAATTGTATTTCTTTTTTCCTTTGGATGCATGACAAAACCAATTTGGCCAACTCCTTTATCTGACTCTCCAATGAAGGACTGCATCTTTACCATTAGCTGCAAATTCCTTTTGTCTTGTGGTTTTATTTTTATCAAGAATTTTAAGATTGCATTCCCCAATTGATAAATGGTCAAAGGATATGAACAGGCAATTTTCAGAGGAAGAGGTTAAGGCTATCTACAATCATATGAAAAAATGCTCTAAATCACTATTGGTTAGAGAGATGCAAATCAAAACAACTCTGAGGTACCACATCACACCTATAAGATTGGCAAACATGACAGAACAAGAAAATGATAAATGCTGGAGAGGATGTGGGAAAGTTGGAACACTCATTCATTGTTGGTGGAGCTGCGAGCGCATCCAACCATTCTGGAGAGCAATTTGGAACTATGCCCAAAGGGCTACAAAAATGTGCATACCCTTTGACCCAGCAATATCACTACTAGGACTATATCCCCAAGAGATCATAGAAATGGGAAAGGGTCCCACATGTACAAAAATATTTATAGCAGCACTCTATGTAGTTGCCAAAAACTGGAAGTCAAGGGGATGTCCATCAATTGGGGAATGGCTGAATAAATTATGGTATATGAATGTAATGGAGTACTATTGTGCCATAAGAAATGATGAACAAGAAGACTTCAGAGAGGCCTGGAAGGACTTATATGACCTGATGCTGAGTGAAAGGAGCAGAACCAGGAGAACTTTATGCACAGCAACAACCACAGTGTGTGAGAGTTTTTTCTGGTAGACTTAGATTTTTGTAATAACACAAGAACTTCTTACCAAAAAAAAAAAAAAATCCCAATGGAGGATCTCAAGGCAAAATGCCTGCCACACTCAGAGAGAGAAATATGGAAGTCACTCACATATTGTAGCAGATCATGTTTGTGTATGTGTATGTGTTTGTGTATCATGTTCTGATTTGTTATACGATTTCTTTCATTTATCTCAGTCTGACTACATAGCATGACTATAGTGAAAATATACTCAATAGGAAAGTATATGTAGAATCTATACAGAATTGTATGCAGTCGTGGGGAGGGAGGGGGGTAGTGGGGGGTAGGTGGGGGGGATAAAATCACAATTGTATGGCAGTGATTGTTAAACATTACAAAATAAAAAAAAAAAAGAATTTTAAGATTGATATGATTTGGCTTCTTAATTGTGTCAACTAGTTTTTACAACTGCTGTAAAATATAAAATGAAAATACGGTACCAAAAAGCACTCAATCTTTCTAAGACAAAAGAAAAAAAGTTTCAGATGGACAAGATAAACCTGCTGTCTCCCCTTTCCTTTCCAAAAAACAACATAAAGTGGAACCCCACAAGTCAGTAAGGGCTAATAAGCTAGAAGGATAAAGTTTGAGCCAATTAAGTAAAAGCACATTTGGATAAACTGTTGATAAAACTATTTCTGACTGAAAAAGTGTAGATGTAGACTTGTTTGTAACAGCTTTTTAAAAGTCCTACAGGGCAGTGGAGAGTATGTGATGGTAGTAAGCAACTAGTGAATTATCTTAGCATGAAAATGAAAAATGAAATTATTACTTATTGAACTTGGAAAATCTAGTTTTCTCAACATTTTAGTACTGAGACCCCTAACCCTCATTTCTCCAACTTTCCAAAAAAAAATTTCTATCACACTAAGACTAGGCAGAGATGAATCTGAGCTTCTATAATACTAAAAGTCTGATGTCAATTAGCAAATAATCAGGGCAACAACATCTCGATGACAGTGAAATCTAAAGAAACCAGGAACAAAGAATGCCAGTCATCTGACAAAACTTTATATTATGAAAAGAATGTGGAACAGTCTGTGTTAGCTCTCAGAGAAGATACGAAACATCACAACGAAGATAAACAAGTCTAATAAGACTTGGGTAAGAATACTATCACAGAACTAAACATGGTGGTTGTTGTCCTTCATCTTCGAGGACCACTGTAAAGTTAAATTTCAGCGTGTTTGACTGTGGCTAATCAAACCAATATGAGCTCAGAATGCTCTACCACAGGTTGGGCACAGATAGTCCAAATATTTGGGGTGGATATCCCAAATTGGCACATCCTGCGTTTACTTTGTGCTGTCTCAATTCTGCTTTGCTCAAAGAACACAAACACTACCTTTTCTTATGTGGGCACACCATGCTTAGTGGTCCTGTGCCAGTGTCTCCCATGTTGCACAGTCAAAATCCAAAGTTCTTGAAAGAGACCTTGAGAGTGTCCTTGTATCGCTTCTTCTGGCCACCACGTGATCACCTGCTCCATGCAAGTTCTCCATAAAATAGTCTTTTTGGCAAGCATACATTTGGCATTTGAACAATGTGGCCAGCCCATCAGAGTTGCACTCTCTGAAGCACAGTTTAAATACTTGGCAGTTCAGCTCCAGCAAAGACTTCAGTGTCTGGTACCTTATCATGCCAGGTGATCCTCAGAATTTTCCTAAGACAATTCAAGTGGCAGCAATTCAGTTTCCTGGCATGGTGCTGGTAGACTGTCCATGTTTCACAAGCATATAACAATGAGGTCAGCACAACAGCTCTGTAGACCTTTGGTTTGGTAGTCAGTCTAGTAGTCTGACTACTCAGTAGTCAGCTCTTCTCTCCCAAACCTTTCTTTGGAGCTAGCTCTGGCAATGCATGCATCAACCTCATTGTCAATGTATACATCCCTGGAAAGTACACTACCAAGATAAGTGAACTTATCCACAGCATTCAAAACTTCTCCATTTGTTGTAACCGATGGTTCCATGTATGGATGGTATGATGATGCCTGATGGAGCACCTGTGTTTTCTTGGTATTAATTATTAGGCCAAAATCAGCACAGGCGGCAGAGAACTGATCCATACTTTGCTGCATCTCAGCTTCAGAGGCTGCACTGAGTGCACAATCATCTGCAAACAGAAAATCTTGCACCAACACTCCCTCCACTCTGGTCTTGGCTTGTAACCTTTTCAAATTGAAGACCTTACCATCAGTATGGTAGTTGACCTTGATGCCATGTTCATTCTCACTGAAAGCATTTGTCAACATGGCTGAAAACATCATGCTAAAAAGCATGGGAGCAAGCACACACCCCTGTTTCACTCCATTGGTGACTGGGAAGGCACGAGCGCTTTGTCCATTATACAGAACCCGGGCAAACATGCCATCATGAAAATGATGTACAATATTGATGAACTTCTCTGGTCAACCAAATTCTGACATAATTTTCCAAAAGACCTCATGACTAACTGTGTCAAAGACCTTGGTCAGATCCACAAACATTGTGCACAGACCTCTGTTCTGCTCCTGGAATTTCTCCTGGAGTTCTCGGGCAGCAAACACCATATTGACTATTCCTTAGCCCTTTCTGAAGCCACACTGGCTCTCAAGTATATGACCACCTTCTAGGTGAAGGATCAGTCTATTAAGGAGGACTCTGGCAAGAATTTTGCCAGCAGTGACTAAGAGAGAGATCCCCCTGTGATTGTCGCAGGACAATCTATTCCCTTTACCGTTATAGAGATGGACAATGGAGGCATCCTTGAGCCCCTGGGGGATAACTTCCTCTTGCCATATAACCTGGAAAATTTCAGTCAGTTTTTGTATGAGCAATGGTCCCCCTACCTTGTAAATCTCAGCTGAAATAGAATCAGCACCAGGTGCTTTGCCACATGAAAGGAGCCTAATGGCCCTCAAAACCTCTTCTTCAGTTAGAAGTTCAGCTAAGGAAGGATTGACTTCAACCTTAGACAAATGGTCAATGGCCTCAGCATTGATTGATGATGGTCTGTTGAGAACACTATGGAAGTGTTCAGCCCATCTCTCTAGGATCATGTCCTTATCATTAATCAATGTGACTCCATCAGCACTGAGTAGTTGTGATGCACCATAAGTTTTTGGTCCATAAATAGCTTTCGGGGAATCATAAAAAGCACTTTGGATTGTTACTATCAGCATGAAACTGAATTTCATCTACCTTCTTACTGAGTCAGGACTCCTGCATCTCTTTAAGCTTTGCTTGTACTTTGCTTTTGATGGAATTAAATGCTGCCTTCTTAGAGGTGGATGATTATTCTGCTGGTAAATCCTGTGGAGTTCTCGTTTTTCATTCAGCAGTTTCTGAATTTCCCCATCATCTTCATCAAACCAGCCTTGGTGTTTGCAAGTGTTCTGACCCAGATGAGCAAATGCAGTGCTGTACACCAAATCTCTGAAAGCTGCCCACTCCTTTTCTGCTCCACTGTTGCCAACTGTGTGTTGGCTCAACTTTCCCTCCAAGTTAGCAACAAACTGGTCACACTCAGAGAAGAGCTCTGATTTGTTGACATTAATTCTTCTGGTAGTCATTTTGTCTTGGGGGTGGCGCTTTTGATGAATGAGAATATTTAGCTTGGAAAGGAAAAATCTATGATCAGTCCAGCACTCTGCACCACACAGTGCCTTTGTCACTCTCACATCTTGTCTCTCTCTTCTCCTTACAATCACATAATCTATTAGATACCAGTGTTTGCTGAGAGGGTGCATCCATGAAGTTTTATTATGTTTAGGTAAGGGAAAGACAGTGTAGGTGATAGAAGGTCATGTGATGCACAAGTCTTCAGCAGTAAATGACCATTGCTGTTGCTGTTTCCAACTCCATTCCTCCCTAGGACTCCCTGTCAAGTTTGGTAGTCTGAGCCTACTCTAGCACTGAAGTCATTCAGAATGATAAGCTTGTCCTCTTTTGGCACATTAACGATAAGGGTCTCTAGGTCTTCATAAAATTTTTCTTTGACTTTGTCAGGGTTTATCATGGTGGGAGCATAGACACTGATGATAGTGTCATGGCATTTTCCTGCGAGTGGCAATCGTATTGTCATGAGCCTGTCATTCACTCCTTTTGGCAGGCATGCCAGCTTGCTGATGTAGATTAATTTTGATTGCAAAACCTACGCCAGCTTCACGGCGCTCCCCTTCACTGCGCCCACTCCAGAAAAAGGTGTATTCAGCTCCAACTTCAGTAAGATGGTCTTCACTTGCCAACCTTGTTTCACTCAGGGCTGCCATTTGGATGTGATACCTATTGAGTTCTCTTGCAGTAAGAACAGTTATTCTTTCAGATCTACTGGATTTTGTGTTGTCTATTAGCGTGTACACGTTCCATGTGCTGATGGTGAGCAGAATCCTCTTTGCAGATGTTTTCGTACTTTTTTTGTGTTTCAACCACATAGTGGGATTCCCTGACTGCCGCGGCAATCAGGCCAGGGTTGGGAAAGCAGGTAATGTTTAGGGCACCTTTTTTAGCCCCCTTCCTCACACCAGGAGGTGAGCAATGTGATCCTTAAAAATGGTATGGGTGATGTCTTTTGATTCATGCATAAATTGGATTTAAGTGAGGGAGAGTTGCACGAAGTCATCAGCCTTACTCTCTTCTGCTGAGTCATCATAGTGCAGTGGCAGGACAGAGTCAAGATGGCTGGTGATGGCTCAGGATGCAGTGGATGACCTTGGCGTCTTCGGTGTGTAATCAAACTCTAAGCACTCCATATTGCCTGCTTCATCTGCCTTCATGGCCGTTGGAACGAATTGTTCTCATCTGCCCATTCCACCAGATGAAGTCTTCACATGTTTGAGGCAGACACCCCCCAATTCACCAATGAGTTTGTTTACCCTCAACCTGGTTTGGCCCGTCTGCCAAAAAAAGGTTTTCCAGGGTGTGGCCACTGGGCATGCTGCAGCTTCTTGGAACCCCAGGTGAGAGTTAGGCCGAACAGGTGGACACCAAAGGTGGAAAGAGCCCTGAAAATGGCTTAGCAGTCGTCACACCAAAGGTACTGGTCCTCCCTGAACACACCCTACACAACTCCAGAAAGCAGAAGACTAAAAGAGTCTGGTACCTGAATATTTTTATTTAAAATTCGACATACATCATATTAAAACAGAAAATTAATATGGCAATAACAACTTAAATGGTACCAAGAACTTAGTTATGACAAGAACAAGAGATCAGAGACCAGAAACGAGATAAATTTGTATTTAGTAAAAGGACAATATAAACTTGGAGAATAGCAACCAATAAAAGTTCTGGCATATAAAGAATAAAGAGAACGATGAATCCTCCATACTAATACAGTGATTTCAATTCACTTTTCTGTTTAAAATCTTTTACTGGTTAACACCTACCAAGTAAAATTCCAACTTCTTATCTTAGGCTCTAAAATTCTTCCACATTATGATATTGTCCTATCTTTCTGGTTTCCTCTCTGTCACTACTCTGCCCTCTCAACCTCTACACTGAAGCTCACCTGGCCTTGTTTTACCTATGCACATGCCTACAGATTTATAAACACACACACACACACACACACACACACACACACACACACACACACACACACACACACACACACTGCTTTTTCTCATATCCATGCCTTTGCTAACACTGTTCCTTAGGCATGACATTTCGGCTACCACCCGTATATTGAATTCCTGCCCATCCTTTAAAGATCAACTCAAATTCACCTTTTTCCATGTAGTCTTTCCTGATTCTCTTGTTGATGATGGCCTTTACCCCGTTCAACCACCAGAGTTCACACACAGCAGGGATTCCCTGTGAGGTTGTCCAAAGGCTTCTGTTTAACCAAGTGCCCCAAGGACACTGCGGAATCTCCTAGAAGAGGTCTGTAATTACCCAAGAGTCTGGTCTGTTCCCTCACACAAAACCGACCAAGTGGATGAGGAATATCTATGGCCCAGATTTAACATGGATCTGGATAGAGAGCTTGTCTAAGGGGAAGCGTACCTGGGACAGACCATACAGAGGAACAACAAGCTGGGTCCAAAAGACAAAAATGAGGCTATGTTGCTTTCAGATAATTGCAAAGCGACCTCCAGTTTCCCATGACGTAAAGCCCACCTTCTCAATACTAATATTGTACTGGTGCTGCTATACAATAGCCAAATGTGTAACACCACTGCCTCCAAAGAGCTGTCACACAGTTCAAAGAGTACAAAAGCTCTGGATTCCAATGCCTACGGTTCAAATCCTATTTCTCAGCAATCTGGCAAACTGTGCATACCCGTTGACCCAGCAATACCACTACTAGTTCTGTATCACAAAGAGGTCATAACAAAGGGAAAAGGACCTACGTGCACAGAAGTATTTACAGCAGTTCTCTTTGTGGTGGCAAAAAACTGGAAATTGAGAGGTTGCCCATTGATTGGGGAATGGCTGAACAAGCTGTGGTATATGAACATAATGGAATGTTATTGTGCTCTAAGAAATGACGAGCAGGCACATTTCAGAAAAACCTGGAAAGATTTGTACGAACTGATGCAAAATGAAATGAGGAAAAGAAGAAAAACACTGTACACAGTAACAGCGATACTGTGACAATCCACTATGAATGATTTACCTCTTCTCAACAATACAAGACATTTCTGGACTAGTTATTTTCCACTGCTGATTCCACTAGTCCATCACATGCATCATGTGATTTCCTATTGCTGATTAAGGTGACCTGGGTAGAATAAATTTTATAGAGAATGTCTTAACTAGTGACAACTCTTAGAAATGCAACGTGCACAGTTACTTCTCAAGTATTTGTATGTACTAGTACTGAACAAATAATCCAGACACATTTTATTTTGAAATCCACTGAGCCACTGACAGGTGATTTGTGCTCAGGAAACCATTTTTAATGCTAAAGATTCACTATCCACAAGAAAAAGTATCAGAATTTTAAATCATTCTAAGTATTTGAGTCTTACAGTTCCTCAAAGAAGCACTACACATATCAGGAGAGAATAAGCCATTCAGTTGCCTCAACTCTCTCTGAACACAGGATCACATATTTAAAGCTGAAAGAGCCCTTGGAGGCCAACTCCCTCAGGACATGAACCCATCAGGTCTTCCAGGTTCCAAGCCAAGTACTTTATTACACGATGTTGCTTCCAGCAATACCAACTGTACCAGTTCTTGCCAGGATTCTGAGGCCTTTGGAAACACTCTCATCCTCCTCACTAGTTTAACACCCCCCCACCCCCCCACCTGGCAAGCCTTACTTTAACAAACCGAGTAGAGGCAAAGCAAAGGTGGACCTCTCTGTCCCAAAATCTATACCAAGTCAGTTGCATCTGTGGTAAAACTTCAATGAAGTTATGAATAAGAACCTCTCAACTCATTCATTCTAAGCTTTTGTACTTTTTTTAAAGTAAAAGTTCCTTGGAAAAAATTTCAATCTTGTCTCAGTGATTTAAAGGGAAATCTATCCACATATGTGTATGGCAAGACAGTTGAGAAACCAGGTACAGTGGTAGTGCCTTTAGCAGATAAGAATCTCGGGAAAATCCAGGAGATAGATGAAAATGCAGGTGGGAAAGAAATGGAAGGAGGTGAGTATGCTTTTAGGGTTTTCCTTGGAACACATCATTTTAGTAAAATGTGCTCTATATATCTCAGAACAGAAGCAAGATGATGATATAATATACAAAGTGACTTACAAACCTCAGAATCCTATTAAATGTCAACTATTATTTACTGTAATGCCATTTGTTCACTGTAGATTATGATGTGTAAACCTGTGCTTTAAATAACAAGCCTTTTGATAGAAAACTGTCGCCTTGGACTCTTGACAAACTGACCTTTACTCAAGTGTCTTAGGTGATACCTTTATCATGAAAAAAACAAAAACTGGAAATAAGACTCAGAATTTGGAAAGAATCTAAGACCAGATCCTATCTAAGTTGTGACCTCTACAGTCTATCGGGAGAGACCCGGCCCTTCCTGATATATACCATCCTACAAAGGAGACTGAGGATAGCTCATTCAGTATACGGAGATTACACAATTATGATCAAGTCCTATCTTTCCTGTTTGAATGACACAAAATACTTCTGGAACTTCTGAAAGATGAGTAGCTTTTTAACCAAGTGTTGAATCTTTCGGTTCCAATGGGAAAATCTGTCTGAGCACTTCTTCCACCTCTGAGAATTCAACTTCCCTAAAAGTTTCCACTTTCTTTACCACTTTATCTTACTTAGCACAGATTTTAAATTCACATTTTCAGGTGTCTTTGTCTTCTCAAAGAAACCTTTGTACATCTGCAACTCGATTACACTTTTACTGTCTCTGGTCCGAACCAGACCAGGAGCAGGACCGAAGAAGGAATTCTGTCACAGCAGATTAACTGACTAAATTAGCGAGTAAAGACAAATACCTCAACTAGGAAGCAACACCAGCTCCGTATTTCCCAACCTTCTTCAGTAAAGAATATGCCCGTAAATTGGTCAAGGAGGACATTTCACCCCAGTTTTCTATCTGCCAAATCCCATATACATTCTTTATTTTTATACTGAGACACCAACAAGCCTCGGTTCTCCCTCCACCATGGTTTTATCATTCCCTATATACATAATCAAAAAATTTAAAGAAAACTGAGAAAACAGGGATTCTATAATACAACAAAGACAAAGTATTGGACTACAATAAAATGGTTAGGAAATAGTATCTTAAAGGCTAGTCATCCCCATCAGTATCTCTCAAAAAATTCTCTCCCAAGGAGTGGGAAAGGAGGAGGGAAGGTGGGGGAGGGAGGGGAAAAAAATCCAAGACACATGGAAGTGATTGTAGAACACTGAAAAAAAATAAAATAATTTTTAAAAAATTTTCTCCTACTGAAAATGTGACTTTTCTTGCCTGATTCCAAATTAAAATCCAGAATGGTTGGTCTCTTTCACAACTTCATAATAACACAACAAAAATGCCAGTCTTCCTATAACCCTTTCAACGTGAACTATTCCTATCATTTTTTCATGTTTATCTATCTCCATGATGTGATAAAATTTCACTTATTTTCATTTGCAGTTCTTTTGCTACTATAGTAAGCCTATCTTCACATGGTGATTTGTGATTTGCAATTCTGATAAACCCTGTTTACATAATTCTGCCCCTCACATTATCTGTTGGTGAATATATATCTGCATCTCATCCCTGCATATTCTGCATAGCTAACATTTATGATATGATGAAGATATTTTTCCTTAGAATGGAACAAAAAAAAAGCAGGACAAACAAGGTATTAATGCGTTTGTTTCCTGTCCAATGTGCTTTCCTTTCTCCAATGGACCAATCTAAAAGTCTACCAAATTAACCTGGATCTTACTGTCATTACTAGCTTACACTAGTATACCAAATGAAAAGAACTTAGGATTGGCTGTTGTTCAATCATGTCCAACTTAAGACTTTTACCAATTCAAAGGAATTCTGCTAAGTACTCACTCTTAATTTATCATTTCTTGAAAGTACTTGAATCAAAATGTGCAGGCTCACTAATTAAGGTGCTCTTCCGTTCACTAGTATCATGAAAGACTCAGCCCAAGTTTGCTAAGATACTACTTGCAGATGAAATGCTTACACATGGTAAACCCAATAAACTCATTTCCTTCCTTTCTTGGCAAGAAGAAAGGCCATCTTGTCACATGAGACAGAGTAAAAGCTCAATGAACTTGGATCAAAAGAGATGCTGGTGTAATCTCGTGTCTTTTATTCTATCCAGGTGAAAATATAATAACTATCATAGATGGGAATATTCATGGAAGAGGAAAGTGAGAAAGTTGTCCTATCCCATCCTGTCTTCTCCAGCAGACTTACTCTTTACTCTTTATCAACCCCACTCTCACTAAGCTTCAGTTGCTCCTTATCTATAGGTGGCTTCCCTGCTGCCTGTAAACACACCTGTCTCCCCCATCACCAAAAAACCAAATCACATGACCTCCCACACGGACAGGTGATCATGTATCTTTCCTCCATTTCATGATTGCCTCCTTCAGAAGACCATCTATAACTGAAGTCTCCACTTCCCTTTATCTCACTCTTCTAAATCCTCTGCAATCTGACTTCTAGGCTTACCATTCAACTGCAACTGCTGTTTCCAGAATTACCAATGTTATAAATGTCAAATCTAAGAGACCTTTTCTCTTCTTTTTTTTCAGTTGCTATACAATCCTCTGATACTAAATGCTTATAAAGCATCCAGTGAGACAGACATAAGTAGAGAATTACTACAACTCCCATCTGTTCAGTCATATAAAAAACAACTTTTAAAATTACTAGAAATCCACAATTTAAAAAGTAAGGAGAGACATCACTAGTCAAAACTAGCACTTCTTAGTCAAGCACCATGACTCAATTATCAGAATCTCCCATAAAGGTATAGGGATCGGAGGAGTCCCAGGGGATGGGGGAAGGGGTAATAATAAAGGATAGTTTTGTTGTTATGAATGTATTTTGGCTCAAAGGCAGCTCAGTGTAGTGAAGAAAGTCACCCAGTCCTTTAGGAGAGAATAGGAGCTTTTGTTTTGAAGAGGAAAAGCATCCAGACAACATTACTACATGTTGACATTAAGGGCTAGGACATAGCGGCTAAATGGTTTCTCCTTGGCATCTACATTTTTTTTAATCTCTTTAAGCTTTTTGGCCAAGTTCAGAATTTCATAGCTCTGAACCAGACACATCCCTACCACATCGCTGAGTGTAAGTCCTAGCAAGAGTTTAGGGGCCCTTTTTTAGTGCTCACCCTTCCTGCCCTCTTGGCAGTCTTTGACACTACTGAACACCCTCTTCTCCTTAACAATCTCTTCTCCCTAGGTTTTTCTCGACACCCTTCTCTCTTGGTTCTCCTCCTCCCCATGTGATCTCCCTCTTCATTGGCTCTTTATCCAAGTCACCCATCCAGATTAACCATGGGTGCCTCCATCAGAGCCCCCATGGTTTAGCTATCATCTTTAATGCAAATAATTCACGGAGCCATCTAAACTTAACCTCTCTCTTGACCTCCAGTGTGGCTTCTCCAAACGGATGTCTTATAGACATAAACTCAGCACGTCTAAAATTGAACTCATTCCCCCATCAGTCAGCCCGTGTTCTACCTTTTCTACTTACGTACTTTCTATTCAGCCTCCCAACTCAGTGCTCACTCTCACTTCCCATATCCAATCGGTTACCTTTATGACATCTCTCACGTATGTCTCCTTTCCTCTGATAACACCATCACTATTGTGAAGGCTATCACCTCATGCCTAGGCCACTGCAATAGCCTGCTAGGTGGTTTTTTCTGCCTCGTCTCTCTTTTGAGCTCAGTCTATCCTCCAGTCAGCTGTGAAGTTAATCTTCCTTAAGTAAAAATTTGACCTTTTCACTTTTACCCACCCATTCTATAAACTCCAATGACTCCCTATTACCTCCAGGATTAAATATAAATCCTTTCATTAGCCTTTCAGAGTTCTTCTTACCTTTCCAGTCTTCTCATGCCTAAACTCCCCCCTACATTCTACAATCTAGCATCTCTGGATGTGTGTTCCTCATATAAAACCTTCCATCTCCCAGTTATGGGTAATTTCACTGGCTGTCCCCATGGCTGGCATTCTCTTTACTCATCTCTGCTTCCTCACTTTCCTGGTTCTCCAGGTCTCAACTCAAATCCCACCTTCGCAGGAAGGTTTTCCCAGTCTCCCTTAACACTAATGCTTTCCCCTCTGGGATTATCTCCACTTTATCCTGTATAGATCTGGTTTATTTATAGTTGTCTGCATACTGTCTCTCCCCATTAGATTGTGAGTTCCTCGAGAACAGGACTGTTTTTGCCATTTGATGTATCCCTAACACCACAGTGTGTAGCATATAGTAGGGAGTTTAATACAATGCTTTCTTGTTGACTCAACTAACCTTGGTGTCCAAGAGAATATTTCCGAGTTGGTTAGCAAACCATGTTTGTTTTGTCTTGAGAAAGCTGGAATTTTTCTGTACTTTCAAATTAGTCTAGCTACTGTAGATGTACAGAAATGGATCCCGTAAGCCACATGTTGACTTAGAAACCCACAAATTAACATTATCTGTGTTTTATTGTATTTTATTGATTTCTGTTAACTATTTCTTGTTTATACTGTAATCTGTCTTAGGAGCTTTGTGGACACAAGTTAGATGCTTCTGATATAGGCCAAATTGGAGAATTATTAATAGTACTAGAAATAGGAATCCAATTAAATAGGCTCATCGAGAATCACAAGATAACTAAAGGCTAGGCTGTATCCTAGGAGAAGTGGCAGGATCTCTTACACCTTTTCAAGCTATAGTATAATGGTAGAAAACATCAATCCAATAGTATACACACATCTATATCAAAAAAATTAGGAAAAGGAACTCCCAATCAAAAGGAATCTGTTTTCTAATTAGTGTTGTTACAACACAAGTATAGAACAGACACTCTCAAGCCACATTCCCTTATGAAGATCTATGTTTCTATAACTCTTAAGGTGGTTCCTATGCAAGGAACTTTTATGTCAAAAAGACAGTTCCAAAAACCGACTCGTACAGAATTATATCACCAAGCCCCATTTCTAGACTAGGAACACATTACCAGTGGAGAAATGTGGTCACAGTAAAAAAAAAAAAAAAAAAAAAAAAAAGGAAAGCAAATATAGACAAAAATAGATAACTTTTTAAAACACTTTTACTCTGATATTTAAAAAGTGATTTAAAAAAAACCTGAACAAAGTAACTTCAATAAAAATCTAAGTGATTGACTTTAAAGGTATTTTCCCTAACATATCGGTTTCTTACGCTATGGGTGTTCGAGGAATATTTGATGACAAATACCAAAGGCATAACAGATCTCCACTGCTTGTACAAAAGTAGAAAAAGAACCTAAAAGATGGAGTTAAGCACCGAACTCAACATGTGCATGAGTGATGCTCTGTGATTTGTGGATAGGCACACATGTATGTGCAGATAACCACGCTAACGTGTCATCTCACCGACAAGTCCAACAGAGTGGAGTTTCCAAACTCCATTTGGCTTCTGGCCTTGAAGTACGATGTTTTCACATAAAGCAAGCTTCTGTAAAGTATGTACAATGATTCCTCGATTAACAAAGCTTCACTGACCAAAAGTTCCTTCGTTTTATAAAATTGACCTGGACATAGCAGAGGGTTAAGAAAAATTCTGGTGGTCTCAAAAAACTGCTATGGCAGTAATAGCTAAGGAGATAACAGTACCAGCTTTCTCAACAAGGAGTCTTGTTAGGGCCTTGGCCCAGCCAGCAAAAGGGTCCCATTATCTAGATCTCCAGAGTCTAGTCATGTGGGAGTATTACTTGGTAACAACCGATACCTGGCTCACCAGGAGTACAGACTTTAAATCTGTATCTTCCCTCTATTTGAATAATTTATAGATCTAACAAGGAAGTTTCTGACAGTGTAGAATGCTGCTGGAGCCATTTTCATAAGCTGAAGCATTACAGTGCAGTTTTACAGTAGAGTATGTATGAACTAACTCTGTGGACAGAACAAGTTTCACTTTTAAAACAATGAAGAATACAACTTTTGTGACATTTTGCTCTATTTCTCTTCTATAAAACAGAATGTCATACAAAACCAAAGAATATGAATGCAACTCACCCACGGAAACCCAGTTCTAAGTCTCTCATTCCCAATGCAAGCTCTGTCCATTAAACCACAAAGTTGTGGTGAAATATGAGGGTTTCCATCAACTAAATAAGAGGTCTGATAACTCAACATACAACCATAATGTTTCTGATGCCAAAGGTACAAAACAAATTTCAGATATTTAGCATATTTAGGGCATAAAATAAATTTCAGGTAGTTAACATATTTAGGAAATAACTACATTTGGCACAAAATTAATTTGAAAAATATTCTGAACAGTCACTTTTGCTTTATAAGTTACCTAACACCAAGGATTCAGACAACATAGGAAGTTTTTTGTTCAAAAGACATTTGATATCCAAAGGAAAGTCATAATTAATCCCACCCCCTGCAATATACTTTATTTCTATGGAATTCAAAATAATTCACATTTACAATCTCATTATCATAACTTAAAGGTCAAATGACAGTAGGCAGTATTCTCACTTGCATTATTCTACTTTACAAGTGCAAAACCTGAGCCCACGTAAGACTTGCCAGCAACATGTATTATAGTAATAAAGGGAATACAAGTGGGTTACTATTCCTTTAATACAGCTTTCTTCACAGACATTTTCACACGGCACAACAGACCATTTTATTTACATACCATAACTTACTCAAACATTCCCCAATCACTGGGACCATTATTTCTGTTTTGCTACTATATTGGGAATTCTTTTAATACAAATAGTTTTTTTCTCCTGTTCATAATGTCCTTACGGTAGAAAGTAGGAAAGATCACATTGTGCATATCAGAAAGTGCAGATGGTGACATGACGCTTCTTTGGATTCGGCTAATGCAGGAATTTGTTTTGCTTGTCTATTCATGTTTGTAATAGGAGATTTTGTTTTTCTTGTTTTCTCAATAAAGGTGAGAATAAAGAGACAGAGCAGACCTCCACTGAGAAGATCTTTGAGATCAAAATGTAGGAACATTTTTCTAACTTCTCATGTACATTTCTATATGATTTTCTTTAAAGGTGGGAAACAATTCCCAGCTCTACAGTGAACTAGCACATCATGTCCAGGATTGAATTCCTCCTTCTTTAATTAACTGTCAATGTGCCATATGGCGATCATCAGAGTAGTTTTAATTTCCATTATGTTAATATACACAAAAAATTGAATTTCACAGGCAATCTTCTGTTGTTCTCTATATACAGAAATGTTCATTTCAATCACTGAAATCTATTATAATTCTAAATCTCTTTTCAAGTTCCCTACATCATCTACCTTCAACTCCTCTTTTCCTTTCAGCAGAGTCTTACTTCCTATTTTACTGAGGAAAATAAAGGCTATCTCACCATAGGAAAAAGTTTCTTCTACTTTACTACTCACATCAAAACCACTCTACATAATCCTCAATTCTCTCCAGTTTTGCTTCAGTATCCAGGAAATACCCCTTCTCTATGGCAAATTCAAACCTTAAATTTGTGTTTTAATCCCATTTCCTCCCTATGTCCTCTGAAAGCTCACTCATCTCACTGATCATCCGGATCATCTCCCATCATTTCATCTTCAGCTTCTTATCTAATGAACTCTTTCCCTGCTGCGAACAGACAGGCCCTTCTCCGGGTCACCTACACTCACATTATCTCCATTTTCTCACCTCCCATTCACCTTTCGATCTGGCTTCCAACCCCATCAGCAGAATGAAATTGACCTTTCCAAAGTTATGACCAATCTTAAATGCTAAAATTACTGATTTTTAAAAATATATTTTAACTGATGTCACAGTTATTTTAACCATCCTCCCATGATAAGCGTGACTTTTCTGCTTGGTTCTCAGCTTTGAATCACTATGAGTTGTAGACAAGTCACTTTCCTGGAGACTAACTGATCCCACCTTCACATTCTAAAGAGAGGGAACCTGCCAGAGAGGGGAAGGGTCTATTAAGAAAGTGAGAGAGTAATTACCAATGAAAATTTGGACAAAGAAAAACAAGTAAGCAGAACTCTTTGACACGGTGACCATACTTGACAATATTCTGTTGTAGTCTTCCTAAATGTCTTTTCTCAGGTCTCATCCTACATCTCCCTGCAGTTTCTGACACTGCTGACCACAACTCCCCCTGAATACTCTTTCGTCCTCTGATTTCAATGACACAGCTCTTTTAGTTTTCCTGCCTTCCCATATCTACTAGACCTGCTCGTGTACAAGGAAGCAGTCTGCTTATATCAAACAAGAACAGATATAATATCATTACATCCTAATGTTATTGTCAACTACTAGCACCCCTGACTACTTGCGTCAGAGAAATAGCATAAGGGACAACATGGAGGATGTGTATAACTGGAGAAGAGTGTACATTTCATGTGGCAAGAATGAAATACAAAGATGGATGGCCCAAGTAGTATATTGGCACTGCGATATGTTAAAGTAAAAAGGCCTCATTAATTGAATGTATTTTTATGTACAATTTAGGGGAAAATTCCCAAGTACCTTAATGTCTATAAAATATTTTTAAAACATCCTCATTTAGTCAATAACCTTGTAAGTTAGGTATTACAAACAGCGTTATTCCCATTTTACAGAGGAGGAAGTGACTTGTGTCCATGCAATGTGATATCTGACCTCCCCAAACCTGTTTGGCCCCTTAGCCACAGAAACTTCTTTACTTTGGTCATAAATTCACATTAATAATTGTTTGCCTGAGGTTCTCCACTAATTTGCTATTGTCCCTGGCTAAACAGTGGCTATACACTTCTCAAATCAATTATAAGTTTCATCGTACACCTCAAGGACATTTAAAATTTATAAAACGGAGTCAAGCTCATGCGAAGAAAAAGTTATCCATTACTAAATGCATAATCTGAAACACAGAACAAATACATCTATTTAGATGTGCCATGAGCAGAGAAAGAAAAACTTGATCAGTTTAAGCATATGAAAAGGAAACATGCTACAATGAAACTTTTAAGCAACGAGAAACATAGAGCACAAAAATGACAAATGATACCAAAAATTGCTGTTAAAAAAAAAACACCAAATCTGAAAATGTCAAATTTTGGAAACAATCAAGGCAGCGAAGAATAAACAAACAGCAGGCTAGTACTGGAGTCAGGGGAAGACCTACACGGCCACCTAGAAGATGGGCAAGTCATTCAGAAGTCCAGTCACTACTCAGTGTCCAAAGTAACTCTCTCTAAAGACTGAAAGTTTCAGAAATGATGCTCATCCTCATTGGAAACTTTTCTGGACCCATGAAATTTACATGTGTGATCCAAATGTTTTCTTTTCAAATTGCTGAGTTATTTTTAAAATACTGGTTACATAGACCCACTGGCTACAATGTAGTTTCAGGCTAAAGTACAAACTCAGCACTATACTTAAAATATTAACTGGAAATTATATTCTGTTGCATAGAGTTCCAAATTTTCATTGGTAACTGTTTTCACTTAATAAGGGTAAGATCCTTCCCTTCTCTGGCAGTTTCTTCCTCTAGCTTTTGATAAGGGACAAAGCAGAAAAGTCATGCTTATCCTTTATCTGATAATAACAAATAATGTCATGGGGATAGGGAAGTTGACAGTGAGGAACAGATCAGCATATTTTCAGAAGCTTGCAGTCTTAGAGAGTTACCTTGGACACTGAGAAGTGACGTGACCAGAGCAGGGTAGCCTCAATTAAAGTGTAACCAATGAAATTATAAATGGTTCTATTTCCTTCTTTTCCTGCCTTGTGGAGCTATATTGTAAAACTTGTCTTATAGCTTTGCAAATCACTTTTGATTCAAAAAGCCAATTAAAACTTCCAGAGATGTTGAGTGTATTAAAACTCTGATGAGTCTTCAGAATTTCCCAAGGCCAGGAGGTATATTCTTTACATCCAATGATTGAGTAAAAAAGTACATTTAAGTTAGTCCAGCCCAGCAGGGAAGAAGCACAGAATGAGTAAAAACAAGCACTGAAAGGGAAGAGCAGAATTCTAATCCAGATTCTGCCAGTAACTTATTGCCTGACCTTGGGCAAATAATATCCTTTCTAAGCCTCAGTTTCCTCATGTGTAAAAGGAAAGGTTTGGGATAGATGACTTCAAAGCCTTTCCTACTGTTGAAAAAAAAAAGATTCTGATCTCCAAAAAAAAAAAAAAAAAAAATGCTGTATTAACCTAACATTACACCCTACATATTTAAAGGAAGGGAAGGTATTTGAAAAGTTACTCATCACAAAATGAAAGCACTCTTTAAAATGAGTTACTTGATATTGTGAAAAGTTATGATATTCAGCATCATCATTCATGGTCAACAGAGAACAATGAGAAAGATTTCTCGAGATGTAATCAAAGAAAAGGTTTTTAGGCATACTATAAGGAAAAAATCGCAAATATCTAAACACACTGGTTACATGAATTATAAAATTTAATTAAAACTGCCTCAAAAATTGTCACTGAGAAGAGACTATGTGGTGGAGCTTATGTTTGTCCTATCAAATATAACGAAGTCCAGAAAGAAACAGTTTCAAAAACTAAGGCCAAGCTGTGCCGGCAATGTAACACGATCACAAACATAACCTCCATTGTCCCTCCAGCTCTCAGAGATGTAGGCACAGAGAGTGCAACTACAAGGCACAAGGAAATAAAGAGAAGCTCCTGGCAGGCTGTAAATCTCCTACCTCAGCTCTCTGGCCTGGGGGTTCTCCTGTCTCGTGTCTGTCTCGTACCCTCTGGCCGGCTGGGAAAGCAGACGAGGAGGACGGAGCAGGGAGGAGGCAGTCGGGGAAGGGAGTTTTGGCTTAGGAAGCATGTAGCATCATTACCAGGCCTCAAACTGCATGATCATCAAAGACATTTAGTACTGGCTAACAAATACAAAAGTAGCAAAGACTTGATAAAAAAACTCAAAAGAAAAGGAACACAGTTTAATGTTTTTAACCCAAGACCACAAACTAATGGAAAACTACTGGGAAACTAGGAAACATCTTGGTGCAGATTAGGTTTAGACCAGCGTGTTAAATCATATACCATAAACTCCAAATGAATAATTCGATCTCAGCATAAAAAGTCACATCATTACAAAGGGAAAAATAGAACAAAAACAAAAAAAAAATGATTAGAGACAAATTCTTAACCAAAGGAACATAAGTGATCACAAAAGGTAAAAAAGGAAATTTTGATTGCATAAAATTTAAAAAACTCTTACATGAAAAAAATTATTTCATCTGTAATAAGAGAAACTATTAGGCACAAAAAACCTACCTTTCCATAAAACATCTCTGATAAAAGTGTGCTATTCAATATACTCAGGGAAACACATCATACACACACATATATGAATATATACATAAAAATGCATATATGTACATACGTGTATACCTCCAGGATAAAATGTCTCCTCTGCCTACCTTTTAAAGCCCTCCAGAACCTGGTCCCAATCTATTTTTGCAGCTTCACTGGACATTTTTCCCCCTTTTGATACCATGAGATTCAGCCAAAATAGCTTTTGTCTGTCCCTTATACAATATTCCATGCCCATCTCCCATCTCCTTGCCTTTGCACTGCCTGGAATACACTCCTTCCTTCCATCCACTTTACTGAATCCCTCCTTGTTTTCAACATGTCGTTCAAGCAGCACCTTCTCCGGTGAAGCCCTTTCTGATCTCCCAGTTGTTAGTGTCCTCTTTCCTTAATCAAATGTGCAAATGTTCCTATTTATTCACTTTATGCTGTATGTATTTGCATTTCTTCTTTCCCTCGTTAGAATGCAAGCTCCTTGTAAGTAGGGATTGTTTCCATTCCTTATCCATAAAGCCCCAGAACTGAAAATGGAACCCAAAACAGAGCAGGCACTTTAAACTTGCTGACTTATCAATAGATTAGTATATGGTACACGTGTATCTCCAAATATCTTGGAATTAGGAAGTTGAAGGTACATGTGACCAAGAGGCCTTCCCCAATAAAGGAATATGAACAACTCCTAAGAGAATTGCAAACTATCAACAACCCTATAAAAACAATGATTTGAATCCTTGATGAGAGAAACACAAATCAATTTAGGTTTTATCTCACACCCCTCAAAACGACAAAGATGATAAAAGACCAAAACTGTTAACACCTGGCAAAAGCACAAAGTAAGTGCTTAATAAATGCCTGCTGCCAACTGAAAAATTAATGGGTTACAGAGAAACAGGCTCACTCTTAACGATATTTTGAATTCATCCAACTATTCTGGAAAATCATTCTAAATCATTTAATGAAATTCGCTAAACCATTCATACCCTTTGCCCAATACTAAAAGGGAACCAATGTCTCATTAAATGTAATAATGTCCCAAGACAAACCCAGGGATTATTATGAACATAATTACAAAACACTTTGCACACAAATAAAGGCAGACCTAAACAACTGGAGAAACATTCATTACTCATAGACAATTCTACCTAAGTTAAGTCACCTAGTCAGCGCTATGCCAACCAAACGACCAAGGAATTATCTTATAGAGCTAGAAAAAATGACAAAATATACCTGGAAGAACAGAAGGTCAAGAATCTCAAGGGGATCCATAAAAATATGTGAAGGAAAGTGCCGAGTAAAACAATCCAGTGCTAGGAAACAGAGCGGTGGATCAGGTACACAGCACGCAGCAGTAAACGGTCACAGTAATCTAACATCTGATAAACTCAAAGACTCAAGTTTTTGGGGCAAAAACTCACCATCTGACAAAAACTTCTAGGAAAAACTGGAAAGCAGTTTAGAAGACACTAGACATGAACCAGTATCTCATACCATACGTCAAGACAAGGTCAAAACGGACAAACAATTTACACAGAGCGTTATTATAAGTAAATTTAGGGGAAATTTGCCGGAAAATTGTACCTGTCAGATCTACAGATGAGAGAAGGGTGACCAAACAAGAGACAGAGAGGATCATGAGGAGTAAAACGGGTAATTTTGATTTTGTTATGTCATTTCAGTTGTGTCCCTCCATGACCTCACTGGGGATTTCCTCGAGAAAGATACTGGAGTGGTTTGCCATTTTCTTCTTCCATTCTGTCAGGCAATGAGAAGTTAAGTGACTTGCCCAGGGTCACACAGCCAGGAAGTGCCTGAAATCGGATTTGAATTCAGGTCTTCCTGACCCCAGGCCCAACGCTCTATCCACTGTGCCACCTAGCTGAAGACCAACGTAGCCAAAATTAGAAGGAAAACAGAAAAACTGGGGGAAAATTTTACAGCAAATTTCTTTGATAAAGGCCTCATTTCTCAAATATATAGGGAATTAAGTCAAGTTTAGAAAAATAAAATTCATTCCCTGACATATGGGTCAAAAGATATGTAACATGAACAGGCAGTTTTCAGATGAAATAATCAAAGCTATCTATAGTCATATGAAAAAATACTCAAAATCACTACTGATTAGAGAAATGCAAATCAAAACAACTCTGAGACACCACTTCATACTTATCAGATTGACTAACATGACAGAAAAGGAAAATCACAATGCTGGAGGGGAGTGGAAAAACTGTGATACTAATGGTTTGTTGGTGGAGTTGTGAACTGGTTCAACCATTCTGAAGAACAATTTGAAACTATGCCTACAGGGCTATAAAACTGTACATACCCTTTCATCCAGCAATATCCCCACTAAGTCTATATCCCAAAGAGATCAGAGAAAAGGGGAAAAGGCCTATCGGTACAAAAACATTTGCAGCAGCTTGTGGGGGGTAGTAGTGACAAAGCAAGTTCTGGTATAGGATTATGATGGAATACTATTGTGCTATAAAAAATGACAAGCAGGATAGTTTCAGATAAACCTGGGAAGACTTTTATATGAATTCATGCAAAGTAAAGTCAGCAGAACCAGGAGAACATTGTACACAGTAATAGCAATATTTTTAAGAATGACTAATTGTGCTATTATGATCGAGACAATGATTCAGCCAATTTCCCCAAGGACCTATAATGAGAAATACTATCCACCTCCAGAGAACTAAACGAACTCTGAATATAGAATTGGAGCATACTTTTTTATTTTTCCTTCAGGTTTGTCTATGTTTCCTTTTGCAACATGGCTAATATGTAAATAAGTTTTGCATTATTTCTTATGTACAACTGATATCGAATTGCTTGCCTTCTCAAGGAGGGGGAAGAGGTGTCAGGGACGGAGATAATTTTAAACTTAAAATTTTTAAAAATTAATGCTAAAAATGCTTTACATGTAATTGGAAAATATTTAAATATTAAAAAAAAAACCCTGTAATGTCTAATTCCCAAACAGGAGAATAGATGAAATATTATTCTCTTTTCTAGGGTAGAAACATAGAAGACTATAGAACCAGAAAGTTATACGTAGACAGACTGTCACCGTTTATGTAGACTGAGTATGCTTAACCATTTTTCTTTGTTATAATGGAGGGTTGTAGGGAGTAGTAGGGGAAATGGGAAAGAAACGATACCATGAAACTATTATGGTATAAAAACACAAAGGGAAGACTGAGTATAGTCCCACCAAGAGACTGTCTGCTTCCAAGGACTAGTCTAGCTATGTATAAAGTAAGGCAAGAGGATACCCTGAGGCATGTCAGTGAAGGACATGTTCCAGAGGATTTTACCAAACTGCAAAGGTATGGAATAAGCTTTAGGCTAAAAGGCTGTTCTGCACTTTCTGAGGATCAGCTTAGCTGTATACAGAAATCCCAATCACCAATAAGCCGACGACCTGGGGATGAGCTCTTCGGTCATGGAAAACTATTAAACCAAAAAAAACCACAAAATGGCACTTGATTCTATATAGCCCCATTCCACCTTCTGTAAACCTAGGGACTAGTACTTTAAATGTGAGATCCTTGTCTAGTTACCAATGAGGAGACATACTACTGTGAGAACGGAATTGAATCATATCAATCTTGTCATTCTCAGTAAAAATGAAACCACAAGACAGAAAGTTGAAACTAAATAAAAGAATTCACAGATCCTTCTCCATGAGGCAAAAAAAAAGTAGTTTAATTGGTTTTTATCATGTATCTAAAGGCAACAAGAAACATTTCATGACACATTTGGGCACTTCATATTGCAGTGCTCTCAATGAACACTGATCAAAAGAATCCTAGGAAGATCATTGCAATTTATGTAGCAACATCTACTGTAGAACACAAGGACGTAGAGAAATTCTACAAAGAAGTAGGTAAGACCATCCAAATTAAATTAATGTATACCTTACTACTTGGTGTCTTTAATGCAGAGGAAAGCATAGAGGAGGCACAATGAAACAATGTTGGAAAATATGGCTCAGAAAGAGGACAATGGATTATAAAATACACTGAAGTCTTAAGCCCATATGTCACTTTTTTCTTTTTATCACAACAAATGTTGGTTGAATACTTATTATGATTACATGAAAGGTACTTGGATGGAACACAAAGAGAACAAGATAAAGTCCCTATTCACAATCCAATTGCAAATACTTTTTCAAAAAAAGTCAGGAGTCACCAAACAGCATTACCACCACCTCCCCACATCCAAAAAAAAAGTAGGGAATAATCAACGATGGAGGGGCTGTAGGAAAACAGGTACAATAAGGCACTGCTGCCGTAAAACCATTCTGGAAAGTAATTTGAAATTATGCAAATAAGAGGCTCTACTTCAAGGCTTAGCCCCAAGGTCACTGAGAAGAAAGTCCCATTTACATCAGAATTTGTTGCTGCTCAGTAGCCTCTGACTCTGACTCTGCGACCCCCATTCTGGGTTTTTCTTGGCAAAGATACTTGGAGTGTTTGCCATTTCTTTCTCCAAATCATTTTACAGACAAGGAACTGAGGCAAATAGAACTGACTGACTTGCTCGGGGTCAGCCTGCCAGCAAGTGTCTGGGGCCAGATTTGCATTCATGAGGCTCAGCCTTCTGGATTCCAAGTGTTTAGTGATACAGTTCCTTTTTACATTCCTTTAATCCAACTATTCCAAATTGTTTTCTGGAATGGTTGGGCCATTCTAGTTTACAACTTCACCAACAATGAAGATTCTGATGCTTCAATTTCCTTGTCTAGACCATGGAGAACACTTGGATTCCCCCACCTTGGAGGTCTTCATGTACAGGTTAAACGACCATTTGATGGGTAAGTGGGAATTCACTTCATGCCAGTTTTGAACTAGATAGATTTCTTCTGAAATTTCCCTTTAAATTCTCAAAATTATTTGATACATCCTATCCCAGTTCATTTTAGTTGAACTTTTCAAGGATACCTCTTGCTCACTCCTTGTCTTCTTTGCTGGTTCACTGATATCCTCCTAATCCAGTGGTGGGGAACCTGCAGCCTCCAGGCCACATGTGGCCCTCTATGTCCTCAGGTGTAGCCTTGTGACTAAATCCAAACTTCACAGAACCAATCCCCATAATAAAAGGATTTATTCTATAATACTTGGACTCAGTGAAAAGGCCGCATTAGGTTAGGACCTAACCTCTACCCCATAAGGGTATCTTTGATTTTCTCCTTTGTCAATCTCATGCATTGCTATGGTTTCTGAACTATATATATAGTCTGGTATCTCCAACTATCTGCTGGTTACTTCCACCTGGATGGAGAGCCTCCACTTTAAATTCATCATGTACAAAATAATCCTACCCTTATCAACTTCTCTATTTCTGTTTTAAGTACCACTATATTCCCAGTCACCCAGGATCAAAAAACAAAAACAAACAAGTCATCCTTGATTCTTCCTTCTCCCACGTTACTCAGATCTAATGAGTAATTCAGTCCTGTACTCCTCTTCACATACGCTGCCACTGCCCTAGTACAAAGCACCCGTTACCACTCTGGGGCCTTCCTATTTAGTTAGGGAGAAAGGGCATACATATGAAATAGCAAATAGGAATGAAAGGGACATATCTGCTAGGTGATACAACTGATACTGCCATCAAGAAGCTTCAAGTGCTTGACAGTGAAGCTAGACACTAATATAATACTAGCACATAATATAATAGCACTTTAAGGCTTGCAAAGCACTTGACACACATGATCTCATCTGGTTCACATACATGGGGGGGAGGGGAGACTAAGTCCCAAAGAAGTTAAATGACTTCTCCAGGGTCACAGAGTAGTAGGCATGCAAGGCAGGATCCAAACCCAAGTCTTTCCTAGGTCAGATCATGCACTCTATGTAATACCACCTCTTGAAGGCCACAGTTTAAACGAACAAAAATAAGCAATCAAATGTGCAAATGGAAAGCATCTGACTGCAGCCTGAGAACTTGTGCTGGGGAAGAGTGGGTTTTAAGGGTCTCGAGGTCAGGAGGTAGGTAAGGTCGATGAAGAAGGTGGAGGCACTTGAATGTCAAGCTAAACCACTTGTCCTCTATCAGACACAGACAGAATCCTAGAATGTCTGAGTTAGAGAAGCCCTTAGGGATCTAAACCTAATGTAGTCCAATCCCCTCATTTAAAGTTTTAGTCTCTTGAGATTCAAAGAGGCTGACCTGGTCAAGGTCATGGGTCCAAAGGCTGTTTAACATCACAGAATTCACTAAGAATTAATACTAAAAACTTTATTTTAAAAATGTTTCCAAAGTAGCTCAAAACTTTATTTTGAGCAACTCATCATCTCTGGACAGTGGGAAGTAAGTAATTCTTATCTAAAATATGAAACAATGTAAGACCAAAATATACACAAGAGTTGGCCAAGTGGGCTCAGTGGGTCAGTCCTAAGTTGTAGGCCCTGAACCCTTACCACTTTCTCATAAAGGAGATTCTCTGAATAAAAGGCCTCACACCACAAATCCCAGCCCCAATACCATATGCTACTAAATCACGAACAGCTTCCTAGGGGGAGGAAAACCCACCTCTAGTTCAGTGGAAGACATACATTTGTCTAGATTTAGAATGGACTAGTCAGTCCACATTCAGCTATGGCTATGATGGTGTCCTGTCAATAACGTAGTTCACTGTCAAGGACGCGGTTTCACACAGTAATAAGATAATTCCCATTAATTAAGAACCCAAACTCCTGGAGCAATTCAAGGGCCAGGTTCTGCCAGGATGCAAAGACAAATACAAAGACAGCGGGCAGAGGTGCAGTCCTCAGCATCTTTAATACTATTTACAACCAAAGGACTAAGGAAAATACCTCAAATAAGAAACCCATTACCCCCCAAAATAACTGAGAAAATAGAATCCTATTTCTCCAAAAAGCTTTGCTCCTATCTAGTTGTGATTTGCTAGGTAATTAATGTATATTTATGCAATGAATAAGATAACCTTATTCTTCTCTAAGTAATGTCTTTAGACATAAAATGCTCTGCAAACAGACTGTTTGTTTCCTCTTCTTCCTAAGCATAGAGAACAACAATACAAGTAAAACAGGAACAAAATCCAAGGGAGAAACTACTCCCAATTTAAGAGATGAGGGATGAAAGAATGAGGCAGCAGCTCCTGCAGACTGACCACACCAGGCCTGAAAGGTCTAAAGCAAGGGAAGTTCTCTTTCACAGGAACTAACAGGCAGCTCTTCAGAATGGATAGAATGCTGGCTAGGTGTGTGTAAAACCTGGGTTCAAATCTCTCTCTCTGAGTCTTGGTTTCCTCACCTGTAAAACAGAGCTAATAATACCTGTAAGCATCCACCTCTCAGGGTTGCTGGGAGGATCAAATGAGATGAGGTAGGTATAATATACTGAAAACTTTACAGTACTATATTTAAAGTCAAGAAGCAGTTATTAAGTGCCTACTGTGTGCAAAGTACCATGCCGTAATTCACAGTATTGCCAGGTGTTACCAGTAAAGCAAAGAGCATGTAAGTGGGAGGAAGGAGATTTGGGTTCTAGCTTCAACCTTACCACTCACTTAGTGTGACCTCTGCTTTACTTCTGTCTCAGGCCTTGATTTCCTTGTCATCAAAATTATATAAAAAAACCTGCTTCATTACAGGGAAGCAGGTACTCTGGTACACTGCTGCTAAAACTGTAAGGGTCGTGCAAGTATTTTGGAGAAAAACAGCAATTCAGAAGAATCACAAAACTCATCATTTCTTTTACCTCAGTAATTCTACTAGAATTTTATTCTAAAAGTATTTAAAAGGAGGGAAAAAAAGCTATTAACACAAAAATATTTACAGCTGTTTTATTTGTAACAGCAATAAATTATAAATAGCCTATATATCAAGTGACTAGAAAACAGCTGAATAAAATATTCATTACATTGTATTAATGTAATAGGACATTATGGTACCATAAAAATAAACAAACATGAAGCAAACAAGGAAATAAGTAACTAAGTAATATAAAATGAAATCAACAGAAACATAATAAAAACACTGACATATACGTATAGCTATGAAAATGTCGAAAATAGAACTTCATACTAAACTGACAAAGACATAAACATTTTTTATTTGTATTCATTTGATTCTGTTTTGTTAAATACTAAGGAATTAATGTAAGATTTTATTCTACAGTTTACATGTTAATTTGTCACTGTTAACGGTTAAGTGTTTAATTTCAAAAATAAGTGCCCTGTTTTTATTTCACAGGTTTTTGGAAAGGGTGTATGCAAAAGCACTTTGAAAAGCTCAAGTGCTATACTAATTAAAGGAGGACAGATAGTGAACTCCAAGTGAGGAAATCAGCTCTACACCAACACAGGTCAGCACCTTCTTTGCAACTTTAACCTTAAAAGAATTGCCTTGAAGCACTGAGAAGCAAAGGGACTTGCCCAGATTTGTACAACAGTCAGTAAGATCTGAGATAATACTTGAAGCCAGACGTTGGCTTCAAGACTGGACCTTTATCCATTATGGTGCATCACCTCTCCTAAGGGAATCAATATGCTATTGGATGGCATGAGTGGGCAAATGCAACATTCTGGTAACAATACACTCACGCCTCCCCGGTTTGCAGATTATTTTTAATAATTTTAGGGGCAAAAAATACATTTAATAGTAAAATCAAACATAACCGTTTTTTGAGGATTCTAAAGGCATTTTGGGGCGGCTAGATGGTGCAGTAGGTAAGAGTGCAGGGCCTAGAATCAGAACACTTCAGCTGCCTGAATTCACATCTGGCCCCAGACTAGCTCACTTATTAGAGACCCTGGACGAGGCACTTCACCCTGTTTGTCCCAGTTTCCTCATCTGTAAAAATGAGCTGAAGAAGGAAATGGCAAACCACTCATCGTTGTCAAGAAAACCTAAATGGAGCCACAAAGAGTCAGACATGACTGAAACAAGTGAACAAAAAGCATTTTAGGATCTCATAATCCCTAAAGTCATGCAATTTAAGCAGAGATTATAATCTAGCACAAATGCCTCATTTTACCAATGAGGAAAATGAGGCCCAGAGAGAATAAATTACTTGCCCCAAATCACATAGGTAATGAGTAACAGAGCCAGGATTCTAACCCAGGTCCAAATTCTGTGCTCTTTTCACTACACCATGCTGCTTTCTATAGGTCTGTCTATAGACAGAAACCATCAATATAGTAGCAAAGCCTGGAAGTGTTGGCTAGTAGACATTTCTAATTGACAATATACTGGAAAAACCACCTTTTACTGTGCCTGTAAATATGTAAATGGTATTAAGAGGTAGGTGAGAGAATCTCTTTCCAATTTGGTTAATATCCTTCCTCACATTTATAGTCTTTACAGCTTACCTGGCTAACAAGTCTTTGAGCCCAAAGAGTTCTCTACCAATTACCCAACTGTCCCTGTAGATGCATATATTAAAAGCTACATATTTCACTTTTCAATCCAGCAAGTTCCTGTCTCCTGCTCACGCTGACAGGAGGATTACATGAACAAGGAACAGGAAGCAAACTGAATGGAAATACAAAGGAAAATCACAGATAGGATGTTTTTTTAATCCTAGTTATTCTAATTGACTTTATTACTACTGTTAAAAACTGCTAAAGTGTCTCCACTTTTAATGGCTTTTTCCCTTAGGAGATATTTCAAAGAAATTGTAATTAGACAATTAACTAATGACTGCCTTTCCTATTCTTTACAAGCTAACTCACTTCCCCTTGACACCATGTCACTGCCCTCTCCTGGCTCTCTTCCTACCTGTCCGACCACTCAGTTTCTCAGTTTCCCTTGCTGGATCTTTGTCTAGATCAAGCCTGATAATGCCAGGGATCCCACAGGGCTCTTTTCTGAGCCCTCTGCCCCTGTCCTTCCACACAGTTTTACTGGGTGTTCTCATCAGTTTCCACACATTAAATTTTCATCTCTATGCAGATGATTCTCAATGCTACTTAGACAGCTCTAACTTCTCTCCTAACCTCCAGAATGGCATCTCCAACTACCTGTTGGACATCTCTAACTGGATGCCCTATAGACATCTTAAACTTAATAGGTCCAAAAGTGAGTTATTTTCCCCCCAACATTCCCTCTCCAATTTCCTAACTCCCTTATTACTGTGAGGGAACCACCAGTCACCCAGGCTCACAGCCCACTTGTCATTCTCAACTCCTTACTCTTTCTCACTTCTTGTGGCCCATCGATTTCATCTCTGAAACATGCTTTCTTCATTCCTCTGACACTGCCACCGCCCTGCTGCAGGCCCTCATCACCTTGTACCTTGACCACTATAACAGCCTGCTGGTGGGTCTGCCTGCCTCAAATCTCTCCCGAGATGCAGTTCGTTCTTCTTCAGCTGTCAAACTGGTCTTCCTAAAGCTCAATTCGGACCATATCCCAAATCTACACCTCCCCTCCCCCCAGTGGTTCCCTATCACCTCCAAGATTAAATATAAAATCCTATTTGTCATTACAAGTTATTCATAAGCTGGCCTCTCCCACTTTTCCAGTCTTCCAATACCTTTCTCTCCCCCTTTGCCACCCCACCACCTGTCCCCCATATTCTGTAATATAGTGATACTGGCTTCCTCAAGTTTCCTTGGACAAGATCGCACATCTTCCTATTCGGTGCACTTTCTTTTTGCTCTAGGTCTGGAATCCTTTCCCTTCTCATCTCTGCCTCCTGGTTTCTTTCAAGTCCTAGATAAAACCTCACCTTCTCCAAGCAGCCTTTCCTGATTGCCCTCAACATGAGAGCCTTCCCTCTGTTAATGATCTCTAAGGTAGCTTACATTTTTTTGTGCAGTTGTTTGCATGTTGTCTCCCTCATCAGAAGATGAGCTCCTTGAAACAGGAACCATCGCTTTCCACTTGTATCCCTAGCACTTAGAACAATGCTTTTCACATAGTAAGCACTTAAAAAATGCCTCCTTCATTCATTAAAAGAAAGAAGACAGCTGGAATATGTCTCCCTTTTATTTTGGCACTCCCCTCTCTCATTCCTAGCCCCACCAAAAAAATAAAAAGTCCAAGAACTTCTGAAAAACATCTCCTGGGAACAAATGGCTTTCTGTCTTCTACAGTGAACTACTTACTATTCTAACGTGCCAAGATTTTGCCACAGATGTAATCCAGGGCATAGATTCACTTTCTTAGGTTTCCTATAACTAAGTCTGACCATAACTCAAAAGAGATTATACCAATACTTCAGATTTCATGAACTTGGAACTCAAAGTTCTAAGTGTCATTTAAGGGAAAGGAAGGGGAAAGTTGGGGGTGAACTGATATTCTTAATCGTAGAAACAAGCCTCACCTGCAGGGTAACTATAAAGGAAACCCCTTCCCATGTTCTGTTCCGTTATGACAAAGACTTCCAAATACTCAGGAAGCATTTCAACTTGTATCATTAACAAGTGTATTTAACTACAAGGCTGAATTAAGGGGCCAAGGGAAAACAGCTTTCTTTGCAATGAAATTTGGGGATGAAGGTGAAGGAGAAGGTAATTCTTACATAACATAATTGTAGCTGAATCTGCTCCATGGATCCTATTTTCTAACCCTTCAAGTTCACAAACCAAGATACAGGCTAATTAATAAATGACTCCTTTCCCTGGCTTCTGTGTACACTCCATTTTAGCACCGTGTGAACTTGGATTTATGGTAAAATGGGATTCAGGGTAACCTTGCCATGCACGTCCAGCTCTATTTCCTGAACCTGATGGAACATTAGATACCAATACTAGAGCTTCCAACTGATGATGCTGGCAGGGTGGGAGGCCAAAGTAATCTAACCGTTCAAATCAACATTCTCCAAGGCAAACAATAACAAGAAGGCCCTCGCATGTTCCTGAGTGCTCCAGTGAAGGGTGATCTGAATACCTAAAACAAGCTGTCTAATCAGAGAAACACAATAAGTACCTCCAAAGTGTTTGGACTGTGTGTCTCTTTGGGTAGGTAGATGCCAGGAGGCAGCAGAAGGGCATACAGCACAAAGCACCCTGGAATAAAGAAAGAATTGGTTAACCTCGAGTCAACGTTTTTCACTCCAAGAAGCAGGGACGTGCAGAAAGGAAGCTCTCTCCCATTCTGCTTGGGCACAGACGAGCATCCTGACAGCGCCAGGCTGGATCTGCCTGTGCTGCAGGACTCAGAGGCCAGCTTCCCAGGGAGCCAGCACATCCTAATGCACCGCACACCCTGCCCTGGATTACTGGGCGCTCACATGGCTCCTTCTGCCTAGGAGGAGTGAGGGGAAGCTCTGACCCAGACTGAGCCCCCAGACCCACCCTGGACAGTGTGGGGGACAGCAGGCCAGGCTGGGAAGTGGAGGCCCTGCCCAAGGGGGCCCAGCCCAAGGGGGCTCTGCCCAAAGGGGCCCGGCCCAAGGAGGCTCTGCCCAAGGGGGGCCCGGCCCAAGGGGGCCCTGCCCAAGGGGGCTCTGCCCAAGGGGGCCCCGGCCCAAGGGGGCTCTGCCCAAGGGGGCTCTGCCCAAGGGGGCTCTGCCCAAAGGGGCCCGGCCCAAGGAGGCTCTGCCCAAGGGGGCCCCGGCCCAAGGGGGCCCCTGCCCAAGGGGGCTCGGCCCAAAGGGGCCCGGCCCAAGGAGGCTCTGCCCAAGGGGGCCCCGGCCCAAGGGGGCTCTGCCCAAGGGGGCTCTGCCCAAAGGGGCCCGGCCCAAGGAGGCTCTGCCCAAGGAGGCTCTGCCCAAGGAGGCTCTGCCCAAGGGGGCCCCGGCCCAAGGGGGCTCTGCCCAAGGGGGCTCGGCCCAAAGGGGCCCGGCCCAAGGAGGCTCTGCCCAAGGGGGCCCCGGCCCAAGGGGGCTCTGCCCAAGGGGGCTCGGCCCAAAGGGGCCCGGCCCAAGGAGGCTCTGCCCAAGGGGGCCCCGGCCCAAGGGGGCTCTGCCCAAGGGGGCTCTGCCCAAAGGGGCCCGGCCCAAGGAGGCTCTGCCCAAGGAGGCTCTGCCCAAGGGGGCCCCGGCCCAAGGGGGCTCTGCCAAGGGGGGCCCTGCCCAAGGGGGCTCTGCCCAAAGGGGCCCGGCCCAAGGGGGGCCCTGGCCCAAGGGGGCCCTGCCCGAGGCTGTCAGGGATCATCCGGCTGCCTGTAGAGGAGTAGGTGTGCGTACACATGTACATGTGTGTATGTGTCTGTGCATGTGCGCATATATGCGTGTGCACGAGTGCATATGTGTGCGTACATGTGTGCATGTATGTGTGCATACGTGCGCGCGGATGTGTGCACACATGCCTGTATGCTGTGTGTAGGCATGTGTATGTATGTGCGCATGTGTGCATGTCTGTGTGTGGATGCATGTACACGTACGCGCGTACACGCAGACGCCCGCCCGCACCACGCACCGCCCCACGCACGGCCCGCGCGTCACGGGGCCCCTCCATGCCCCCCCCAGCCGTCCTTCCCCCCATCACTACGGTTACACAACCTCCGCCCCCCTCCCGCCCCCCCTCCCGCTCCCTCCGGCCTCAGTTTCCCTCTCCCCCTCCCTTCCGCATCCCGCTCCCGTCCGCCCCTCCCCCCGAGGATGCTCCCGGGCAGGATGCCCCGCCCCCAACGGGGGCCTCTCCCCCCGCGGCCCCCCCCGGCCCTCCCGGGCTCGCCGTCCCGCGGCCCTGCCGCTCGCCCCGAGCCCCCCCGCCCCCCGGCTCCGGCCCGTCACGACGGCCGGCTTCCTTCCCGTGACTCACCCGCGGGGCCCTGGCAGCGGACGGCCGCGGCTCCCCGCCGGGGGCTGGGCCCCCCGGGCCTCCAGGGTCCGGCCCGCCCGGCCGGCAGGCAGGCAGCGCTGGCGGCTGAGCCCCGACGGCGGCGGCCCTTCGGCGGCCGCTCCGCACCCGCTCCCGGCTCGGCTCCGACTGGGTACGGATCAACAACAAGATGGCGGCCAGCCGAGGGGGCGGGGGCCTGGCGTCATAGCAACCATACCGGCAAGGAATACGCCCCTCGCCGGGGCGGCTTCCCCAATCACAGGCCGCTTCGCCCGCCGGCCGGGGTCAGCGCCCCCTGCTGACAGGTCGCGCGGCCCGTCAGTCCAAAGCCTCCCGCATCCCCAACGCCTACTCGGGTCCGCAACGCCAAGGGCACGTGACCGTGACGGGCCTCTGCGCCTGGGCCGCGCGCTCCGAGCGGCGGGAGGCCTGCGGGCCGAGGGCGCTGCGACGGGCGGGCTTCCGGGGGGCGGGCGCGGGCCGGGCCGAGGGGGGGGCGCGGGCCGGGCCTGAGGCGGGGGCGGGCCTCGGGGCGCGGGCCGGGCCTAGGGGGGGGGGCGCGGGCCGGGCCTGAGGCGGGGGCGGGCCTCGGGGCGGCGGGCCGGGCCTGGGGGGGGGGGGGCCCAGGCCCCGCCCCTCCCCCCCCCCCCCGCCTGGGGCCCCCTCGCCTCAGAGGAGGGAGCTGCCGCCCCTCCAGGCGGGGTCTGACCTGCGCAAGAGCGGCCCAAGCAGGTGTAGACGGGACCCAGGGCGCGCCCGAAGACGGCCACGGTGCCAGCAGGCAGCGGCCCGAGGGCTTCGGGGGAAATGGGGCAGTGATGCGGCCCAGGAGAGCGCAGGGGCGATGGGACTGCCGAGCTGGGCCGAGGAGCCCCGCGCGGGCAGTGCAGGTGGATGAGGTGGAAGGGGCGGACGGGGCGGCCCAGGGATCGCTTTGGGGACTTGCGGGGGCTCCCCTGCCTTTAGGAAAAGAAGCATCTCTCCTAAGGCTACCACTTATTCTGGGCAGCCGGGTGGTGCAGTGGGTAGAGCACCAGAGCAGGGGGCAGGAGGACCTGAGTTCAAATCTCACCTCAGACACTTGGCACTCACTAGCTGTGAGACCTTGGCCAAGTCACTTAACCCTAACTGCCTCATCCTGGGTCATCTCCCGTCATCCTGATGAATATCTGGTCACTGGATTCAGATGGCTCTGGAGGAGAAGTGAGGCTGGTGACCTGCACAGCCCTCCCTCAAAGTCAAGTGCAAGTCACGTCATCTCTTCTCTGGTGGCATGGTCTTCTTCAGCAAGGAAGGACACCACACACACCATTGATTCCATTGATTCCACGTGGCTTTGAATCAAGAGTCCCTCCGCTGGTGTTAGATTGGAGCCCACATCTCCCTGGCGTCAAGGGCAGCATGCTTCCTACTATTGTCACCCTGCCTCTGACCAGTCTCTAAAGAATCCAAGTTCTGGGTGACTGAAAGGGCAGTGGAGGCCAGTCTGTTTGGTGTAAAAAAACTGGAGATTATGACAAGGATAATCTACGGAGGAGTGATGGAAGATGCCCAAGATGTGTGCTCAGATGGATCGTCATGCATCAAGAGCCAGTGGTAACAGATGGATAGCCCACCTCCAGCACTAGGACTCTCATGATGTTAGAAAACATTCTAAGTGTTAGAAGACATCCGCTAGGACACCAGAAGTGAGGGTTGCAGAGGACAAGTGCGGATGGCTTATGAGCTGCCCCTTTGCCAGGGCCTACGTAAATGACATTTCAGATCCATGAAGCATTAATGTTGTTTTCCTCCTGTGTAAAGCAACCTACTTAACATTCATATCAGCTGCCATGGAGACCTGTTCCAACACATGTTATTTGGCTCGTCTTCATAGAGATCAGTCAGGAGTGGCGGGTACAAGTCCTAGAAGAAGAAATGTTCCCCTCAAAGAAGCCGGTTGCATTTTTTGCTTGGCAATTTCTTTCACAGCCTGAGGGACTATAAAATAGGCCATCTTGGGTCAGAGGAATAAGGAAATTCCATGGCTCTGGGCCCTCTACTTCCCTGAAATTCAGACCCACAAGCTATTATTATTAGCGCTGCAGCAAAACCCAAATGGCCCCAATGATCAGGCCTCAAAGAGCGAATGTCATCAGAAAGAGAATGGGCTTTCCGTGGGGAATTTGAACATATTAGGCTCAATTATTACTGTGATAACTATAGTGGTGTTGACTAATGAGGCTTGTTAGGGCTTTAAAAAAAGAATTTGGCCCAGGGATTGGGCTCTTACATTAAACCATGACCTTGGGCATTTCCCATGCTATTGCCAAGAGATTCCAGGAATCCTGAGAAGTTGAAGCAGCTGTGACTAGCCAGCATACCACAGGTCACAGCCTTTATGACATGGTTAGCTTCACTCAATCAGCGCATCTAAAGAGCTTCAAACCTTCTTTATCACTGGAATCCTTTCTGGATCCCCAGGTTCCCAATAAATGATGACCTAAACCCAAGTAGTACTACTAAGCTACCCACAAGCAACTAGGCCTGTAATCAGACAGGGACAACCGCCCTGCAGGTCCATGCAGGATGATAGAGTTATGAGGAGTGGCACTGAGGAAAACTAGAGTTTGAAGCATTCACACCCAAATGCCCAAGGGGAGAGATGCTGGACGGAGCTAGGATAAAAAGGACTCCACCTCAATTTTTTTTTTTTTGGTGATGCAACCAGGATAGGAAGCTCCTCAGGACACCAGACCACTAAGCAAAGCTTCCAGGGCTACTTTTGCTTCCTTTCTCCTAGAAAAGGTCCAGTTTACTCCACATGACATGAAGCAAATGCTCAATTACTCCACTGGGGAGGATTCCCCGATTTTGGTTAAAATTCAGACTCTTGTACATGGTATAAATAACATTTAATCTAGCATTAAGGCCCTCTACAGTCTGGAGGCAACTTACTTTTCAATCAATAAGCATTTATTAGACTCTGAACTCTCATTGGATTTTCTAGCTTCTTGAGGACAAAGACTCTTTGACCTCTTTCTCTTTTTGTATCCTCAGTATTTAACACAGAGCCTGGAACAGAGGTACTTAAATGCCTGCATTAGATAGGAACTTAATGAATGCTTATTGACTGACTGACCATTAAATCAATTAATCAATCAATAAACATGTATCAAGCTTCAGATGCTCCAAACACTATACTAAACACAGGGAATACAAAAAGTGTCTAAAGATACTCAAGGAGCTTACGATCTAATGGGGGAGACAAAATGCAAATAGATAGATACAAAGCAAGCTACGTACAAGATTATTACCCATTTATGTTTATACATATATAATATATAATAATTATATATATTATATATTATTGTATTTATATTTATGTATTATACTACATACAAGAAATTACCCATTTCCACCTACCCTGAACTCAAGCTAAACTGAGCTACTTCCTATGCCATGATCTTGTCCTGCCCTGGCTCACATCTGGATGATCTTCCTTGCATGGAATGCCTCGTTGTTCTTGTGGCCACCTGTTGAGAGCTTTCTCCCTCAAGGACCAGCTTAGATTCCCACTCCTCCACCAAGTCTTGCCTTAGTGTTTCAGCTGAAAATGATTCTCTAATCTCAAATTTTCCTAGAAAGCTTTATCTGGATTTCTCCTTTGCCTCTTAATCAACTTTGCTTTATACATATCTGTAAAATGTCCCTCCATTAGACTGTAAGGACTTTGAAGACTGACTTTTGTGTTTCATCTTCATATGTACAGTACCTAGCATATAACAGATCCATAATGAATATTTGTTAAATTGAATTTGACACATGAGCTAATTGATGATTGGGATACAATAAAGGAAACGGGCAAAACTAGTGGTTGGAAATTGACCTCTTTTCTATTTCCCAAGAATGGGAAGCAGATGGCCAAAGTAAGATTTAGGCATCCTCAGCTCATTAATGATGATAGTAACAGCTTATATTCATTTATCATCAATCATTGTGGAGCTCAAAGCACTTCGTAATTTTTTAAAAAGAAAAATCCCCTTATTAATCCTTCTAGAGCATGCCTGGAAGGTAAGGTGAGAGCAAGCTGTTATAGCATTCTGCGTATTACAACGTAGCTTCTATTATAGCAGCTAGGTGGCGCAGCTGATAGAGTGCTGGACTTGGAGTTGGGAAAAACTGTTTTCAAATCCACTTTCAAGCTGTGTGAGTCACTTAACCTCTTTCTGGGTCAATTTCTCCCTCTATAAAGTGGAGATACTAACTCTCAGGGTTGTTGTGAGGTAAAATGAGATAGTACTGATAAAACACTTTGCAAACCTCAAAGCACTAAATGCTAAATATTTTTATTATTATTAAGCAGAAGAAATGGGAGGGTAATCATTGAAACCTACCTAGAGAAAAGACCCAGATTTCCTGCTTCCTCTCCTACTAATGTCTCCACTAAATGGTGAGGGCTTCTGAGGCTGCTTCTCCTAACCCTAAGGTGGGACAGCATCCTCCAAGAGAACTGTAATATTCCCTCAATTTCAGGCTGTCAAGCAATGTTATTGATGGCACGAGAGAGCAAGGGACAAAATCATAAACTATTGTACCCAATAACTCTTACATGCTTTTAACAATTTTAAAAAGTGTGGAGGAAAATGGAAGACAGTAAGAAAGGAACTGAGGGCTCATTGGGCTCTCAACAAAACACTTAGAGAATCACAGGCTGCCAGTGCAATGGGATGTCTTCTGTTCGTTACAGGGTGATCTGACCCTGCTATGCTTCTCTTTTTTTAAGAGTTATCTTATTGACATTCAATCTCCCATTAGAGTAAAATAACACCTTTATTTTTTGTAAGATTATTCTGATAGTGAAACACAAACTGGAAGTTAGGGTCGGTCTAAGGTAGTAGGAGAAAAGGAAGGGAGGGGCTGGAGGGAAGTAAGGAGTCAGCAGGGTATGAAACCAGCAGGGAAATGAGTCAGCCTAGAACCCTTTTATGTATCTCACCCATTTCCAAAAAAGTACGGCTACTAATTTCTTAAAACAGTTCTGGCCCATGCTGTGCAGATTTGCCTCAGAGCCAGCGTCGTGCTCCTGTACTGCTGCTGAAGAGATAATCTCTGCCTGTAACTAGATGTGAAAAGCAGTGAGTTCTATATGACTTCACCTTGGCAGGTCCAAGCAGGATCTTAGGGTGTGTAAGGGAAGTAGCATATGGCCAGCCATTTTCATCCAGCTAAAAATTGAGCTCCTGAAAGGTAGTCCCAAGACATAAGGCAACTCACCAGGAAAGGGTAGAGAATTTGGAACTATGCCCCCAGAAGCTATTAAATTGTACATACTCTTTGACCCAGTAATGCCACTACCAAGTCCATATACCAGAGATCAAAGAAAGATGGAAAGGACCCATATATACAAAAATATTTATAGCAGATCTTTTTGTTGTGGCAAAGAATTGGAAACTGAGAGGAAGCCCATCAACTGGGGAATGGTGGAACAATTTATGGTATATAATAAATGAGAAAGGGACGGTTTCAGAAAAAAAACTGGGAAGATTTGTATGAACTGTTGCAAAGTGAAGTGAACAGAGCCAGGAGAACGTTCTACACAGTAACAAAAATATTGTAAATATAATCAACTGTGAAAGACTCTGATCTGAATAAACTCTGATCAATGCAATGACCCACCATAACTCCTAAGGACTCAAGATGAAACATGCTATCCACCTCAGACAGAGAAATGATGGATTCAGAGTGAAGACTGAAGCATATTCTCTCTCTCTGTCTCTCTCTCTGTCTCTGTGTGTGTGTGTCTCTCTCTCTGTCTCTGTCTCTCTGTCTCTGTCTCTCTCTGCCTCTCTCTGTCTCTTTCTGTCTCTCTCTCTCTCTCTCTGTCTATCTCTCTCTTTCTCTGTCTGTCTCTCTTTCTCTGTCTGTCTCTCTCTCTCTCTCTCTGTCTCTGTCACTATCTTTGTCTCTGTCTCTCTCTCATGTTCATGGCTAATGCAGAAATTTGTTTTTCAAGATTATACTTTGTATGTTAGTAATGGGTTTTTTTTTTCTTGCCTTAATGCAGGGGCGGGAAGGGGAGGGAAAGAATTTGGAACTGAAAAAAAGAATTATGAGAGAGAAATCAGGGGAAAAAAGTGTGGGGGGTATTAAGTGAAGGCTAAAGAGGCAGTGGTTGGGGTGGCCCTGCAAGTCCTGAATTGCTTTCAGTCCAGGCCAGAAGGGAAAGTATGAATAAGCTTAAAGCAAAGGGGCGTGAATGTCAGGGTGTCATTGCACAGGGAGTCTGGTCAAGGGAGCCTTCCTGTTTCCTAAAGGGCCAAGGTGGCAGTGATGGCACTTGTTCCAAACTGAATTTGGTGACAATATGTCCCTTCATTTGCAGAAGGGGCAGGAAATAGAGAACTTACCAGGGTCCTGGGCTCTGCCATCAAACTGCTGCTGCTCAGTGGGAAAGAAAAAGGAAACGAGGGAAAAGCAATTAGCAGTCTCCCCACCTGCACACACCCCCACACCAGCATCTAGTTCTAATACCCAGAATTGCTATAGCCTTTGCTTATTCTAGCCCAAGGTGCTAGATGTGGGTAGCTCCCTTGATCTAGAGCTCTGATCTATCAATCAAACAACACACATTTATTAAGCACCAAAGGTCTACCAGGTGGAGACAGCTTGATGACTAAGTGGATAAAGCTCTGGACCTGGAGTCAGGAAGACCTGAGTTCAAATCCAGTCTTAGACACTTACTAGCTATGTGATCCTGGGCAAGTCACTTAACCTTTGTTTACCTTAGTCCATTGGAGAAGGAAATGGCAAACCACTCCAGTATCTAGACCAAGATTTGACATCCTATGATCCGCAGGGTCCTGAAGAGTCATTCATGAAAGACTGAACAATTATCAGGTAACATTGGAGGAATTGCAGGTACAAAGGCAAAAAACAAATAGTCCCTGCTCTCCAAGAGCTTATAGTCTACGGGGAAGTCAATAGGTGCATACATTTGTTCAGTTGCTTTTCAGTCATGTGCAACTCAGTCATTGTGACCCCATTTGCAGTTTTCTTGGCAAAGATACAGAGTGGTTGGCCATTTCTTCCTCCATTTCATTCTATGGATGAGCAAATTGAGGCAAACAGGATAAGTGACTTGCCCAGGGTCACACAGCCAGTAAATGTCTCAGGAAGATGAGTCTTCCTGACTCCAGGCTTCACACTCCATCCACCACATCATTTATATATGTTCATATGTAAGTACACGCAAAATTATATACCAGAAAAATACAACATAGCTTGGTGGAAGAGGTAGGCTACATGAGTAAAGGTAGCATAGGCTGAATTTTGAAGTAAACAAGATATGGGGAATTTGTGGAGGAAAAGGGACAATCAAATAGGGGCAGTACTATCTTGGAGATAGCTCTGGTGCCAGTGGTTGTTAGTAGAAGTGCCCTTTGAGATCATATTTATAAAGTGCTTGGCCCAGGGCCTGGCATGTAGGTGCTTAATAAATGTTTATCTTACACCCTTTCCCCTCCCTTTCAAACCCCATTGATTGAAGCAGGCTGAGCTATACCAGACTGAGGATGCTGCTAGCTTCATCATCCTTTATTCTTAGCTCCCCAACAGAATTTTCATTTCTTCTGGTGCTAGGCGAAAGAAGAAAGTAAAGGAAGCAGTGGAAGATGCCTTCAGGGGCCCTAGCATTAGTGATCTTGAAAAATCTCTGGTAAAACTGTTTCTAATAGGGCAGGGGCCTCAGCAGAGCAGGTTGCTTCTGCCATAGAGTGGTTGTCAGACCCCAGCAACTGGCTTTGAAAGTAAGGCAGTTGATTAAGGATGATCAAAATCCTGTGAAACCCAGGGAGAAAAGGGAACAGAAGGCTGCTACTTTACCTGTCCAGTAACAGAGTCTGGGAGGATTGTCCATGTGTTTGCTGGCTTAGCGCCATCCTAGAATAAAAGGAAGGAGTATCAGGTAAGTGGAATTAAGATTCTTTGTGCCTAGAGGAATTTCTGCTTTGCCTCTAACCTATACTCTCTTTCGTGATGACGTGTTAAGGCTTCACACTTGATATGGAGATAAGTAATTTGGGTAAAAAAATGACCTATTAAATTGAACTCCATCTATTAAAGGTTAAATTTTATTGCCATTCCTCATTATAATAAAGGCCTCTAAATGGAATACGGGGCCCTAATACTTAAAGAACGAAGTATTCTTCAGTCCCCATTAGTGATGCTAGATGAGGCCGGCAGAGAAAATATCTTATGCCAAGTTACTGCATCCATCCATCCATCCAGTTGACATTCCCTGAGAAGCTACTGTGTGCACAGCCCCTGGGCTCAAGGTTGAGGAAAAGAAAAACGTGGAAATTCTACAGTTGAAATCAGAGAAGGAGGAAAGGGAGACACTCAAGAGTAAAATTCTGAACACAAAAGGGGAAACAATTCCAGTGAGGCAGAAAAAAAGGACATGTCTGAAGAGACAAATGTGGATGTGCACAGGAAACCAACTAACTTAAAGGAAAAAAGAAATATACAGAAGATAGAAATAAGGCTGGGTAACAGAAAATGAATATAAAAGCATGATATGGTTCACTAAAAATAATGTCAAGTGCTCAATAAAACCCACAGTGACCCGAGATTGTCAAGAAAAGTTAAAGACAACAAAAAGGTGTGGGTTTTTTAAGCTACACTGGAAGAAAAGATCCAAGAAAGGAGAGAGCTTTTGCTTGGGAAGGCAGCAGCTAACAAAAGAGAGAAACCAATGTTTCCCCATTCTTATTTTGCTTCTATTCCCTCTGCCCTTGCACTGGAAATGATGAACAAAATGGCTAACAGGAGATGATACGATAAGTACGGTCATAGCAAGAGAGCATCGTGCTGCCCTTAGATAATTCAAGACACCTTCCCAGATGAACTGTATCTCCAGGTACCAAAAGAACTGGTACATAGAGTTGCTGTCAGCCATATTTGAAAGATACGGAAAATGGGAAAGGTAGCGCAAGATTGGAGAAGGGCAAATGTCCTGATTTTCAGAAAAAGGAAAAAAAACCAGAATCTGCAAACTGTAGGAGGCTAGTCAACTTGATTTCAATTCCTGGGAAATTCTAGAATGGATCATTATAGAGGTATTGGTAAACTTTTAGAAAGGGATATGGTGACTACCATAGCCAGCTTGGCTTCTCAAGAACAATGATCCCAAGCTTCCTACCCTATATCCAACCCAGAGAAGCCAGAGGCCCACACACCCTCTTCCTTTATCTCTCCCTAACCAGCCCAGAGGAGCCAATGCCAATGTGATCAATGCCCAGTGGACTCTCTTCTTCTTCTGATGCCCTCTAAAATCACCTGCCTCCACCCCCATTCATCCCAGAGAAACAGCCATGAGACAAAGGAATAGTGTCTCTAGCCTTTAACTTGAAACCACTCAATGGACACAGTGAATGCACCCCAACTCATCTGTGCCTACCTCAAGGAATATTGAAAAGGCCCCTAAACACAGCAACAATTTGGAAAACCCAAAGGGAACTGCTCAAAAGGACTGCCAGAAGCCACTGGAGGCTATGAGAGGGATCACTCAGGGAAATCTAATAAATGGACTTGACATCTGTGAACACTGGGCCTCCACAGGGCAAATATGAGTAAACAGAAGAAAATACCAAACACGATGAGAAAAATCTATGGGTTAGAAAACCCAAAAAAGAAACCCAGATGAAGAAAGTTTGACACCTCCGATTTAAGAACACTAAAAATGCAACTACAAATTAATTGGAACAATAATCTTGGTCAAGTAGTAAGATATAAAATAGAAAGCCTTTTTTTATGTTACTAACAAAAGTCAAGAGGTAAAGATAGAAAAAGAATTTTCTTTTAATATAATTACAAAATATAACATCTGGAGGACCACCTATAAAGACACACATAAGAATTATAGGAATATAACTATAAAACACTTTACAGAAATATAGACCTAAATGATTAGAGATATATTAATTACTCATGGTTGGACTATGACAATGTAATAAAAATGATAACACACCTAAATTAATTTATAGGTTCAGTGTCATACTAATCAAACTATCAAAGGGTTACTTTGTAACTAAAACTAAAAAAGAATTAATAACAAAATTCATCTGGAAGAAAGTTAAGTAAGAGTCTCAAGGTAGATCTTTTTTAAAGTGGAAAAGAAGTAGCTTAGCTGTACCAGACTGCAAACTAGATTATAAGGCAATAATTATAAAAATTTCCCTAGTACTTATTAAAAAATACAAACATCGATCAGTGAAATAGATTAGATATACAAGATCCAGATGCAATTGATCATAACAGCATAATGTTAGATAAACCCAAGAATTCCAAACACTAGAGTAAGGCTTATCTGACAAAACTATTAGGTAAACAAAAAGGTAGTTTGGAAGAAATTAAGGTCAGGCCAACACCTCACTCTATACCATAAACTCCAAATGGATACGTGACCTAGATATAAAAGAATATCACAACTATAAATAGGAAAAGATTTTTTTACCAAACAGGGGATAGAGCAGATCACAGGTAATAAAAATAGATGCTACTGATTAAACAAATTTGAAAAATTTTCTCCACAAACAAAATCAGCATAATTAGATTAGAATGAAAATAATTACCTAATGATCTTCGCAGCATACTGCTCTCATAATGGTCTGCTATCCAAGGTATATAGAAATTGATATAATTAACTGATAAGACCAAGAGCCATTCCCCAAGAAAAAAATGGGCAAAGGATATGAAGAAGCAGTTTTCAAAAGGAGGGCAAACCATCAACAATCATATGTTTAAATACTGCAAATCAATAGAAAGATAAATGAAAATTAAAGCAATTGAGATTCTACCTCATGTCCATCATATTGGAAAAGATGACCCCCCCCCCCCACAAAGGAAAATGGAAACTGTTGGAGGGGCTGTGGAAGGACAGGCATACAGATGCTCTGCCAGTGGAGCTGTGAATTGATCATTCTGGAAAGTAATTTGAAACTCTACCATAAAAAGTCATTAAACTGTGCCTGTCTTTGAATTCAATGACACCACTATTGGATATCTATTCTATATAGATCAAAGAAAGAGGGGAAGAACTGACATGCAACACTTTTTTTTATAGCAAAGAACTGACAACAAAGGGGATGTCCATAAAATGGAAATGGCTAAACAAATATATTACTGTAATTGAATATTATTTACACCATAAGATATGAAGAAAGAGAAAGATTCTAAGAAACCTGTGAGGCTTTTATGAAGTGATGTGAAGTAAAGTGAGTAAAATCAGAATAATTTACAGTGTAATGGGGTGGACTGGGCTAATGAGAATGCAGAGATCGCACACTCAGTCTCCATATGGACTTGAGAATGTGTAGTTGTTATTTCCATTTTGATCACAACACAAAGAGGAGCCTTTTTGACTGACTTCCAAGCCCTAACTGGGGGTGTGTTCAAAAGGTAAAAAGTAAGCATCTTTCTTTCTCATGTTTCTCTGGATGAGTTCAAATGAGGTTGTAAAAACGACTGGAGATGACTAAAGTGAAGTGTTGTGAGCTTCAAAGTCAGGAGTAAGCCACCAGAAAACCAGAATCTGAGTATATTCTGGGGTTTGTTAAAAGCCTGACCCAGCCCAGCAGTAGCAGAAATGGAATTCATTCATCTATCAGTCATGTGACATTTGGAAGTGAACTTGATGGGACAAATGCTCTGTAGAAACCTACAGACCAAGGTAGTATAGAGGAGAGTGTATCTCCTGGTTGGGGAAAATGTATTTCTCTTCTTGGTATGCATTCATAGTAAATATCTGTTTCTTGACAAAAGCAAGACCCCCAATCTCTTCCATATGAGGACTACACATTGCAATTGCTCACCAGTTCCCCATTGCCATATAATAAGGAAAATAGGAAAACAATGTTGAAAGACGTAAGAGCTATGAGCAGTGCAATGACCTATCACTACTCAAGAGTGATGATGTATCATGCTCCCTACTTTTTGACAAAGAAGGTGATGAACTAGAGACACAGAATGAGATAGACATCAACAGACATTGTTCATGTAGTGTATTTTTTTTTCTTGACTATATTCATTTTTTACAAGGGAGGGTTTTTTTGGGGGAAGGAAATGTATATAAGGGAGTGAAGGGGGTGATAGTGATACAAAAAGAGAAAAAAAAGGAAAAGGTGTTTAAGAAATATTTTTAAAATGCACAGAAGTGAGCAGAAGTAAGTTTAGAAGAAGATTCAGACAAGCAAGGAAGGCTATATTGGAGCTAATGTACTATTTCATATGTACTAAAAAAAAGTCAAGAAGTATCAAATAGAGATTCACAGTATTGTGATTTATTTGTAAAAGAAAGTGTTCATGTTTATTGATTTTCATCAGGTTCATAATCATAAAAATGATAATTTTTAAAAGATTTTTGACAAGGTTACTACACTGATGGAAGAAAATGCAGCAAATATAATTTAAGCTAGCTCTTAGCAATACTTTTGAGCAAGTACCACATGTTCTTTTTGTGAAGAAGATGGAGAAATGTGGATTACATGATAATACAATTAGATTGATTCAAAATTTCTTGGATGGTTGGACTAGAAGAATAGCCTTTAATGGTTTGATGTCAATTGGTCAGAAAGTCTTCAGTAAAATAACACAGAGACCTGTACGTGGTCCTGGTTATGCTGAACATTTTAATGATTTGGATAGTGGTCTAGAATCAGTGCTTCCTAAACCCATATGGGCTTGTGAAAAATTTGTCAACAATAAAAGATTTCTGAACATGCAACAACCAAAAATTAATTAGAAATCAAATATGTAATGAATCCAATGTGTTTCTGGCAGTGCTTGCCCAGGTTGCATTGGCAACTTTGCTGCAGCCTTGGTTCTGAACACAAACCATGCACACTTTGCACTGCACATGTCCTCAGGCCATGCAACATCAACATTAGTACATCAGAAGCTAACAGAAAAAGCTGAAGAAGTCCTGGTCTAGATGGCATGCTCACAAAATTTGCATATGTCACAAAGATGGGAGGATAGGGAGACACTGAGTGACAGAATCAGGATCCAAGAAGATCTGAACAGGTGAGAACTAAATCTACATAAAATAGAATTCAGCGAGAATATATGTATTGTCTTACACTTGGGTTAAAAAAATCAGCTTCCGCTTCCGGCCAAGATGGCAGAGTAGAAAGACACACATACTCAGGGTCTCCCCCACAGCCCATAAAATACCTGTAGAGAGGGACTCTCAACAAATTTTGGAGCAGCAGAAGTGGAGAACAACAGAGTGGAGGAGATTTCCAGCCCAGGGTGACCTGAAGGGCCTACGGGAAATGTCTGTTGCACTGGACGTGGAGCAGAGAGTGGAGCCCAGCCCAGCCTTGGCAGGTGCACAGCTTGTAATCAGCCCTTGGGGGCGGAATCTCCAGTTGTGGAATCCCCAGTCCCAGCAGCAGTGGGTTCAAAGATTCCCTCAACCCATAGGTGCCAAAGTGACAGGGTTTTTCCAGCTGTCCAGGAAGGGAGAAGGGCCTTCCCATAGCTCTGGCAGCAGGCAGTCACGCTACAAGGCAGGTGCAGTAGCCACATACATTTTTGGAGGTTAAAACCCTGGGGGCATTGAAGAACTGATTCTTGCCTCTACCCTGTGTAGAGTCCCTGGGCAAGCTGGTCTTTGTCTCACACTGAATGGTGGCCCTGCTCATCCAGCTTATCTGAAAATCAGTCCCCAGTGCTGACTTGGGAACTGGAGGCCAGGTGGCTGTGGAGAGGAAACTCTGCTAAGATTCTGGGCACAAAAATCCCTTTCTGCTCCCAGACCAGTACACACTTGATCATGCCACATTAGAGGAACTGAGATCTCACAGATTCCCAGAGTATACCCTACTCTTGACAAAGGACCCAAAAGTCAAGTAACTGGTTGGGAAAATGCCCAAAAAAGGGAAAAAAAATAAGACCATAGAAGGTTACTTTCTTGGTGAACAGATATCTCCTCCCATCCTCTCAGATGAGGAAGAACAATGCTTCCCATCAGGGAAAGACATAGAAGTCAAGGCTTCTGTATTCCAAACATCCAAAATAAATATTCAATGGTCTCAGGCCATGGAAGAGCTCAAAAAGGATTTTGAAAATCAAGTAAGAGAGGTGGAGGAAAAATTGGGAAGAGAAATGAGAGAAAGGCAAGAAAAGCATTATAAGTGGGCCAACACCTTGCTAAAGGAGACGCCAAAAATGCTGAAGAAAATAACACCTTGAAAAATAGGTTAACTCAATTGGCAAAAGAGGTTCAAAAAGCCAATGAGGAGAAGAATGCTTTAAAAAGCATAATTAGCCAAATGGAAAAGGAGGTTTCAAAAGCTCACTGAAGAAAACAGTTCTTTCAAAATTAGAATGGAACAGATGGAGGCTAATGACTTTATGAGAAACCAAGAAATCACAAAACAAAACCAAAAGAATGAAAAAATGGAAGATAATGTGAAATATCTCATTGGAAAAACAACTGACCTGGAAAATAGATCCAGGAGAGACAATTCAAAAATTATGGGACTACTTGAAAGCCATGATCAAAAGAAGAGCCTAGACATCATCTTTCATGAAATTATCAAGGAAAACTGCCCTGATATTCTAGAACCAGGGGGCAAAATAAATATTGAAAGAATCCACTGATCACCTCCTGAAAGAGATCCTAAAAGAGAAACTCCTAGGAACATTGTGGCCAAATTCCAGAGTTCCCTGGTCAAGGAGAAAATATTGCAAGCAGCTAAAAAGAAACAATTCAAGTATTGTGGAAATACAATCAGGGTAACACAAGATCTAGCAGCTTCTACATTAAGGGATCACAGGCCTTGGAATATGATATTCCAGAAGTCAAAGGAACTAGGACTAAAACCAAGAATCACCTACCCAGCAAAACTGAGTATAATACTCCAGGGGAAAAAATGGTCTTTCAATGAAATAGAGGACTTTCAAGCATTCTTGATGAAAAGACCAGAGCTGAAAAGAAAATTTGACTTTCTAACACAGGAATGAAGAGAAGCATGAAAAGGTAAACAGCAAAGAGAAGTCATAAGGGACTTACTAAAGTTGAACTGTTTACATTCCTACATGGAAAGACAATATTTGTAACTCTTGAAACTTTTCTCAGTATCTGGCTAGTCGGTGGGATTACACACACACACACACACACACACACACACACACACACACACACACATACACATAGACACACAGAGAGAGAGACAGAGAGCACAGGGTGAATTGAATAGGAAGGGATCATACCCTAAAAAAATGAAATTAAGCAGTGAGAGAGAAATATATTGGGAGGAGAAAGGGAGAAACGGAATGGGGCAAATTATCTCTCATAAAAGAGACAAGTAAAAGACTTTTCAGTGGAGGGAAAAAGGGGGGAGGTGAGAGAAAAAAACATGAAGCTTACTCTCATCACATTTAACTAAAGGAAGGAATAAAATGCACACTTATTTTGGTATGAAAACCTATCTTACAATACAGGAAAGTGGGGGATAAGGGGATAAGCAGGATGAGGGGAATGATGGAAGGGAGGGCTGTGGGAGGAGGGAGCAATCTTGGGGAGGGGTAGGATCAAAAGAGAGAATAGAACAATGGGGGGCAGGATAGAATGGAGGGAAATATAGTTAGTCTTATTTAACATGACTATCATGGAAGTAATTTGCAAAACTACACAGATATGGCCTATATTGAGTTGCTTGCCTTGCCAAAGGGAATGGGTGGGGAGGGAGGGATGAAGAGAAGCTGGAACTCAAAGTTTTAGGAACAACTGTTGAGTATTGTTCTTGCAACTAGGAAATAAGAAATACAGGCAATGGGGTATAGAAATTTATCTTGCCCTTCAGGACAAAAGAGAAGATGTGGATAAGGGAAGGGAGGGATGTTAGAAGGGAGGACAGATTGGTGATTGGGGTAATTAGAATGCTCAGAGTTTTGGGGTGGAGGAGGGGAGAAATGGGGAGAAAATTTGGAACCCAAAATTTTGTGGAAATGAATGTTGAAAACTTAAATAAATAAATTTAAATTAAATTTTAAAAAAAGTTGGGCATAGAGTGATTGCTGATGGGAATAAAAGTGCCTGCATGGCAAAAAAAAAAAAATCAGCTTCATGAATACTTCAGCATAAGGGAAGCATGGATCGATAGCAGCATGTCTGAAAAAGACCTGAAGTTTTCATGAATCAACAATGTAATCTGGCAGCCAAAGAACCTAGTGCAATCTTGAACTGCACTAAAATAGACAGCTTCCCGAAAGAAGAAAGCCAAATTCTCTTTTTACTCTGTCTTTATCAGATCTCACTTGGAGTTTTGTGTTTAGTTCTAGTTTCCTTGGTTTAAGAAAGCTATAGATAACCTAGAGAATGTTCAGAAAGAGGTAACTAGATGTTGAAAGAGTCTTGAGTTCATGTCACATGAAGATCAGGTAATGGAACAGGGGTGGTTTAGCCTAGAGAAGACTCAGAGGGGACATGATGAAATGTGTTCAAGTATTTGAAGAGTTTTCAAGTGAGAGATTGGTTACACCAGCTCTATTTGACCCAAGAGGGCAGAATCAGGAGCAATGAGTAGAAGCTACAAAAAGAGGCAGGTTTAGGATGATGGGGGTGGCAGGTTTGTGGGGTGGGGTATTCCGAACAATTAGGGATAGGGGTAGGAAATAGGGTTAGGGATAATCTTATTGGCATAGTGAGGAAACTCTCTCTACTAATGCAAGTCCAAGCCTCTTCTGCAAATTATGATCTTAGAAAATTGCCTAGAGCCCTGTGAAGCCCTGATGGAAATTTGAAAAGCAACGCCAAGCCTGTTATTCTGAGGTCCAGAAAATTAGTCTGACAATCATGTAAGTGCTGCATCATGCAAGTTGTCAGACAGAATCCAATTCAGTGACTTTCAGTCTTTGCTTTGTGTTATTCCCCAAAATGTTCTCTGGAGTGTGCAGCACTGCAGATTTCTAACGTTGTCATGGCATCCTTACTGAGGCAAGTATTTGTCAGTGTATACTTATGAGTGTTTTTTGTTTCAAGTATTTCTTTTGTGGTACATAAAATAAATCGCTTTCCTATATCTGATGTCTACAACTTTGTACTTTGAGTATCTTTTCTAGATGGGACCTTGTCAATTCCTTTGGAGAAACTAAATCTTTATTTAAGAGACTTTTCCCTGGAGCTTTTTCCAGGGTTGTAAATAACTAAATCAGGAGTTCTTCACCTTTTTGTGTGCGACATAGACACCTTTTACAGCCTAGTGAAGTTTCTGAGCATAATGTTTTTAAATAATTCAAGGAAATGCTCGACTTTATTTAGAAATTATTTATTAAGAAAATAAAAATGAATTTTTTTCTATTCACGTTCACATGCCCTCTGAAATCTGTGCATGGATCCCAGGTTCAGAATCCCTAAACTATAAGTATAGACCAGCCCTACTTGTTTCTGTCCAGTGGTGGATCAATCCACCCAAGACATCCTGCTCTGTGGAGAGCCAGCCCAGCCTAGCAGTGAAATGTCTCAGAATCACATAATTTGATAATTGAAAGGGACACTTCAGTGACCTGATCTAGTCCAACTCATACACAAAAAGAATCCTCATTATAAAATATCAAACAAGGAGTCATTCAGCCTCTGCCTGAAGACATCCAAACAAGAGGAAATCCACCATCTCATGAAGCAGCCCATTTTCCTCTTAGTTCTAGTTGTTGATCAAGCCTAAATTGTCTCATTGAAACTTTCCCCCATAGTTCCTGGTTCAGCCCTCTGGGATCAAACAGAATACCTCCAATCCTTCCTCCACAAGACAGCCATTCAAACATTTGAAGGCTACAATCATCTCTCCCCTTAGCATCTTCTTTTCTCTAGGCTAAATATTTCTAGTTCTTTCAACCAACTTACATACATCATACATACACCTTTATCACACTGTTGTCTTCCACTGGACACTGGTTTTATCATTGTCTTTAAACTGAACACACAACACTCCAGATGAAGTCTGACAAGGGCAGAACACAATGCATTATCTCCTTCTTATTTTGGGGAGCCATGCCCTGTTTAATTCATTCCAAGATTGTATTATCTTCTTTGGCTGCCTCCTCACAAACTCTGATTCATATTGAGTTTTTAGTCCACCAACACCCCCAGATCTTTTTACCAAGCAACTGGTGTCTAACTGTGCCTCCTCCTTGAGGTGACTCACTGATCATTGACAGTAGCGCCTTGCCTCAAAGTGAGCTCACCACAGGAAGAAAAGATATCTAGGCCCTGCTATGCTCTAGTTGGGTGTTGCCTTGCCCATGTGTCCTCTACACATCTGTTTCACAAACGCAATCCGGTAACTTTCTGCCCACTCTTTCTCTTCCATGGACTCTGTGAGAATTTATGGGAGGATGCATCTTTTCATGGGGAATGCTTTATAACCATTGTTCATGTTATGTCATTTAGGTAAATGCCTTTTCTTTCCTAAAAATGAAATTAAATTCTATTTTTTAATGAGCAGAAATCTACTTTCTCTCCCTCCCACCACCAGCCTCCACCATTGAAAAAAAGAAAAATGAGAAGAAAACCCTTGTGTGAGTGATTCTTTAAAAGAACTAATCACATTTATTAGACGATTGTTAATAGGAATTATAGTGGTTGCGGCTATAGAGTTAGGAGTTATTCTTGGAATCTGAGGAAGCAGTCATCTGCTCCTCTGGGTATATAATCTGTCAGTAAGAATGCAAGTTGGGGGAATGAGCTAAAGGAACATATATACATACAAGTATGCACCATTATGGTTACATATGGTAACCAGCATAATCAATTAGCTGGAAGTAAAGGCATTTACTAAGATGTAATAGACACTAGGATAACTGCAAAACTGTGCTCCCCATAAACTTGAAGCATGCCTCCCACAAACGTGCCCAGTGTCAATAGTAAAGGTGGGCACGTACGGTGTAAACTGGCAATATGTATGCACACACATAGGGATCACGTATGTTCAAAGCAAGTCCTATCTGTGGCTCTGCTGGGTCCAGATAATCTATTTCCTCTCATGGTGTCTTCATGCTCCTCCCTGCTAGGCATGGTCTCTGCTAGGCGGGTGGCTTAGTCAAGCTCCCTGGGCCTACTCCTCTCCACGGCTCAAATCTCATATCCCACGGCTAGTTTTCTCTTGAATTATCTTATCTGCTACCAGTGAAAATGTCTTTAGTGATTGTTCCCTTGAATCCCTGGACCTGTTCCTTGTTGGGTTTAGTGTCTCCAACAGGGAGAGGCAGCCCCACCGTAAAAGTGGGTGGTGGAAAGGAGAGAGAAATCTTCTCCCTGACCCCTTGTTTCCATTTGGAAGAGGAACAAGGGGAAAGGCCAAAATGGATTCCATCTCAAGAGCTGGGTTCTTCCTTCAGTAGCTGGCTCTCCTCTAAACTACCAGAGGTCACATTCTACAAAGCGCTCTGGCCTTAGCTGTGTCCAAAGCTCACAGGCTAGCTTTTTAAAGGCCACTAGGGGTGTGGCTAAGATTCAGCTAGCCAAATGGCAAACTCTGTTCCATTAGGGAAAATTTCACACATCCTACAGGGGTAACAGGGCATAGACATATCTTTGTACTTTATTTAGGACAAACACTGTGGTTTCTTTACTTGCCCCTTCTGTGAGTTCAACAATCAGACTGGAGGCAGGACAAATACATTAATTGGGGCATCAGGACCACCTCTCTTCCTACTACATGTAAATATTTCTTCTGTTTATATGTATACAGAGGCTCCCATTTTTGTCTCTGGGACTCTCCAGGGGACACTGCTGCATCCTGATTCAGCTGGCCAGACACCTGTGACCCTGTTTTTTGCCTCTGGGACTGCTTCATTCCAATCCAGTTCCAGCCTGCATTTGTCCTGGGGAGCCCCAGATTCAACTTGACCTTCTGTGCTCTTTGCCTTTGACCTTCTTCCACCATCAGTTTGAATCCAGCCTGCCTGCTTGTGGTTTCCTTACTCTGGAGTTCTGTGTTGGACTGTATCTTTAGCTCCTCCTTCCTTTGTAAGGTAGACCTCCTGCCACAAGGCTGGCCATCAAGAGAGGGTCCTGGGCTGTCTAATCACCTCCCTGCCTCAAAGGATTTTTTCCAATTGCTGATAATCTACCTGAACTCATTACTCAATGGTAAGCATACTCCTACCCTGTCATACTCCCTATCCCAGTGATTCTGAGCCTCTGTCAACCATTGTACAAAATTGGTTCCCTGTCCCCTACTTCCTACTCTCCCAATGCTACCCCTTGATCTGACACTGCCCCAATAACTCACTCCAGATCCACCCACCTCTTGCACTGTGTGCTCTAGAATGCCTGTTCCTTAGTTAAGAAGTTTGCTTTTAGTTTAAATAATTTCCTTTCTCGTGCCTTCTATCTTCTTACATTCTTGATGGCATAGCATCCCTGGTCATCCTTTCCAGCACCGATTGTAGTTTCATTCATACCCATAACTCACTGGCTCTGGTGGGGAAGTCAGAATACTCCTTGATCCTTATTACCCTCTGTAGACTGTACCTCTTTTATCATTCCTCAGTAATATCTCCTCTGGTGAGGCTGACTCAATCTATATTTGCCACCCAAGCAAGATGCTGATAGCTGTTATCTACTGATCTCCACAACCTTCTCTTTTCCTCAGTGAGTTCATTGCCTGTCTCACAGTCTTTCTCTCCTCTTCAGTTCCCCTCCTGCCTCACACTAGGGGACTTCAATACATACATATATACACATATACACATATAAATATATATGTTGACACTCCCTCAAACACTATAACTTCCCAGTTCCTCAATTTACTTATTTCCCATGACCTACTGTTCTACCCTACCTAAGCTACCTGCAAGGGCGGTCAAACCCTTGATTTTGCTATCACCTATAGACATTCCAGTACCATGTTCATGAAACCTGAAATTCTTGAATAGGATCATAACCTTTTATAATTCTACCTGCCTTACAACCCCTAACCCTGTACTTTGTCTTCCTATGATTTCTAATCCCTTTACCTATCAGTTTTTTTCCAGGCTATCACCCCTGTACTAAAGCCATACTTTCTTCCCTTCCCCACCTTGACCCCTTGATGAACCAGTACAACTCTACCCTGTCTTCAGCTCTCAAGTTCCTTCTCCCCCTTTTGCTATCATCAGTTGTGCCCTGCCCCTGCCAAGCCTTTGGATTACTCCTGCCATCCACTGCCATGACTGATGAATGAAGTTGGAGAAAAGCACAACATTGTGCTAACTGGGACTGCTACAAATTTCTGTTGCATTGTCTCAACCGAGCCCTTGCCATAGGGATACGATTCTTTTCCACTTCCCTGATTGATTCACTAGCTCACTCACCACAGTGACTTTTCCAAAACCTTTTCACTGCTCCTCAAACCACCCATGTCTTCCCCATCCTCAAAAAAAGTCTTCATTTATCCATCCTGCTATCATCCTATAGCTCTCCTCCCTTTGGCAGTTTAACTCCTTAAGAAAGTCATCAACAATCAGTGCTTCTATTTCCTTTTCTCTGACTTTCATCTTAATTTTTTGCAGCGTTGCTTTTGATCTCATCATTCAACTGAAACTGCTCTATCATTACCAATGAGCTCTTGACTGGCAAGCCTTTTCTCAGTCCTTATCCTTCTGACATCTCTGCAGCCTTTGGTATTGTCGATTACCCTCTTCTCCTTGATTCTTTCTTCCCTCAGTTTTTGTAATTCTCCTTCTGCCTTGCTAGCTACTCTTTCTCAGTCTCCTTTGACAGATATTGTTCTAGATTATGCCCTATAACTATGGATATCTCACAGACTTCTGTCCTGGACCCTCTGCTCTTCTCCTTCTATATCATTTCACTAGATGATCTCATCAGCTTCAATGGTCTTAATGATCATCTCTATGAAAATGATTTTCAGATCTATTTATCTAGACTTAACTTTTCTCCTGACCTCCAGTCTCACACCTCCAGCTGCCTGGTGGGCATCTCACATTGTTATCTTAAACTCAACATGTAAACAACTGAACTCATGATCTATCTCCCAAAACCTTCCTTCTTCCCAAGTTCTTCCCAATTATTGTGATGGGAAGCAGCATTCTCCCAAACACCCAGCCTCATGACCCAGGAGTCATCCTCAGCTCCTCACTCTATCTCATCCTCCATATCCATTCTTTTGCCAAGTCCTGTCAAATCTACCCTTGTGGCATCTTTCACATAGGTTCCTTCTCTCCTCTGACACTGCCTGGTATAGGCTTTCATGACCTCATGTCTGGACTATTGCAATTGACTTGTTTGGTCTTCCTGCTACAACTCTCTCCTCATACCAGTCTTCTGCAAAAAGCTTTCTCATTCCACCCTAATGCTAGCATACTATAATCACTTGATACATGCTTCTTGATTTGATTGATTGCCTGATATATGTGTACATGATATTTCCCTAATAGGATGTAAGTTCCCTGAAAGAAGAAATTGTTTCTTTTTTTCAATCCCCAGCATTGGGCATGGTGCTTGGTCCACAGTAGGTCCTGAATAAATGTTTGTTGACTGCTCAATATATGCACATGAGCTGAGCAAGTTCTTTACTGTTGCTCTGTTTTCCATATTCAGAGACATCAGTATTTTTCTGATGTATTTACTGTATTAGGCTTTCTACCAGTGGCAGGGCTCATGCTAAGCTCTATGTACATTATGGTAATGTCCTGCTTCACACCGTCCACAAATCCTTATCTACTTCTCTAAGGTTTGTGATCTCCAAAGTCACGAAAAGGTGGCACCACGTTAAATACACTCTATAGATTGTTATATTCTCATCTGATTGTAGAGTAGCTGGCAGTGTGAGTAATAAAGGTCAAGGAATTAGATAAAAGGGGATAAAGAGGAGGGAGAAAAAAGAAAGGAGAAGATGGAGAACAGAAGGGGCAGAAAGAAAAACGGTTATGGGAGAGATAAGAGAGACATAATGATTCACAAGATAGATGAGGTTCATTGGAGCTAAAACTAGGAGGAAACTTAGAAGCTGTCTTGTCCAGCCCAACACTTTTCCGATGAGGAAACAAGAGGCCAAAGAGAAATGAACTGATTTAAGTAGGTAGTAAATAGAAGAACTGGGGTTTGAACCAAGCTTCTCAGAATCTGACTCCAAGAGTCTTTCAATTATACCATGCTGCCTCTAGAAGTAAACTAGACAGAAATTTTGGCTTCAGCTCTTCCCTAAGCTGCCTGTTTGTTCTTTGTTGTGGAGATGGGAATTTCAGCTGCTCTCTTCAAAGCTTCTGACCTTGCTTCTATAGGCTGACAGTTGTACAGCCCAACTGCCAGGGCCTGCTCCTTGTCCCCTGTACTTGTAGCTGAAAGGACGGCTACCCTGAGGCCAGATAAGCAATGAAGCTGTCATTTTAAGAGCTGCAATCTGACATTCACCTTTCTTTGTAAATGATACAGCTTAATGTCACAGAGCTAGTACTGAGTCTTAGCCCTAAGTTAGTTGCTAAAAATGCTCAAGAATCTCTCTGGAAGTTCATCTCAGCTTCATGAACTAAGAAACAGGACAGAGCCTGAGTCACCTCACTCTCTTTATATTTCACTTTTCCTGTCTGGTCCTGGGATTCACCTCTTGACTGAGCTTCTAGTCCTAAGATCCAGCTTATTTCATCCTCTACTTGACCTGGCTTTGGAGGATTTGCAGGGCATCAGCCTTCTTCCCAAGGGACCTAAACTTCTTAACCGGAGAGAAAGGAACTTGATATAATCACTTAATTTAGAAAGGGAGTAGGAGAGACCAAGAAAGTAGAGAGAAATAAAGGAACAAACTGTCTTGAAATTCTTGACATTTTTTAATGCTCTGAGCCATCCGGAAGGGAGATCCAGATGGGTGAGCTTCTTTCCCCATCCTCTTTTTCTCTCCAAGAATACCAAGTCACCAAGTTACCCCATAGATAGCTTCCATTATGACTCTGGGGGCACACAACTTTCACAAATGGTGAAAGGGCACAGTCCAAAAGGCTCAGGGATGTACTGAGTGATGAGCTCTTCAGCACGATTCAACCTGGCTCTCAGCTGGCATCACGCTGATTTGTACTTGTTGACATTTTTTTTTTTGGCTAGATTTCTTGAGTCATCAATGGCACTGCCCTGACTTAAGAACGAACATGATCAAAAAGATGTCAGCCAGCATGAACAAGCATAGTCCTAGGCAGAGTACCTAAATAGTGAGAGATCAAACTGCAAAAGCTCCCTTTTTAAGGCCAAAACTCTCCCAGGAATGCTGTAATGCTATGAATCATGGGCTTCTGGGAACCATAATCTCAGAATAATTAAAATGTCAGGAGCCCTAAAGGGCAATGGAAGGACCCATGACTGTTGTTAAATAGAATGCGGCATGTTACCAACGATGACTTGTACATGAGAATTGGTATAAAAGGTACTGGATTTCAATTCAAGAAACATTCATTAAGCAATAAGCAAGGCACTGGATTAGGTCCAGGGAGGCATCTTGGAAGACACATGTGACTAGAAAAAGAGGTAGAAAAGTCTTATGTTGAGAGAAAGAGAAATAGATGGTCCAATCATTCTAGAAAATAAGCTGGAATTATGCTGAAAAAAGTGACTGGCCCCCAAATTCCATTACTAGATATATACCCCAAGGAGTCAGAAAAAGACTGAAAGGCCCCACGTATACCGAAATATTAATAACACCACTTTGTGTTGTTTTGCAGTATTCAAGATATGGAAACAACAAAGTAGATGACCATCGACTGAAGAATGGATATAAATATATTGTGGCACATGCATGTAATGGAGCATTTATTGTACTAGAAAGAATAACAGATACTAAAAATTCAGAGAAGCACAGAAGACTGATGAACTGATGTCAAGTGAACTAAGCAGAACCAGGAAAACGGAATTCACAACGACTCCACGATGTAAAGGGAAAGAACCAGTGAAATAGTAACAAGTGATGTTAGAATGCTTGAGCTTGGACCAAAGGGAAAGATGAGAAGATGCACTTCTCTCTCTTCTTTGTAGAGGTTGGGAACGAAGGGCATGTTATAACACTGAATGTTCTCTTCGTTGATGCATTGTTTTAATGGCTTTTTTTTCCTTTTTTCATTATCTGTTATAAAGGACAGCTTTCAGTAGTGAAGGTAGGAGGGAAATATACAGAAATGGAGACATAAAAACAAAAGATAGCAGTACAGAATTAAAATTTTTTAAAGGATTACTTATTTAGGGGCCCCCATTCATCTCGGCTATAGGAGCAGTGAGTAGAGCACTGGCCGTAGAGCCAGGAGGACCTGAGTTCAAATGTGACCTTAGACACTTGACACACTTGATAGCTGTGTGACCTTGAGCAAGTCACTTAACCCCACTTGCCTTGCCTTCCTCCCTCAAGAAAAAAAAAGGATTACTTTTTTAAAAAAGAGAAAGATTATAAACAGCTTGAATACAGGTATCTAGAAGACATTAAAAGAAGCAAAGGAAGACCTAACTTCCTTTTAGACAGATCCTTCTTAAAGATATGGACAAAAATTTCACAGAATGAGAACATGAGGACAGATTATGATATATTCTTTTCTATTGAAAGAATCAAGCACGCTGGTGAGAGCACAGATTCGTCAAAGCGTGTTCTTAATCAGTATTCTTAAGTTTTGATCATGTCCTACCCCCTCTTTGATGATAAGTCCCTACAGTTCAGAGACCATGCTTTTGTTTCTTTTGAATACACCCATAATAGTAACTGGCATAAGGCGCCCACATAGGGGCTTGACTGGTTATTCGACTTCTGATGTCAAAGAAGACTTTCTCAGATGGCTCCTTTCCAGTGACCTGGGGCTTGAAGTCATTACATCCTAGGTGATAATTTTGACTTTGATATATTCATTATCTCATCGAGATAAGCACTCCCACTCCCTCCATTGAGGCAGCTCGCCACCCCTACTCACCTCTTTTGGTGGGATTCTTGTCCATGGCTCTCCATAAGTCCTCCAAAAGTTACCTATCCAAAAGTTATGCTACATACTGGAAGACTTCCAGAGGTGCTTTGAATATTCCAAGGAGAACAGCAAAGTACTTGGGGTATCTGCTGGCCATTCCTCCTCCCTCTTGCTCTATGACCCACCCAATTCTTTTTACAATTACTCATGTCTGTGATGACATCTTTTATACTCCTTGTTTTAACCTTTTCATAAGCATACCATATGTACAAAATGGGGGATATTATAGTCATTTACCTTCCAGGCCATCTGCAAAGGAGCCAGACCAACATAGCAAATAGGAGAACTCCAGTCACTGTTAAGACAACCACAAACCAAGCTTCCGGAGCCCAGTAGTCCTCAATTCTAGTCACTAGCAAGGGTGTGGGTGAGGAAATCTGAAATGAGAGGTGGACATGCCCAGGAGGAATCAGGCAAAGCTTTAAGAAATTGGCAAGGCAAGAGAGGGAAAACCAGGAGAGAGAGTCTGCCTTGGCTGCCCCATGTTGAGAGAGGGGAGCCTCACCATCAGAGGTTTTGTGCTGGTGGTGGGCACGGTGGTCATCCAGGGAACCACATGAACAATGATGATGGCTGTGGTGCTGAAGAGGGGTAGGGTAGGTCCTTTGTCAGTCACACGGACCAAGAGCTCATAAGTGTGGGGGTCCAAGAGCCCATCAGGCTTGAAGGAAAAGATGTTGTGGAATAGAATATTGTTCCTCATGTAGAACCTTCCATTGCTGTTTCCTACCAAGGAAAGTCATAAAATGGGTCTACATTATCATCTCTTCTCTCTCTCTTTCTCTCTCTCTTCTTCTTCTTCTTCTTCTTCTTCTTTCCCCATTAGAATGTAAGTTCCCACTCTCAACAGATGAATCTCTACCATGCCTCTGTCCTGGGACCTACTGGCCTACCCATCATCTGCCAAAAGCTCAGCATTGGAAATTTCTTGCTGCATGGGAAGGGGTGGGTTAAGAGAGATGACTGCAGCTCTACTTTTTCCCACTCCTGCACTCTGCATCCTCTACCACCTACCCCAGTCCCAACATATCTCTTTCTGTGGCAGAGGGGCAGGTTAAAATCTCTGAGGGATGGGCCTACTCTCCTCCAGGACGATACCCATTTGGGTCAGGGACCATGAATTTGTGGGGAGCACCCTACTCAAGGTAGGGTTGGCTATTCACCAGCTCTGAGACTTTGAACATGGAATCTGCACATGCAAGAATCAGGAGCTCACACAAAGACCAACCAATTGGGATAAAAACCCACAGGAACCATCTGAGGTGAGAACCCAATGCTTTTCCATACCCTACTTGAAATACTAGTCCTAGCCTCCCCATTAGGAGCATGAAGGTCACTGTCCTAGGGTCTTCTCACTGTAAGGGACCTTGCTGCTCAAGGTATAAGACCTTTCCCTGGGATCTCCTTCTGCAAATGAATTTGTCTTTAAAAGTTGATTTAAGGAAGCCTTTCTTGCTTGCCCCAGCACATTTCCTGGTACCCAGACACCAGAACAATTCTGTTCCATTATACTCAGCTTTCTCTAAAACCATCCCTCTCAACCCAGATCCAGAGGCTTCCAGTCCCAAGCCACCATCCCTTACCTCCAACAATGGTGAAAGAGAATGCTCCTGGGGCTTGCTCTGGCACATCGCTGTCTGAGCACATCAACCTCGTCACCTCTGTATTGATGCTTGGGGCAGAAGAGATGGTGAGCTCTTGGAATGGGGGCTCACATTCTGGGACATGGTCATTCACATTCTACAACAAGATAGAAGCGGGTTCAGGGTCCTCCTTCCTGACTCGGGGAAAAGTTTCAGATCACAGAAGCCTACATTCTAGCTCTTTTCTGGAAATGACAGACCCCTTTCTCCAAGTTAAACAAAAAGGGGCAGGGGAGATCTGTCAGGGATATTGTGAGGGGGACTCCCAAGCCCAGAGCTCAGGGGAAAACTCTGCATAAGGAGGGAAGAGATTATTTATACTAATAGAGCATCTTAAAGGCTATAAAATATTTTCCTCATGATCCTGCTGGAACAATGGGGTTGTCAGCACCAGAAAGGGACACCAGCTGAGGGGAAGGGATTAGAATAAGACCATAGATTTAGAGGTGCAAGTGACCTCAGGGGCCATCTAGTACAACTTCCTTATTTCACAGATGAGGATACTGAGGCCCAGGGAGGGTCAGAATTCTAACACAGGGCATGGCCAGCAGACCAGGAGAGGGGCAAAGTTTACCTGAACCTCAATGGTGATGGTGCAGGAGCCAGAGCGGCGATGTGTAGAATCCTGGTCCTGGTCTCGATCAGTCAGAAAGATCACCAGCATGTATGTCTTCTGTTTTTCATAGTCCAGTGAAGCTCGAAGATAGAGTTTGCCTGATATTGAAATTTGGCCTCCTCAACTTCCCAAACCCTGATTCCAAGCCCAATTCCAAGTTGCCTCCCAGGACCTCTGTCTCAGAGGCTTTGGGGTATGATGGAGAAAAGACTATATTTAGAATCGAAAGTCTTGGATTCGAGCTCTGGCCCCAACACTTACTATCTGTATGATTAGAGATAGATCACTTAACCTTTCTAAGCCTCAGTTCCTACATTTGCAAAATAGAGATAATGAATGAAAGCTTTGATGAAGAGCTTTCAAAAAGCCCAGGAATCTGAAATTTCCTGCTTCTAAGCATTCTTATGAGGAAATGTGCTTTTTAACCCTTAAAGTGCTAGAGAACTGGGAATTATAGTTTCACCTCACACAGAATAGGGACTGGTGATAACGAGAGAAACTAGGAGATGTCCTAAAGGGGCTCTTAACCTTATTTATGTTTGGATACTTTTGGCAAAGTAAAGCCCCCTTCTCAGAATACATGGAAATATAGCTTGCAAAATTAAAAACAAAAAAACAAAACCAAGTTATGGAGCCCAAGTTAAGAAGCTACAATTTAAGGGAAAAGGGCAAGTTTTCTTAAACTTATGGTAGAAGGTAGGTACCACTGTGAGGGTCAATATAGAAGCTGGCCGATGAGTCTGAAATGTGGTACTCAATGCTGTTGGGTGGATGGTCACGGTCTGAGCCAAGGACGGTGCCAATCAGAGTACCACGCGAAGCATCTTCTCTGACAAAGAATGTGTGAGCAGGACAGATCGGAGAATACTCATTCACTGGTGTCACTGTCACAAGCACTGGCACTTTGCCTGTGGGTAGGGTGGGGTGGGAGGGTAAGGAAGAAACCGGGAGAAAATTCAGACCATTTCCCCCAATTTCCCACTGTGTGCAGCAGCACCTAGATGCCATACTAAAGACTGGAATGACAGCCTCACCTGCAGGAAATACCTACATTGAGGTGATCAGTCACCTACTTTTGGGAAGCCTCCATTCAAATCTTTTTCCTTGGGGAACATCTGAAACGAGGGAGAGATGGGATCCCTGCCCTCCAGGAACTAAGGGCTGAAAACTCTTGCCCTTTAGGAGTCGTGAGTTTGAGAGACATTGTGCCCATCCTCAGGCAGTTTCTGGACTAAAGGGCTAGATGAGATCCTTCTAAAAGGTAACAATGTGTAGCAAGCAACCTAACTAGAGATTCCAACAAGGCAAAACAAGGCCACTGGTGCACGAGAAACAAGAAATCTAGGACTCTGAGGTAGGCTATGGGGAAGAAGCTGAGGAAAAACCTGGATCCTGAAAGACTCTAATCCTAGGAAAGTAAGAAGTTGAATGAAGCCCAGGACCCACAGGACTCACTGGTTTGGGGCGGCTGGCCGCTATCAGTCACCAAGATGGTGGCCCTGTACTGAACATTGGGTGCAGACGAGTCATAGTCTAGTGTACTGTTCACCTGCCAAACAGAAAGAGTCTCAGACACTGAATAGGATTGATCAGGGTTTGAGTGATGAACAGGGCTGATGCCACCCCAAATTCAGGAGAAGGTTTTGTATTCTAGGGGAATTCTCCTGGGTGAAAAAGGCTGAAAGAGAGGTTCCCACATAGCAGCACTCAGGGGAACCACCCACCCTCTAAGCCCCTCACTGTAGATCCTTCACCCTTTGGCATTCCCATAAAAATAGTCACCCCAATACTGAGTCAAATTAATAACACCTCACATTTATACAGTACATTAAGGTTTACAAAGCACTTTACATGTGATAACTCACTTGATTTTCACAACTACTCAATAATATTATTATTTTCATTTTACAGATGAGGAAACTGAAGCTGAGAGAGTTTAAATAACTTGAATTGGGTCACATAATTGGGAAGGATTAGGGAGGATGTGAATCTGAGTCTTCCTGCCTTCCAGTCTGCCTCGCTACCCACTGAGCTTCCTAACTGCTATGGTAGTTCCCAGGACGCAGGCCAATCACGGTTTCTCTCTACCAAAATATTGGTATCACCCACAATACAAACAGAACCAAGACTTGAACACAGATTTGCAATAAACATTTGTCGTTAGACAAATTGAATGGTGTGACCTTGGTGAAATGATCTAACCTATCTGTATTTCATTTTCCTCATTTACTCATTGAACCAAATCATGAAGCACTCCCTGTGCATAGAACGCTGGGCTAGGAGCTAGGGAGATAACAGAATTTAATTGATTATCATTTTTTATGAGAAAAAGAATTTGGAGAAGACCCCATCCCAAGCTCTTTGGAATATATACAAGAGTATAAAACACAAACACAGATAATTCTAATACCTCATAATGCCTAATAAGGATATTAGAGAGGTTCAATAGGATAAATAATCTCTCTCTTTCCTGTCCTTACTACATAAACTTGTGAAGATCGAATGGATAGGAAAGTGTTTGGGAAAGGACTATATAAAAAACCACCCAGCTCTTCACTGTCCCCACAGCAAGTCACAGGGCCAAGCCTTGGTAGAAATCCTTAGCCCTTGGCCACTGTATCAGGTCCAAGGCTGTCCATTCTAGAAATGGATTCCCAGGGTTGGCATCCCCTCCTGGTGGTGTCTAGAAAGCCTCTGGGTCAGGCGTGAGGTCAGGGTGGCACCTGAAGGACCGGACCCTGCAGGTGGAAACTGTGTTTTGACTTGGTCTCATTGTGGTGCTGGAGCTGATAATGAAAGGTGCTGCTGCTGGAGTCTGGATCAGAGCAGTCCAGAGTCATCAGGATGCTACCCATGGGGATGGTCTCTGAGACTTGCATGCTATTGGAAAGATATGGGGATGATGTTAAGAACCAAAATAAGAGATTTTGGGGGGAAGATAATGCTGGTACACTGGAGAAAGCTTTGATTTGGAGTGGGAAGACCAGTTGTGTGATCACAGACAAATCTCTCTGGTTCTTGGTTTTCTCATCATGAGGGGTGGGGGGAAAGGATGAGTTGAATGGGATGATCTCCAAGACCCTTGGCAACTCTAGCATTCTATGCTTGTTTGATAAGGACATTTCAAAGGCCAAGCAAAAGGACAAACAAAATTTCCCAACTCCATTCTACTCTGAAAAGCTCTAAGCTCCAGTCCTGGGTGGGAGTCCCCACTAAGGGACAAACACCTTGAAGGAGGAGAGAGACCTCTGTGCTGAACCTTAGGCCTACCTGACCCTCTGCCTATTTCTGATGAGACCCACTCCTCTCAGACCCCATCCCAGGGATGTTTCCTTCAGTCCTTTTCCTCTTCATTTCACAATTTAAAAAATTTCCCTGCTCCCTGAACCCATACAGCCGTTTCTCCAAGGACCTTTCTGGTCTCTCAGAAAACTTGACTCCTTGGTTCAGAGATTTTTCTCTTCCTCACTTCTAATCACTTATTCCTGTACCCCCTCCTCTTCCTTCTATGGTTCTCCCAACTCCCTTTCCTATCAATCAGTTAGTTGATCAACAAGTCTACTATTTATGAGGTACTGTGCTAGCACATACATTCCCTTTCCTTTCTCTACCCTGGCTAATAATAAATAGATAGACAGATATACAGCTGCAGCAGTAACAATGAGTTTTCTAGCATTTATATAGAAAAGAAAGAGTGTACAAATTCAGAAATCCATACCAGGAGAAGTCGTTGGAAATACAGACACAGGAAATCTGCCAATTCTCAACTAGGAGGATCTAAACTATTCTGTTCTAAAATTCTCCCAGGCCTAGCCTGTCCTGGTCATCCATACCTGCCCTGAACTGGGAAGGATGGCTCTGGACTCTGTGGACGGAGCTCCTTGGTTTATTCTAGAATCATGGGCTCGTTTTCAGCCAATCAAGAAGCCTCAGCTTTCTTGGGGACCAGGCTTGGTGGGCTCCGGGTGGTGGGGGTTTCATCTGAGGAGAGGCATCCAGAAGGGCAGCATCTGGCTGCTGATAACTCACACTAGCGAAGCGGGGGTGCAGTAAGGGGCCCAGGTGTTGGTGGGCTGCACATTGATGGTGACGCTGAGCTGGGCACTAATCGAGGGCTGAAATGAATCGTAGGCCTTCACTTGTAACTTCGTGACTGCAGCCCCAGGGTTCCGCCTTAGATCCAGAGGAGCTGTGGTCCGTATCAGTCCATCCACTGTGCGGACAGGTAGGGAGGAGTGAACCTATGGCCCAGCCCAGAGCACACATCCCCACCCTTCTCCCCCCTGCCCTGGCCACCTTTGTCCAGGCCCACCCCTAAACCTTCCCCATACCCACAGAGGCTCACCAGAATGGATGGAGTATAAGGGGCAAGGGACAGGCTCAGTGATCTCATATCGAACACGGCTGCCATTGCCTCGGACCTGGCCAACCACTCCACCAGCCTCTAGGTCTTCAGAGATGTTGAAGGTCTGGAATTGAATCCTATATACCCAACAAATCTAAGTACCCTCCCATTTACAGATCTTTTCCCTAACATTGCCCTCACTTCCATCTGAGCAGAGTAACCAGATGAGAAAGAGAGAGGAGGCTATTGCTAGGCAATCCTTTGAGATTCAGGCCAGAACTGGACACAGTCTACATTTGGAATCACAGGTCAAATAATCTCAGAGTCAGAAAGGACTTCAGAAGTTACTTAGTCCAAAACCTACCTGAACAGGTGTCTCCTCTACAACACTCAATTCTCAATGAGAAACAGTAGCATGGTGGATAAAGTGCTTAATAAATGCTTTATAATTCATTCATTCATATGGACCCAAACATAAACGCTACAAGGGAGAATAGGAGGCTTACAAAGAAAGGGTAAGTCCAGGGAGAATGCTATGAGAAGTTGGAGAAGGGAGAAAACTCTTTTACCTGGAGTATCAAGGAAAGTTTCCTGAGACAGTACATTATGTAAGTTTTAAAGAAAGAGAAGGGTTTAATGTAAGGAAACAGGGCCCCGGGCGGGGCAGGTGGGGAGAAATTCATCTGAGGCATTCTGGGACAACACAGACAAAGGTATTTATATGTAACCTACAATATTCATTAAATGTCTTATCTCACTTATTTATAATAACCCTTTGGATGAAATTATGAAAGTATTATAACTCCCATTGTACAGAGGAGGAGACAGAGGTTCGGAGGAATGAGGACACTTACTTTCCTGGGTTTTGGTTTCCTCCTCTGTAAAATGGAGGAGTTGGAAGAAATGGTCCTCAAAATTCCTTTCATCTCTAAATCTGGGAACCTGTGTGATCCTGTGACTGATCTCCAAGGTCGCACAAATCCCACCCCCCTCCTTACCTCTCTGCACTTCCTCAGAGGAGAGAGTGAGAATGGGGAACCCAGAGTGGTCTAGTTGGGCTTGGAGAAAGAGAGTAGAATGACATAGATCTGGACCAGTAAGACCAATAAGTTAGATTGGAATGGTTGTGAATGCCAGAACGAGGAGTTTATGCTTCATTCAGTAGGCAAGGGAAGGTTTCCCAGACAGCAGTATGAAAGACGGACCAGAGAGGGCTTACATTGGAAGCTAAGAGACAACTTCCCTGACAAGTGGTCATCTAGATTATGATATAAAGACCTCGGGAATAAGGAACTCACTCACACCAGAACACATCCATTCAACTTTTGGATATTTTTAATCCTTAAGAAATTTGGAAATAAATATTGTTGGGAATGAAATGGAATGCCAGTCTCTTTTTCTTAATAAGACCATTTAAAATGCAATATACATTTTTTTAGCTGCCTACTATGTGCAAGGTCTTTTTTCTACCTCCTGTCTGGAACTCCGGTAGAAGGAATCATACGATTGTAGTCTAAAGCTAGAATGGATCCCCCGAGGCTACCTAGTCCAATCTCTCCCTTACCCCACCCCATTTACAGATGGTCAAGAGGCTCAAGGTAATACAGGTAACAGGCTTCAGGAGGAAGATTTGAACCAAGGGCCTCTGACTCCCGAATTGAGACTCTTTCCATTGTACCACAATGTCTCCCTCCCACACCCATGCCTCCAAATGCCCAGACTAGAAAATTGGTCCTGGGGGCTCCTAGGAGAAAGTATGAGTAAGGACAGTCAAGGCAGGATGCTAAAGAGGAGCTGCTCCTGGAGCTGCAGCTTGGTCCACATTCCTTTCTCTTCCCCAGGATGCAGGACTCAACCCTACACCCAGAGAGAGGAGGATTTCCTACCCGAAGGAGACCTTGTTGGAGGGATTGGGCAGAATCTCCACCGTCAGGGTCCCCCGGCAACTCTTGCCTTGTTCCCCAGTGACCAAGATCTTCAGCTGGAAGTGCTAGGGGTGAAACCCAGGAGAAAACCAAAGGGGAGGGTGAAGGCCCATGAGCCTGCCACACTAACTGAAACCCTACAGTAGTATCATTCATTCATTCATTCACCCATGAAATAAACATTACGCAGGCCTGGGGGACGTACCAAGATAAGGCTTAGTTTCCGTCCTTCTAGAGTTTGGTTTATTGGGTTACCAAACCTCTCTCTTAAAATACAACACCCTAGAAAGGGGTTGACACATTAAACTATTAGTTATTCAGTCTGAGAAAGTCTGGGTGTGAAAAGAATTAGGAAACCTAGGTTTAAAGGTTGGTGTGGGGACCTTCTCTGCATCTCAGTTTTCTCCTCTGTAAAATGGGGATAGTAACACTGGCCCTACCTATCTCAAATAAAGCCTTTGTAAGCTGCCAGGTGTCACATAAATGGTGGTTTATTATCATCATTATTACACTTCAGTGTGTCTTGGTCTAGTCGTAGGATTATAGATTTAGAATTAGGAGGGAACTAAAGAAGTCCTTGAGTTCAACTCTCTCATGATTAAAGATGGAGAAACTGAAGTACAAGGTGACTTGCCCAGGGCCCCACAACTAGTAAGTGTTCAAGGTAATATTTAAACTTCGGTCTTATTCCAAGTCTTTCACTCTCTCTCACCAGTAGGCCATGCTTGCCTGCCTCTTAATCAGTTGTTTTTCCATATGGTGGTTAAACATCCAGACCCTGAGGAAATTTGAATTTTAATAAGGGGAAGAGGGAGAAGAGGACTTTGGGGAACTTTGGGGTTATTGTTGATCCCCTTTTCCTCATTTCCCCCCTGCAAGGTACTTCCACAATCATACTTCTCACTTCTCTGTTCCATTTGTCACTGCCCTAATGGAGGTCCTCATCACCACCAGGCTGGTTTATCACTTGCATCCTTACAACTCTCAGCTTGGCTCCACCCTGCTCTGCCCGCCCCCCCCATACCAACAAACCATCCTTTAGACCACTCCCAAGAAGCATCTCCCTTATCAATAGAACTGATCACTCCAGACTTCTAAACTCAACAATCTTCACTGGCTCCCTACTGCCTCCAAAATTCCTGTGTCTGGCATCCAAGGCCTTTTACATTTTGATCCCACTTTACCTTTCCTGCTTGATTTCTTTGTTTCACACACGCTTTGCTCCAGTGCAAGTGAACGAATCTCTGCCTCCATTCTGAATACACCCTAAATGGCTCAGGACATCTTCCATGCCTCTGTCTTCTTCACTTGCCCAATTCCTATCCATCTATTAAAGTCCAACCCGAGTCCCAGCTTTCCTTTGTCTGCTCCTCATGGTTGGGAGTCCCTTCTCCCTGGGACCTCACACAGCACATGACTTAGGACTCTCTAATGCTCTCTCCATGTAACAGTATTCTGTCTCTGTTTTTTCCATCATTGCTCTATTAGGTGGTCATCTCAAGAGGACAAGGGAAGTGTCTAGATTGTCTTTCCTCCTATGCCCAG